>NW_026652297.1:17063457-17608722 GCF_009828535.3 Hylobates moloch | reverse complement strand
GGGGCATCAGTGCCAGACTCCAATTGTACCCATCAAGAAACGTCTTTTCTGCTCCTTTTCCAGCTTCACCTTACTCCCTGGGGACCCCTGGAGCAGCACTGTGGGTGGAGGTAGGAAGACTATAAGATGTAGAGAAATAATGGTGAAGCCAACGCTACCCCTACTCCCTTCCACGCAGCAGGATTTCAAGCCTGCTTTAGACCTAATGGAGGAGAAGTTTTAAATTAGATGAGAGTTTAAAGTCCACAAAATAGGATTCCAGGGGCAGTTATGAAAGAAATTAGTTTATAGTTATTACACTTTATCAAGTTCAATGGTCTTAAGTCAGTTCTAGCAGCAGAGCCTGAGATAGGTATTGAAGTGCACAGTATTGAGAGAGTGCTCAATGCTCTCAGGAGAAACTTGAAGGAGAGGGAGTGAACCAGGATAGGGCGGGGGAAAAGGCTAGGCAAAGATGTGGTCTCAGGTAAAGACTCATCTTGGTCTGATCCACAAGGGACTGTGAAGCATAAATAACACCACGAAGATGTTCCACTTTGTCAGTCTGTTGGGGTGAGTCGGGGATGGAGTGTAACCTCCCCAGTGAGTTAGCTCCCATCAGCCATGGGCAATCCTTCAGACAGGGGGCAAGCTTTGAACTATTAACAGTGAACACTCAAAGCAGCTGAGAGATGGGTGCTCCAGCCCAGTAAAAGGGACCTAGATGGGCACCAACAGTGACTATTACAGCACTTTATTTCAAAGCCCATTCCATAGCCTTTTCTTTTCAAGAACTTTAGCAGTCCCCTTGAAATATTTTTATGTGCGGTTGATACCTACAGTAGAGTCTTAGTCTTGGGAAATGCTCCATCAAAATATGCGTTGAGGAAGAGAAAGTTCCCCTGCCCAAATTGTGCCACCACATTGAGCCTGATGTGTAATAGCACACTTCTTTTTGGAATTTGGTGTGTTCATTATAATAATCGTAATGCAACACAGCACACACTTAAGATTTCCTCTTTCCTAGAATAAAAAACTATGTGAACTAAAATCTTATGCACCCCTAACACTGTGAGGCGCAATACAAGGGCACAAATGGAGGCTGCCTGCATACAATATATCCAGTTACCTAAAAGGTAAAAACCATGCCAACAAACTGATAGGTAAAATAAGTTGTATCCCACTACATTGATATATATATATATGCCTTCATAACAACCTGGTCAAGTTTGAGTTCATAATTTTCAGATTCCTTAAAGTTTCATATTAAAATAATATGGCAGAGGAGAGAGGGCCCCAGCCTGTGGCTCACTGACACTGTACTTCCTATCCCTGCTTCCATTTTGTCCTGTGAGCACAAGCATATCAGACTGCTTGGAATGCCATGACAAAATGCCATAAACAGGGTGGCTTAAAAAGAGACATTTGTTGTCTCACATATAAATGACTATTGTCACTTTAAGCCACTAAGTTTTTTTTAATGCACAATTAGATAACTAATAAAGGAGAGAAGTACAACAGAAGGGCCATCCCAGAACCCTCTAAAATGTGGGGCCTAGGACAGGGGCTACTTTTGCTTGGATCTAAAGGCAGTACTGACCATAGGATATCAATTTTGTTCCTTTAGGGACCTGGGGATTTCCTAGGGAAGGGTGGGTTTATTTACACAAAAGAAAAACCAAAACCAGACAAAGACACAACAAAAAAAGAAAACTAAAGGCCAATGTGTCTGATGAACACTGATGCAAAAATCCTCAACAAAATACTAGCAAACTGAATTCAACAACACATTAAAAAGATTATTCTTCATGACCAAGTGGGATTCATCCTACATATGCAAATCAATAAATGTGACACATCTTATCAACAGAATGAAGGACAAAAATCATATGATCATTTCAATGATGCTGAAAAGGCATTTGATAAAATTCAACATCCCTTCATGATAAAAACTCTCAAAAAAATGGATATAGAAGGAACAGACTTCAACATGATAAAAAACCATATGCAATAAACCTACGGCTAGCATCATACTGAACAGTGAAAAATTGAAAGCCTTTCCTCTAAGATCTGGAACACAACAAGGATGCCCACTTTCACCACTTTCACCATTTTTATTCAACATAGTACTAGAAGTCTTAGCCAGAGCAATAGCAATTAGACAACAGAAAATAAATAAATAAAAGGGCATCCAAATTGGAAAGGAAGAAGTCAAATTATCCTTGTTTGCAGATGATATGATCTTATATTTAGAAAAACCTAAGGACTCCACCAAAAACTATTATAACTGATAAATAAATTCAGTGAAATTGTAGGATACAAAATCAACTTACAAAAATCAGTAGTATTTCTATATGCCAATAATGATCGATCTGAAAAAGAAACTGAGAAAGTAATCCCAAATTGAGCTACAAATAAAATAACATCCTTAGGAATAAACTTAAAGAAGTAAAAGATCTCTACAATAAAAACTATAAAACATTGATGAAAGGAATTAAAGAGGACATAGAAAAAATAAAAAGATATTCCCTGTTCATGAACTGGAAGAATCAATATTGTTAAAATGTACATACTACCCAAAGCAAGCTACAGATTCAAGGTAATCCCTATCACAATACCAATGATATTCTTCACAGAAATAGAAAAAATAATCCTAAAATTTCTATGGAACCACAGAATACCCAGAATAGCCAATCCTATCCTAAGCAAAAAGAACAAAGTTGAAGGAATTACCTTACCTGACTTCTATTATACCCAGAGCTAGAGCAACCAAAACAGCATGGTGCTAGCATGAAAACAGACATAGAGACCAATGGAACAAAATAGAGAACCCAGGAATAGATCCATGCATTTACAATCAACTCATTTTTTATAAAGGTGCCAAGAACATACATTGGGAAAAGGACAGTCTTTTCAATAAATGGTGCAGGGAAAACTGAGTATCTATTTGCAGAAGAATGAAACTAGACTCCATCTCCCACCATTTACAGAAATCAAATACAAATGGATTAAAGACTTAAATCTAAGACCTTAAACTATGAAACTACTACAAGAGGACATTGGAGAAACTCTCTGGAACATTAGACTGGGCAAAAATTTCTTGAGTAATGACCCACAAGCACAGGCAACCAAAGCAAAAATGGACAAATGGGATCACATCAAGTTAAAAAGCTTCTGCACAGCAAAGGAAACAATCAACAATGTGAAGAGACAACCCACAGAATGAGAGAAAATATTTGTAACCTACCCATCTGACCGGGGATTAATAACGAGAATATATAAGCAGCTCAAACAACTCAATAGGAAAAAACAAATAATCCAGTCAAAAAAATGGGCAAAAGACACTTTGGGAAGCCAAGGCGGGTGGATCACGAGGTCAGGAGATTGAGATCATCCTGGCTAACATGGTGAAACCCCATCTCTACTAAAAATACAAAAAATTAGCCAGGCGTGGTGGTGGGCGCCTGTAGTCCCAGCTACTCAGGAGGCTTGAGGCAGGAGAATGGCATGAACCTGGGAGGCGGAGCTTGCAGTGAGCCGAGATCGCGCCACTGCACTCCAGCCTGGGCAACAGAGCAAGACTCCGTCTTAAAAAAAAAAAAAAAAAAAGGCAAAAGATTTGAACAGACATTTCTCAAAAGAAGACATACAAATGGCCAATAAGGATATGAAAAAGTTATCAACATCACTAATCATCAGAGAAATGCAAACCAAAGCCACTATGAGATATCATCTCACCATAGTTAAAATGGCTTGTATCCAAAAGGCAGGCAATAATGAATGCTGGCAAGGATGTGGGGAAAGCGGAACCCTCATACACTGTTGGCTGGAATGTAAGCCACTGTGGAGAACCGTTCGGATGTTCTCTAAAAAACTAAAAATAGAACTACCATGTGATCCAGCAATCCCACTGCTAGGTAGAAACGTCCCAAAATAAAATCAGTATATTGAAGAAATATCTACACTCCCATGTTTATTGCAGCACTATTCACAATAGTCAAGATTTGGAATCAAAGTGTCCATCAACAGATGAATGGATAAAGAAAATGTCTGTGTGTGTGTATATATGTGTATATATATATATATATATATGAAATATTATTCAGCCATAGAAAGAATGAAAGCCTGTCATTTACGACAACATTCATGGAACTGGAGGACATTATGTTAATTGAAATAAGCCAGGCACCAAAAGACATATATCACATGTTCTCACTCATATGTGGGAACTAAAAAATACATTGAACTCATAGAGAATAGAATAATGGTTACCAAAGGGTGGGAAGGGCAGTGGGAAGAGGGGGATAATGAGGGCATGGTTGATGGGCACAAAAATACAGTTATAGAAGGAATAAGATCTAGTGTTTGATAGTACAATGGGGTAACTATAGTTAAAAACAATTTATTGTATATTTCAAAATAACTAAATGAGTGGAATTGGAATGTTTCTATCACACAGAAATTATACATTCTTGAGGTGATGGATACCCCAGTTACCTTGATTTGACCATTATGCATTGTATGTTTGTATCAAAATATCACATGTACCCCATAAATATGTACAACTAATAGATATCCATAATAATAATAATTTTTTTTTAAAAAGGAACTTACAGCACTGATTACGGTGTTTGAGATCAGGAGACTTTTCTTACCAAAACTGTAACAAAAGAGCCTTTTATCTAGAGTACACAAATAAACTAAAGTGTAATGAGACATTTATTTGCTTGTTTGTATAAATACACCAAAATATACACATTGGAACAGTCAAAGCGGAAGGCAATTTACTTAAGCCAGTGATGCTGTTGGTTGGTTTTCAAAAATGCCTGTGAAACTTCTCTTTCAGAATCACCCATGAAGCTGGATTATGAGCTCCCATGAAACCAGACTCATCACTCAAATGGAGACTTGGTTTGTGACCCCAGACAGCATTTCCCAGCATGATCACCCAACCTACTCAGCAGACTGCTCCAAATGGCTTAGAACTGTTTTCAAAACTCACATCCTCCCTGTGAGGATACATGCTGTCAGAATTATCTTTCTGAAACACATCTCAGATCATGTGCTTCAGTAGCTCTCAGTTGCATAGATAATTAAGCCTCAACTTCTCAGCCTGATTTTCAAAACTTTATTATACAACCCCCACTCAGCCTTCCAGTTCTGTCATCGACCAGCAGTCTCCTATGAACACACGATGCCCTCTCTAGTTACCAATGAAATGTACCATTTACTGAGCTTTTATTATGTGCCCCACACTGCACTAAAAGCTTTAAACAATATCTCATTTTATCCTTACAGGATTTTGGAGGATGAATATCATCTCTATAGTACAAATAATAAAACAATGATTGCTAGCTCTTTTTATAGTGCTTACAATGTGCTAAGGTATTGTTCTATAGAAATAAGTGTGCCACATATGTAATTTTACATTTTTCATAGTCACATTAAGAAGTAAAAAGAAACAAGTGAAGCTGATTTTAATAAAATATTTTGTCAAGGAGCATGTAATTAACATAAAAAATAATTAATGAGATATTCCACATTTTCTTTCTTTTTTTTTTTTGGTACTAAGTCATTAAAATCAGTGTGTATTCTACACCTATAACATATCTCAATTTGGATGCTAAACATTCACTGGAAATATTTGAATTCCAATGAAATCAACACAATAAATACTGTGTTTATATTTTAAAAAATGCACAGTAAGAAAAAAGTAGACTGCACACCTAAGTTGTTACAAACATATCTGGAAGAATCAAGTACCAAAAAGTCATTTCCTTTTCTATTCTCATCCAAATTGTTAAAATTCCTTGGAATTAACATTTTAAATTTCACTTTCAATCAATTAAAAGAGTTAAAATTTTAGTTTCTGATGTTGCACTAGCCACATTTCAAGCCTCAGTAGCCACAAGTGGCTTTGGCTGCCATGCTGGACAGCACAGCTCTAAGCACTTTACTACTATGAGGTAGGTGCTGTTATTATCTTCACTTCATTCTCAGCAAACTAACAAAAGAACAGAAAACCAAACACCGCATGTTCTCACTGGATTGTTCAAGTGGGAGTTGAACAATGAGAACACATTCACAAGGAGGGGAACATCACACACCGGGGCTTGTCGGTGGGGGTGGGGGGCTAGGCGAGGGACAGCATTAGGAGAAATACCTAATGTAGATGATGGGTTGATGGGTGCAGCAAGCCACCATGGCACATGTACACCTATGTAACAAACCTGCACGTTCTGCACATGTATCCCAGAACTTAAAGTATAATTGAAAAGAAAAGAAAAGAAAAGAAATAGAGGCACAGAAAGTCGTAACTTGCATTAGTGCACTCAGTTGACAAACTGCATGGTTTCATTTGTCAGAATACTTTCATTTGCTCAGAATGGTTAATTTGTCCAAGGTGACTTTGCTAATAAGGGTTAGAGCCAGGAGTTGAACTCAGGATTAAGTTCGTAGCCTAAGTTTTTGCCATGATGCTCATTGCTCTACCCATTTAATTGCTCGCTATTATCCTAAAATCCTTAATTGATGCTGGTCTTTTTTGTCAGACTGTTACCTCTGTCTGTATTGCCTTGCAAGGTCCATTTTAAGTATCATTCATTCACCCATTTATTCACTCAGTAAGTTAATTGCTTTTTCCAGCAAATACTGTTAGCCGTTTTTCAAATATCTGCCACGTAGACAATAGCTATGAACAAAACAAGGCAGACACGGCCTCTGCCCACACAGAACTTTTAGTTTAACAGCACTTAACTTTTAAATCTCCAGACCCTATAACACTCTAAAAATTGTTGAGCACCCCCAAGAGCTTTTGGCTATGTAGGTTATAGCTATTAATATTTATTGTAATAGAAATTAAAACTAGGACATTTTAAAAACATTTATTTATACATTCATTTAAAGATAACATAATATGGCTGGGTGTGGTGGTTCACACCCGTAATCCCAGCACTTTGGGAGGCTGAGGCAGGTGGATACTTGAGGACAGGAGTTTGAAAACAGCCTGACCAACATGGTGAAACCCCATCTTTACTAAAAAACACAAAAATTAGCCAGGCGTGGTAGCATGCACCTGTAATCCCAGCTACTCGGGAGGCTGAGGCAGGAGAACCACTTGAATTCGGTAGGCAGAGGTTGCAGTGAGCTGAGACTGCGCCACTGCACTCCAGCCTGGGTGACAGAGCGAGACTCTGTCTCAAAAAAAAAAAAAAAAAAAAAAAGGAACATAACATAAACCCATTATATGTAAACACAGAGTGTATAATTATGAAAATATAACTATATTTTCCAAGAAAAAAATTAAGAGAGTGGCATTGTTTTCCGACTTTGCTAATCTCTTTAATGTGTGACTTAATAAAAGACAGCTGGATTCTCATCTCTGCTTCTGTCTTTAATCTGTTGCAATGTGTTGATTTCGTTGAAATGTATGAGGAAAATCTGGCTTCAACCAGATATGTAATTGGAAAAGAGAGCAGTGGTCTTAACCCATTTATGCTGGAGGTTGCAAATTTTTGA
The DNA here is from genome assembly GCF_009828535.3 of Hylobates moloch. Lineage (NCBI taxonomy): Eukaryota > Metazoa > Chordata > Mammalia > Primates > Hylobatidae > Hylobates > Hylobates moloch. Next base: position 17,601,225 of record NW_026652297.1, on the reverse strand, counting down.
ATTGCAGACATGTATGAAAAATCAGACCTTGGCGATGACCCTGAGCAGTAGGATATAAATAATTTCCACAAGCTTAGTGTTCCAATAATGGAACACTATGCATAAATGGGTTAATAGGCTCTTAACTGTGAAAATTGTTTTTTTTGCCACTATTCTGAAACTCAACAAGTGATTGTTTATTAAAGTTTAGCTACAGTATGGAATCTGAAACCATATCAATTTCATATATTAAAGTTATATTAAAATTCATTAGTCTACCTTGCACATTCAATGGATTTTATTATTATTACTATTATTTTGAGATGGAGTCTCGCTCTGTCACCCAGGCTGGAGTGTAATGGCGTGATCTTGGCTCACTGTAACCTCTGCCTCCTGGGTTCAAGCGATTCTCCTGCCTCAGCCTCCAGAGTAGCTGGGATTACAGGCATGAGTCACCACGCCCGGCCTCAATGGATTTTATATATGCTTTTGTAACAACATGCATTGTTCATTTGGAAAATATCGATTCACTGAGTTATACAGCTCTTTCAAATGTTGACACATTTCATTATTTATTTAAGAATCACATTCACAGCTGGGCGCGGTGGCTCATGCCTGTAATCCCAGCACTTTGGGAGGCCGAGGTGGACGGATCATGAGGTCAGGAGATCGAGACCATCCTGGCTAACACGGTGAAACCCCGTCTCTACTAAAAATACAAAAAAATTAGCCGGGCATGGTGGCACGCACCTGTAGTCCCAGCTACTTGGGAGGCTGAGGCAGAAGAATTGCTTGAACCCGGGAGGTGGAGGTTGCAGTGAGCCGAGATTGCGCCACTGCACTCCGGCCTGGGTGACAGAGCAAGACTCCATCTCAAAAAAAAAAAAGAATCACATTCACTAATATCAGCACTGATCAGATCAGAAAAATCTTCAAGTATCAGGAGGCTGTCAAGCTTGTACAGGCAAGTAGGCAAGTACAATTTTTCCAAACTTCTGATTTTTATTTGAATGCTCAAATTTTACCATTGGCAACGTATACTGTGAGTTGTTTTTCTTGAAGTAACAGGCTCATTTTGTTCATTTTTGAGAAAATATCTGCCAAATAGTCAAGTCTGAACAATCATAGTTTGTCTGATGTTCTTTCAAGTAAAAATGGTGCTCCTTGAAAGCATCTAGCTCAACTCACAAGCCAAACAGTCATCAAGAGCTTTTCCCTGAGAGGACCATTGGGTTTCAATGAGCAGCAAAAATGCTTAATGCATACATTCCCATTCTGTCAAGCAGAATATTAAACAGATACATATCCAAGGGAAGTAATTTAACAAAATTAATCATTGTTAGTGCTTAATCAAGGGCATTCTTAAGTAAAACTAGCATTTTTTCTCATAGTGAATAAGAATACAATGACTAATGGTAAGTTTATTGCCACTGTCTGTTTTTGCTAATGCACCAGCAGTATTTTTACCCACCATTGCTTTGTTCCATGAGTGAAAATATCAATCCAGTGAAAAAGGTAAATAACATTTTAATATTATCATGAAACTAGTTTTGACCTCATGAATCCCTTGAAATGGTCTCAGGATCCCAGGAATCTAAGTACCACGCTTTCAAGACCAGTGGTCTAGAAGGAAAAATAATTGGACAAGTACATGTGTAAGCTTGTTCACTCCAAGGGGTCAAGGAAGTCCTCATGGATAAAGTGATATTTAAGGTTAGACCAGAAATATATGTATCAGTGACCCAAGTGAACAAAGGGCAGGGTAGGGAAGGGGAATGTCAGGCAGACATAGAGGTGTGTGTGTAAAAGCTGGAAAAGAGAGGCAGGCTGCAGGAGCTACAAGAGGCTCATTTGGCTGGGACTTGAAATGTCAGAAGAAGAGCAGTAAGTGATGAGGCCAGAGAGATGGCAGGGCCAGCCAGCAAACGGCCTTGCAGATACATTGAGGGCGTCACATCACCTCTGTTTACTTCTGAAAATATTTAACCTGAATCTAATCATGAGGAGACAACCAGACAAATCCAATTTGAGGACATTTTGCCAAATAATCTGACTGGACTCTTAAAAATGTCAAGGTATCAAAAGACAGAAAAAGGCTGGGAAACTGTTCTAAATTAAAGGAGACTAAGGGAGACATGACATCTAAAAATATTACATAATTCTTTATTGGATCTTGGATAAAAAAAAAAAACACTGTCTTAGTCCATTTAAGCTATAACAAAGCACCGTAGACTGGGTAACTTATAAACTTATAAACAACACAAATTTATTGCTCACAGTTCTGGAGGCTGGCACCAATATTAAGGTGCCAGCAGATTGATGTCCGGTGAAGCCTTGCTCTCTGTTTCATTGATGGTACCTTTTGTGTCCTCACATGATGCGGGACAAGGCAGTTTCTTTCAACCTCTTTTATAAGAGCATGAATCCTAGTCATGGAGGCTCTACCCTCGTGACTTAATTACCTCCTAAAGGCCCCACCTCTTAATACTACCACATTGACAATTAAATTTCAACGTATGAATGTAGGGGACACATTCGGGCCATAACACCCAACAACAACACCACCAATAACTATGAAGGACATTGTTTTGGGACAATTAGGGAAATTTGAATATGGACTACATATTAGATAATGCATATATCAAGGTTACATTTTCTAAATGTGTGGTTGCATTTTGGTTATATAGGAGAATGCCTTTGTTCTAGGGGGATACAATGCTGAAGTATTTAGGGATGAAGTATGATGTCTGTAAATAGTTTAACTCTCAAATATTCATCAAAAACTGTATGCACATACAGAAACAGAGAGGACAATAAGACAAATGTAGCAGCATGTTAACAATTGATGAAGTTTGATGAAAGCCCTAAGGGCATTAACTTTACTACTCTTGCAAATCATCAGTAGGTTTGAAAATTTTTCAAAATAAAATGTGGGAATATAAGGAATTTCGGCTTTATTCTAGAATCAAAAGAAGGTATGGAAAGATGGTAGCCAATAATCAGGATTTGTAAATAAGGGATCAAAACCAGATTCAAACAGGAAAGTTACTAACTTGTGATCAGACATGATGGATGATGCTGGTCCCCAAATTTCAGAATCCAGATCCCCTCAGGTCCTACCACTCTGCTCCCAACTTTTCTCTCATTCCTGTTTCTCTGTAACACTTGGCCTCAATTACAGACAAGAGTCCTCTGACAGGGAACAGTGGCCTCAGGCGAGTCCGAGATTGCTTTTTTACTGCCCCTGAACCCTACCTCCACTAATAGATTCTATTTGAGGTTAGCCAATTGCCAAGAAAGCATTCTCAATGGTCCTGGGGGGGGGGGGTCCATAGGTTGCCTTTTGACCAATCACTGAGGTCACTGATGTGAGCGACAATAATTGCTTCTCTCTGGTCCTGCACTTGCCCTGTGAATCAGTTTCTCCTCTGAGAAGCAGATGCCAAGAAAGGATTAGATTTACAAGAAATGTATTGGGGGAAATGCCAGGAAAGGATAGACTGGAAGGGAGCTGGAGTAGGCAGGGAGAGCCTTCAGACTGTGATGCAGGCTTGACATTTGGGAAAGAAGAGAGGAAAGGAAGGACTAAGTAGGAAGAGCCTCAGGCCACAGCACAGATCTAAGAAAGTCTTGTCTGGGCTAATGGGGAGTGCCCACAAAATGATGGTCTATTGGAAAAGCACTACATCAGGTAGGAATGTCCTACTTCTAGACCCCCACCATGCTCATTGGCTGGGAGCAGCCTTGGGGAAGCATGGTCTTGATATAAACACCAAGGTGCATCCCAAGATGCAGCATCTGGGGCCTTTTAATTGACTACACCACCACTCCTCCAGTAGATATATGAATTGCACACAGAAGGAGATTTGAATTGCACACTTCACAGTTGCCACACTCTGTGGGTTAGAAAGGGAATGGATACCGGGTATATATCCAAGTCAAAAGAAATCATTTTACCAAAAAGATACATGCACTCGATTGTTCATTGCAACACTATTCACAGTAGCAAAGACAGGGAATCAATATAAGTGCCCATCAGTGGTGGACTAAATAAAGAAAATGTGCTACATATATACCATAGAACACTATGCAGCCATAAAAAAGAATGAAATCATGTCCTTTACTGCAGCATGGATGTAGTTGGAGGCCATTATACTAAGTGAATTAATACAGGGACAGAAAACCAAATACTATGTGTTCTTACATATAAGTGGGAGCTAAACATTGAGTACACATGGACATAAAGATGAAAACAACAGACACTGGGAACTACTGGTAGGGAGGATGGAAAGGGAGACAAGGGTTGAAAAACCACCTGTTTGGTACTATTGTCACTACTTGGGTGATGGAATCATTTGTACACCAAACCTCAGTGACACGTAACAAACCTGCACATGTACCCCCCGAAACTAAAATAAAAGTTGAAAAAGAAAGAAAGGGAATGGGGAAAATGTAAGAAGAGATGTTGGACAAGAAAAAACATGAAAGTATATTTGTCCTGGAGGGAAAGAATCCTGCCTTTTCTTTGACTTTCAGTCTTCAGTTCTTTGAATCACTATGTTCTTACACAGTAATAGATGTATAATAATTAAATTTATATTCTGGAGATGATCACAAAATAAGATGTATAAAATATTTTATTTAATAATTGTAATGTAGCTTAGTCTAGCTGGAGTGATTCCTTGGAAGGTAAAAACTCATTTGATGTGTTTCTGGTGTGTTAAAGATTTGCTTGTCTTAATACCCTAACTTCCTGTGTTTTCTTTTTCCTTTTTCTTTTTTTTTTTTTTTCCCCAAGATGGGGTTTTGCTCTTGTTGTCCAGGCTAGAGTACAATGCCTCCATCTCGGCTCACTGCAGCCTCTACCTCCCATATGTTTATTGCAGCACTAATCACAATAGCAAAGACTTGGAACCAACCCAAATGTCCATCAATGATAGACTGGATTAAGAAAATGTGGCACATATACACTGTGGAATACTATGCAGCCATAAAAAAGGATGAGTTCATCTCCTTTGTAGAGACATGGATGAAGCTGGAAACCATCACTCTGAGCAAACTATCGCAAGGACAGAAAACCAAACACCACCTGTTCTCACTCATAGGTGGGAATTGAACAATGAGAACACTTAGACACAGGATGGGGAACATCACACACTGGGGCCTGTCATGGGGCGGGGGGATGGGGAGGGATAGCATTAGGAGAAATACCTAATGTAAATATCAAGTTAATGGGTGCAGCAAACCAACATGTATACCTATGTAACAAACCTGCACGTTGTGCACATGTACCCTAGAACTTAAAGTATTAAAAAAAAAAAAAGTCAAAATAGTGGGGAGGAGGGGGAGGAATGAGTGGGAGGGAGTGGCTGGATTAGGAGTGGCTCCTGTGTGCAGGCAGTGGCCTATTTTTAAATCTGGATGAATGGTCACATGGGTGTATTCACTTTGTGAAATTTCATTGAATTTTACATGTATGTAAAATTATTTAGGCACTTTTCTGCATGTACACTTGAATTTTTAAAAGTCTATTAAAATTATGCCTCAGGAGTAATTAGGATTGTGGAGTCACCATGGAGTCTGAGAAATTAGTCTTTACATAATTGCTCAGAATTGACATGGTGGATAGTTTTCGGCCCAGCTGTGGGACAATAGAGACTTTTTCAGCATAAAGCATGTATCAGCTATGGGACTGTATAGGAGTTAATGGCAGAGCCACTGGCATTTTAAAGATGTGCTTCATGTTAAAAACCTTTTCATGTATGTTCACTCACATGAGTTCCACACAACAACCCTGAGAGTAGCAATTGCCATCACAGCAACCTCCAGGTGAGAAAACCAATACTCAGAAAATCAAGCGATTTATTTAAGGTGTCTTAGCTAGTAAGCAGTGGATTAAAGCCCAGATACGTTGGCCCCAAAGCTTGTGTTGGCTCATCTTCCCCATCCTGCCTCTAGATATTTTAGTAATTGGCAACTTCCCCTCACTCACATAATACTGTATCTAGGTAGCACGGTTCTGGTAATTATCTATACATTTCTATCATAGGGAAAAAATTCTATGATTTTCTTGGTGCTTACTCTGTTTACCAATTAGATTTGTTTTTATTGTTTTAATTTTTAACTCAGTACTTTTTTTAGAATTAGAGTACATTAAAGAGTTATTTTTATTTAGGCCTTTACATTATAAAAGAAGTATAACGACATCGTGGTGGCTCACACCTGTAATCCAGCACTTTGGGAGGCTGAGGTGGATGATCATTTGAGGCCAGGAGTTCAAGACCAGCCTGGCCAACATGGTGAAAACCCATCTATAAGCCGGGTGTGGTGGCACATGCCTGTAATCCTGGCTACTAGGGAGGCTGAGGCAGGAGAATCTCCTGAACCCAGGAGGCGGAGATTGCAGTGAGCCGAGATCGTGCCACTGCACTCCAGCCTGGGCGACAGAGCAAGACTCCATCTCAAAAATAAATAAATAAATAAATAAATAAATAAATAAATAAATAAAAGAAGAAGAAGTATAATGACATTAAAGGAAATTGAGAAATTAAGAAGTCATCCACAATCTTGCCATCCTAATCCAATCACTATTTACATACTTTTGCTTGTTTTTATGAAATTTCCTTTTTAAGCCCTTTTGTTGAGGAATGATTGACATACAAAAAGCTGTACATATTTAATGTGTAGAGCTTGACTTTGGAGATAGGTCAATTACTACTTAAATTGTAGTATTCCTTTTAAATCTTTTCTCATACATTTATTTTTTTCTACTTTTTGCACTTAAGAAGCAGGAAACAACAGGTGCTGGAGAGGATGTGGAGAAATAGGAACACTTTTACACTGTTGGTGGGACTGTAAACTAGTTCAACCATTGTGGAAGTCAGTGTGGTGATTCCTCAGGGATCTAGAACTAGAAATACCATTTGACCCAGCCATCCCATTACTGGGTATATACCCAAAGGACTATAAATCATGCTGCTATAAAGACACATGTACACGTATGTTTATTGCAGCACTATTCACAATAGCAAAGACTTGGAACCAACCCAAATGTCCAACAACGATAGACTAGATTAAGAAAATGTGGCACATATACACCATGGAATACTATGCAGCCATAAAAAATGATGAGTTCGTGTCCTTTGTAGGGACATGGATGAAACTGGAAAACATCATTCTCAGTAAACTATCACAAGGACAAAAAACCAAACACCGCATGTTCTCACTCATAGGTGGGAATTGAACAATGAGAACTCATGGACACAGGAAGGGGAACATCACACTCCGGGGACTGTTGTGGGGTGGGGGGAGGGGGGAGGGACAGCATTAGGAGATATACCTAATGCTAAATGACGAGTTAATGGGTGCAGGAAATCAACATGGCACATGGATACATATGTAACAAACCTGCACATTGTGCACATGTACCCTAAAACCTAAAGTATAAAAAAAAAAAAAAAGAATACACGTCCTAGAGTTTTAACAGTATTTAAGGCTACATTTTTAGAAATTCTTTTTTGTACCGAGAGTAAACATTCTTGTTATTTAAAAAATTGCAAGCTGAAAAAAATACGAAGAAAAAATAAAAACTACCTTAATTGCATGACTGAGCAAGAACTAGTACTAATCATTTATCAGGTTTCATTTGAACACATAGACACAGGGAGGGGAACGACAGACACTGGGGCCTGTTGGGAGGTGCAGAAGGAGGGAGAGCATCAGGAAAAATAGCTAATGTATGCTGGGCTTAATACCTAGGTGATGGGTTGATAGCTGCAGGAAACCACCATGGCACATGTTTATCTGTGTAACAAATCTGCACATCCTTCACAAGCACCCCAGAACTTAAAATAAAATAAAATTTTTATAAAACGTACTGAGTTTCTTTCCATTGCTTGTTTTCTATGGATATGAAATATTCATTTAGAAACTGGAATCACACTATATATACAAAATTGCATTCTACTTTTTTCTCACTTATCATATTCTTCCAGGCCATCAAATATTCTTTGAAACTATAATGTTAATGCCACATAACAAATATTGGATTAAAATATTTAAAAAGGAAAACAATAGGGAAAACAATTCCCCTATACAACATTTCTATTTTTAATATTCTCTTCTATTTTATGAACATATAAGAATGTAGTTTTTGATGTAATTTTTTTTTTTTTGAGACAGAGTCTCTGTCGCCCATCCTGGAGTGCATTGGTGCGATCTCGGCTCACTGCAAGCTCTGCCTCCTGGGTTCATGCCATTCTTCTGCTTCAGCCTCCTGAGTAGCTGGAACTGCAGGTGCCCACCACCAGGCCCGGCTAATATTTTTGTATTTTTAGTAGAGACGGGGTTTCACTGTGTTAGCCAGGATGGTCTCGATCTCCCGACCTCGTGATCTGCCCGCCTTGGCCTCCCAAGATGTAATTTTAAAGACTGCAAGTCTTTTAAGAGCAGGAGGTACTTGGAATAAAGTACAGGATCTAGCCTTGAATCAAAATGAGACCTCACCAGGGGTGCTGCCAAGCAGGGTACGGCCTATTAAAATGTTTAGATTGTGTTAACTATTATTTCTGGATTAAAGAAACTAGAAACTGGTATTTTAATATTTATTTATAAAAATAAACGGAGCTTTACATTATTAGGGCAAAATAGTCTATGGGTAATAATGTCAAATGAAGCTACATATTTGAATATATCACAATATCTTCAGCCTTGCATATGTATCCACTGGCCTACTTGCCAGAAATTTGTCCACCACCAAGTTTCTTTGTGGCATTCCCACGATCCTCTTCTCTGTGCTATGAGTCCTGGAACCAGCATAGTCACAGGGTTGCCATTGGCAATAGTAGAGTTCTGCTAGCTGCCATCCTCACTCCCTCCACTGTAACTGCTTTAGGATTCATGCAGGCTCTGGGTCAAGGACAGAAAGAAGAGGAATTCCCTTTCTTTCCCACTCCAAAGACTGTCAAGTTTCTTCCTTCGAGCTTCGCTGGAGCCCAGGATTATTAACAGGGGAAACAACCATTCTCTTTAAAGAAATCCCTACTCTTTTCACTAGGAAGAGATCATATTCTCTTGGCCCCAAGAAGGCAATAGCAAATTAGTTCAGTCTTGGCCAGTGTCCCATGGTCTGATTCATTCTTTCTTATCCAGGATTTTTGGAGCGACAGATGCCTTATAAATATAAATAGGTCAACTTGATCTCACCTAAAATAAAAATGTGTTGGAAAAATCAAAATGTGTTGGAACAAAGAATCACAGTTTGTGTTCCAATCAGATTCAGGCTGCCCACTTGGGAATACTGAAAAAAAGAGGGAGACAAAAATTATAAAATAAGATTACACACAGTGTCCAAGTAACAAGTTCTGTGCCTGTTTCCACTTCTTTAAGTCCATTATAATGAGGAATGCCTTCTGACTTGAAAGCAAAGATTCAACTAAAATAACTGGCTATCCTGTCATTTTCCAAACAGGTATGTTCATCAAATGCTTTAGAGGATTAGGGTTCAGCTTTGTAGGTATTTATTTCAGCCCTGGACGATGCAGACAAGTGCTCATAAACATGAAGACCCTGGAGGCTGTGTTGTGACTTCAGTCCCACATTTAGCAAATTATGGATGTTCTATATGTTGTGTAATAGTTATATATATATATTCCTGATTTAAAACTGCATCTTGTTGATGTAACTAATGGAAATAAATGAACGACTACTTTTTAAAGCTTACACATTATTTTTGACACTGTGGGTATATATAAAGTTATTGTTTACACTGTAGATATACATAAAGTATACCCTGTGGGTGTATGTTTCTGTCTAAAATTCATGGAGAATCTCATGTCTTCTAAGACTGTCCTGTTCTTTGCCATGTTTGCCTGAGAATGAAGAAAAGAAACTTTATGGGAATGAACACTTAAGAATGGAGAGAACGCTATGCTTGCCTTCAACTACTCAGGACATTTTTTAATTCTTCCCCCAGTGCTCCCTTCTCTGAACATTCCTCACTCTCGATATTTGTAAGACCCTGAAATCCACTGTTTCCTTGATGCAGACTAGAACTATGTGCTCTGTGAATGTCTGTACAGAAGGAGAGGAAGGAGAGCCAGAGGAAAACACAGGGAATGCTAATAAAGAGTCTCATGGTGGTAAAATAAAATTGCTCCACTGACATTTACATGGTAATACAAAGGAGAAGCCTGTTCAGTCGTGTTTTATAGTCATAGAGCCTAATTTAACTTAAAAAGGAGTAGCATCATTGCCAAAAGCCACATGCTTATATATATAAAAATTGATATATAAATAAACTTGATATATTTATAAACTTGACATACATATTATATATAAAAATATATATATAGAATATGTACTCTGTATAAAGTTAACACTGTTATATGCATATATCAAGTTATATATATCAAGATTAAATGTAATCTTGATATATATCAAGTTGATATGGTTTGGCTGTGACCCCACCCAAATCTCATCTTGAATTGTAGTTCCCATAATCCCCATGTGCCATGGGAGGGACCTGGTGGGAAGTGATTGGATCATGGAGGTAGTTTCCCCCATGCTGTTCTCATAATAGTAAGTGAGTCCTCATGAGATCTGATGGTTTTATAAGCATCTGGCATTTCCTTTGCTGGCACTCAATCTCTCTCCTGTCACCCTGTGAAGAGGTGATTTCTACCAAGATTGTAAGTTTCCTGAGGCCTCCCAAGTCATGTGGAACTGTGAGTCAATTAAACCTCTTTTCCTTATAAATTATCAAGTCTCAGGTGTTTCTTCATAGCAGCATGAGAATGGACTAATACACAAGTTTATATTTTCATCAAATATATGAATATGTATTTATATACATACTTGATAATACATACATATGTGTGTAGTATACATATGTTTATGTGTGTATATATTATATTATATATTATAATTATATATATATATACTTGATATATATATTCTCAACTGAAAAAGAATACATGATTTCACTTTTTCTAGGTCAAATGTAATTTCTGATTATAATCCTGCTGGGCCCCCCAGCCAGTTATCTTCAGGAAAGAAGCCCAGTAAATTTGGAGTTTGGTTGAATTTCAAATTTGATTTTAAGATTCATTTATATTTGGAGATGCTGTGTTGTTTTCCTTCTCTAATTTCAAATAGAACAGCAACCGTGGACTGAAACTCTTGGTGTAAATAACAAGGAAGTTCTAACAATGAAGCTTTCCTGTTAAGGAGCAAGAATATTCCCATTTTTGAAGAGAATATAAATGATTTCAGAGTAATACAGTGGGTAATGCCTGTTCTCAATAGGTAAATCAATTGCCAAGGCCCTGAGATGAAACTTTTCTTGAGATAAAGAACCAAGCCTTTGAAATATCTGTCCTGGATATCAATTAGGTTAGAAGTCCAATCTCCCATCCCCACTTCTGAGAACTGCCTCCTGTATAATGAACATAGTGGCACAGCCACGGCTGATTAGATTGGGGCACCTGATCTAAACAGGAAGTTGGAGCTGAGACTAAGAGCAAGCAAGATTAAGGGTGGTGAAACTAGTAACATGCCAACTCAGACATCATTAGCAGTGGCTGTTAAACTATGTGTGTTACAAAACAGAAGAAGCTTGGAAACAGAATGGTAAAGAATTTCAAGGCTCTACCAGGCATTCTAGGATAGTCTCTGGTCCTGATTTGATCCTGGATCCAACTACCTTTTGCCTTTGGGTTTCCTGGTGGCCACCGTCATCTTTATAATGAACTCAGTTTTCAGCCAAAGTTAAATCCATCAAGCTTCTGTTACTTTCAACCAGAACCAGGAGAAACCCTAGACAATACTTTTAGAAATTAACTTTTATAATTATTTACTTAAAGCTAAAACCATTCCTGTTTTAAATCCTAAATTCAGAGTAGCCTAATATGAGTATTATTATGAATTTTGATGTTTTAAAAAGATGGCAGAGAATTTTAAAAACACATCATTTTGTTATTTTGATTCTGTGTGTTCCTTTACAGAAGAATTTAAAAAACAAATCAAAAATAGAGAAGAAAACTTGATGCCTTTTCCTGAAGACTAATTGGTGATTCAGGACACGTATTTTTAGGGAAGAGTTTACATTTCTGAGTCTTTCCTAATGGTGGATTTGACCATTCTCTCCTTGTGTATCAAAACATATTGCTTATGGCTATTATAAATGTATCATGTTGTATAGTAATTAGTTATTAATCTCTGGAATTCATTACCACTTGACTCTCTGCTACACATTAGGAATACGAGGTTGAAAAAGCTACAAGCCCAGTCCTCAAGGGAAGACAAACAGGCATAACAACATGTCAGGTGGGACTTTGTCTCTGCCTCGATGGTTGACAAGTGCCTGCATATTCAAGAGAAGGCAAGGAATCGCTAAGAAGTAGCCAAGTCAATTCTGTGACTGTAAGCTCTTCATACAAATTCAATCTATAAAAGAGAAGCTTCTTTTTTTGGATGGAGCAAGATGGTGGAATAGAAAGCTCTCCCTTGCAAGGACACCAAGTTAACAACTATCCACACAGAAAAAAACAACTTCATAAGAACCAAAAATCAGGTGAGCGCTCATAGTACCCGGTTTAACTTTGTATCACTGGAAGAGGCACTGAAGATGTAGGAAAAACAGCCTTGAATCACCAGTGCCCCCCTCCTCTACCCTCAGCAGCAGCAGGATGGTGCGAAGAGCATCTCTGGGCACTGGGGAAGGAATAACACATCAATTGTGAGTTATTGAGCTCAGTGCTGTTGTGTTAGAGCAGAAAGAAAAACTGGACCAAACTCAGCTGATGCCCATCCACAGAGGAGGCATTTAAATCAACCCTAGCCAGAGAGGAATCGCAGATCCCAGCTGTCAGAACTTGAGTGCCTGCAAACCTCACCACCGAGGGCTACAGCACTCCGTGTCTCCAAATAAATTTGAAAGGCAGTCTAGGCCATAAACACAGCAACCCTTAGGCAAGACCTAGTGCTGAACTAGGCCCAGAGACAGTGGACTAGGGAGGCACACAACATACTGAGACACAAGCTGGGGCAGCCAAGGGAGTGCTGGCATACCCCTCCCCTAACCCCAGGCTGCATAGCCGGCGGCTCCAAAGAGACCCCTTCTTTCCACTTGAGGAGAGGATGGGGAAAAGTGAGGAGGACTTTGTCTTGCATCTTGGATACCAGCTAAGCCACAGCAAGACAGGGCAATGGTCAGAGTCATGAGGCCCCCATTCCAGCTTAGATCCCAGATGACATTTCTTTTTTTTTTTTTTTGAGATGGAGTCTTGCTCTGTCGCCCAGGTTGGAGTGCAGTGGCGCAATCTCGGCTCACTGCAAGCTCCGCCTCCCGGGTTCACGCCATTCTCCTGCCTCAGCCTCTCCGAGTAGCTGGGACTACAGGCGCCCGCCACCACGCCCGGCTAATTTTTTGTATTTTTAATAGAGACGGGGTTTCACCGTGGTCTCGATCTCCCGACCTCGTGATCCGCCCGCCTCGGCCTCCCAAATTGCTGGGATTACAAGTGTGAGCCACCGTGCCCAGCCCCAGATGACATTTCTACGCACACCCTGGACCAGAAAGGAACCCACTGCCTTGAAGGAAAGGACTCAGCCCTGCCAGAATTCATCACCTGCTAACTGAAGATCCCCTGGACCCTGAATAACCAGCAGTGATACCTAAGTTCTATACCAAGGCCCTTGATGAGCCTCTGAGACTTGCTAGCTTAGGTGAGACTCAGCCCAAAACCAGCTGTAGTGGCTACAGGGCAAAACTCTTTCAGCTTGAGTAAAGCAGAGGGAAAAGCAAAGGGGACTTCATCTTACACCTTGGGTACCAGCATGGCCACCATGGAGCAGAGCACCAAGCAGGTTCTTGGGGTCCCTGATTCCAGGACTTGACTGTTGGACAGCATTTCTGAACCTACCCTGGGCCAATGGGGAGCCCATTGCCCTGAAGGGTGAGTTCCAGGTCAGTAAGCATTCACCACAAGCTTACTCGAGAGCCCTTGGGCCTTAAGGGAACATCTCTGGTAGTCTGGCGGTACTGGGGTGGCAGTGGCCATGGGCTCGTCTGCCTTTGGAAAAGGAGGGAAGAGTGGGAAGGACTGTGTCTTGTGGTTTGAGTGTTAGCTCAGCTGCAATACAATAGAGCACCAAGTAGACTAGTAAGGTTTTTGACTTCAGTCCCTGACTCCTGGACACCTCTGTACCCACACAAGGACTGGGGGACCTTGCTGCCTGAAAGGGAATGACACAAACCCGGCTGCTTTGCCACCTGCTGATTGTAGAGCCCCAGGGCCTTAAGCAAACATAGGCAGTAGCCAGGGACTGGTTATAGCAGGTCTTGGGCGAGACCTAGTGCTGTGCTGGCTTCAGGTCTAACCCAATGCACTCATAGTGCTGGTGGCCACTGGGGTTCTTGTGTCACTCCACCCCCAGCTACGGGTGGCTCAGAATAGTTTTAGATGGTTGTGTATGGGAGAAAGTAAGGGAAGAGAGCAAGAGTCTTTGCTTGATAATCTAGAGAATTCTCCAAGATCTTATCCAAGACCATCAAGGTGTCCATTCATCAAGAATGAATAAGACCTACTATTTGATAGCACAATAGGGTGACTATAGTCAATAATAACTGAGTCATACATTTTAAAATGACTTAAAGAGTATAATTGGATTGTTTGTAACTCATAGGATAAATGCTTGAGACAATGGATAACCTATTCTCCATTATATGCTTATTTCGCATCTCATGTACCCCTAAATATATGCACCAACTACATACACATGAAAATAAAAAATTAAAAAAAGAAAAAACTACTGTTCAATTAGTAAAAAAAATAAAAGAGAAGCCTCATTTAAAAAAAAGAATTTATTTGAAGTTAATTCTTAGTTGTAGAGAGTTTTATGGTGATTCTCCTTTTTGCCCCATAAGGGACAAATACCCACTGACCCTTCAATACAAATTAGAGCTGGGAGGTTCCAGGAGTACAATAAGTGGTGCCTCTAGGCTTCAACTATATAGAAATTGTTGTAATTCTCATCTGGAGACTGGTGGAGAATACAGCAACGGCCTGAAAAAGAGACGGTTGTAATAATAATGGCCTATACTTCCTGAGTTTGCCGAATTAAGAGTACAAAAATTTACTGATGGGACAGGCGGACTCTATAGAAAGGTAGCCAACTAGTGTCATCAGTTTGAGAGGACTGACCCTCAGGGTAAGGGAACTCTGAGAGTATTCTGCTGAAATGCAGAAGCTAAGGAGTGAAGAGGTTTATAACAGAGCGAACCTCCAGTCAGTCAATGATCCCCAAGAGGATCACCCAAGAATCTACAAATCTACCCTATGAGAGAGAAGGCATTTAGGTCAGGGCATTTGTCCATCAAAAGAGATCCACAAGCAGCCTCAGTTAAATAAAAAGATCTTTGCCCCTTTCCTTTTCATTCCTCTCGCTGACCCCAGGCCTAGAGGTACCATAGGCAGAAACTGAGAATTAGATAAATGATGTGAAATTTGATATTAGGTTGGATGCCACTTCTTAATATCTGAAGATGTGATTGTTCTTTAATATCTGAGGCTATTAAAAGCAATGAGATGTGTCCTACATGTTACTAGGAAGAAGGAATGGGGATCTGCCAGTATTTGAAAGCATTGGTGGAGAAATCAAAGCCAAATTCAATGGCTCCATAGACCAGTCAAACAAATAAACAGATAATTATAACAGTATGGGGTGTCATAGGGAAAACATGAGGGGTACCTGATGGGGTCTGATAACGTTTGGATTTGTGTCCCTGCCCAAATCTCATGTCCAGTTGTAATCCACAATGTTGGGGGAGGGGCCTGGTAGGAGGTGATTGGATCATGGGGACAGATTTCCCTCTTGCTGTTCTCATGATAGTGAGTGAGTTCTCATGAGATCTGATTGTTTAAAATTGTGTAGCACCTCCCCATTCTCTCTCTTCCTCCTGCTGCAGCTTGTAAGATGTGACTGCTTCCCCTTTGCCTTGCACCTTGCAGGGCAAGGTCATGAAATATAGGTTATGTTAAGTAGTATTCTTGGAATCTATGGGAATCTAGAAAGAGTTTTAAGCAGGGAAGTAACATTTTAGAAAGGCCACTTTCTGCTGCTGTGTTCTTAAGAGGCCTGGGGTTGGGTCAGACTTGTTAAGAACATTTAACGATAGTCAAGGTCAGGGGTGTTGGTAGTTTGAACTAAGTTAATGGCAGTGAGGATGAGGAGAAAGTGGCAGATAACTACCTCTTCAGGAAGTATCACCCAAAAGACCTGGTGATCAGCTGAAGGACAGGATAGTTAAAGGGAAGGGTTAAGGATGCATGTTTCCTTGTTTCTGGCTTAGGCAACCAGATTTATTCAATCACCTAGTAAATGTATTTCCTGATCTATTACCATATAAGTTATGGATATGATCTGATAAATAATGTGGGTTTTCATAATTATAGTTTCTGGTTAGGCCTTAGTTTCAAGGATGGCAAATTCAAACTAAACCATAGAAACTGTCAAGCCCAACTAAAACCTATTAAAGTTGCCTGGTGTTGCAGTATAGGTCCACCATGGTTGACCTGCTGATGATATGATTTGTCTCCCTACCAAAAGTACGGTGCCAGCTATTGTTCTGAAGCTGACTTTTCTCAGCAACATAAGTGGCTTCACGTAGAGTCAGGAATGTATCACTGGGTAGTGCATGGGTTATAGCCCCCTGCCCCTCATCTTATAAACCCAGTTTGCTGCCTACAATGTGCCAACAGATTCACAGTTTCTAATCACAGGCATTTCTCTCTTCTGGATGTGAATGGTATATATTTGAGATTAAAAGTTCTTATGAGCTCATTTCCAAATCGAGTATTTTTAAAAGACAGTTCAGTCTCGTATGGTCCACTCAGCAAAATAAGCAATCAAATCATTAGCTATAATCTGCATGTACACACTATTGGCAAATGCTGACTATAGGCTCAGATTGACAGAAAGATGTGTAGACACCTTGAGGAAGCTGGGTTTTAGCTGAATTTTGTTCTGTTTGTTTGTTTGTTTGTTTGTTTGTTTGAGATGGAGTCTCGCTCTGTCACCCAGGATGGAGTGCAGTGGCGTGATCTCGGCTCACTGCAACCTCTGTCTCCCGGGTTCAAATGATTCTCCTACCTCAGCCTCCCAAGTAGCTGGGATTACAGATGCCCGCCACCACGCCTGGCTAATTTTTTATATTTTTAGTAGAGTTGGGGTTTTACCGTGTTAGCCAGGATGGTCTCTATCTCCTGACCTGTGATCCACCTGCCTCTGCCTCCCAAAGTGCTGGGATTACAGGCGTGAGCCACCGTGCCTGGCCTTAGCTGAGTTTTGAAGGCTATAACTGACACCTATTGATTGGTGAATCATAGAATCTAAGAGCTAAAAGGGGTGTTAGAAACCTTCTATGTAAGCCCCCATTTTGCCATCAAGGAAAAGGTGACCTGTATGATTCATTAAATGTCAAGGGTACTAGTAACACGGGAGTAACAATATAAACTCACAAATTGCAAAAACATATTTTGATGTCATAACTTTATATAACACAATAAATAATACCACTTTATTAATGTGATCTTGGTTGATTATAAGATTTTTCTAGCTTGCGTTTATGCAGATCATTTTAGCGACCTCATTTATAATTGATAGAATTGGAAGTGTCATTGGTCACTCTTGGCAAATGCAAGATTGCAAATAATTTGTGATATTTTTAATTTTGAGAAGGATATTCTGTTGATGCAACTGTTACTCAAGGTATTAAGAGATTTTTATAGGCTGTGACAACATTGGGATACATTTCTGATAATTTATTTCAAAATATATATATTTTAGTATAGGCAGAAATTATGATTCTCATAGGACAATTTTTCTAAAAAGATTTAACTCTTCATACAAATCAGTTTTATCTAAGTCTGAATTTAATTTTAAATGTAAATTTATACAATGGCATTTTAGTGTTTCCTCTGACATTTTCTGTAACTTGTGGAAGCCAAAAGTGACTTCATGATTTGTACGTAATTCAAAATTCTTGTTTATACACTCTGTCACTGTACATTCAATTACAAGAAAATAATAATTTTTAAAATGTCTTTCTCATTAACAATTGGCTCACTTGCTGCTTCATATAAAAACAATGATCTTTTTCATCTAATATAACAGTCTTTCATATTTATATCTAAGCCTGTGGATATTTGTTTTCTAATGTTGATGCAGTTTGCATAACAAGAGATTCTAAATTCTTTGAAGTTGAATAACTCCATGATATGCTTTATTGCAATGCCCATTTTTGTATGTTTTTATTTTTTAATAATTTATTGACAAAGTTTACTGCCTGAGTGCTAGCAGTTCCTGTCCTGATACTTGAACTGCAGAATTAACATTTGCATAGCTGATGCGATGATGGGCTCTGGGGACAGACAGGCAAGCTGTTCTCCCACTGTTGGTCCTAACACAGCCCCCATGCAGCGCCCCTCATCTCTGCTGGGGTCATGGCCACTGCCACCACCTGCAGTTTTTGTGGTACCACCAACAACCCAGGCCTGGCCTCCTCTTCGGGGCATCACAGCACTCCAGACTACTGCTGGCACACATGCAGGCACTGGGCTTCCTGTCTAGCTGGTCTGTGCTCATGTTGGCTGCACTCATGGGCTTGACCAGCTGCTGGCTGTGCTCATGGACTTGACCCTGCACATGCCCACAAAGACACCTGGGCATGTGTAGGTTCCATCGTCCCACTGGATTTCACTTACAAAATACAAGTTTAAAGGTCAAATACTGGTCGGGTGAGGTGGCTCATGCCTGTAATCCTAGCACTTTGGGAGGCTGAGGTGGGCGGATCACGAGGTCAGGAGATAGAGACCATCCTGGTTAACACTGTGAAATCCCGCCTCTACAAAAATTACAAAAAATTAGCAGGGTGTGGTGGCAGGTGCCTGTAGTCCCAGCTACTCGGGAGGCTGAGTCAGGAGAATGGCGTGAACCCCAGAGGCGGAGCTTGCAGTGAGTCCAGATCAGGCCACTGCACTCCAGCCTGGGCGACAGAGTGAGACTCCATCATAAAATAAAATAATAAAATAAAATAAAATAAAATAAAATAAATAAAATAAATAAATAAAATAAAATAAATAAAATAAAATAAAAATAAAAAAAATAAAATAAAATAAAATAAAATAAAAGTCAAATACTTAAATTCTAAATGGTGACAGCAGAGCATGAAGCCAAGCACAGGCCCCTTCAAAGAGCTGCCGCTACACAGGTTGCATTCCCATAAAGCTGCCCTGCCCACAGCAAAGATCGATCCAGTCCAAATTGTCAATAGCACTGAGGTTGAGAACCTTACTGTAGATTAGTTTTGCCTGACTTAGAATTTCATGTAAATGGAAACTGTTCAGAGCTCTTCTTTTTATTGAAGTCAGATTTGTTGAGGTATAACTTATACACAGTAAAATCCATCCCTTTGAATGCACAGATCTATGAGTTTTGACAAACATATGGAGTTTGATCACCAACACCACCCAATAAAGATGTGGAACACTTCCATCACCTCCCAAAATTGCTGTCATTTGAGGTTAGAGTTTAAGGGATAGAGACCTGTTTGAGAAAGATGAAGTCAGATTAATGCAGGAATCCGCAGCATGCTGTGCAAACGGCTTGATTTAGGAGTTAATAAAAATGAAGATGACCAAACTGGTGATATCTGGCCTGCCAAAGCGGATGTCTGTTAATAGCAAGAAGAAATTTATGAGGAATGAATCAAGAAATTTTAAAATACAGGGCCATTGTGTATTTTGAATATTCTAGCTATTTAAGGGTCTAAAGTTTTCTGAAATATTACAGTTGTATTTTGTTTAGAATTATATTGGGACTATTGAATTTACGTCTGATTGTTACCTCTGAAATTATTGCCTTCTGTGTAAAATAGCATGGGGAGAGGACCAATATAGACAGAACACATACACACATACTCTGTGCCATACCCTAAGGCAGGTGGGGACACCTTATCATAGAAGAGTCTGTCATAGGCACCCCATTTTCTTCAACCTGGAGGAATTTCTCAAGGTGTTACAGATTAATTTGTTGCCTTGATTAGTTTAAATGCTCACAAGTGCATTTTAAAAAGAAGACAACCTAGCTGCAAAAAGAAGAAAAGAGAGAAATATCATAACTCTATAATACAAGAGAAATAAATCAATGTAGGGAATATATTTGGGACAGCAGCTTCAACACTTGATTGCACAAAATGGCAGGTAGCAGAAGTGAGCCACAAAATGCCCAGACCATTTTTTTCTATTATTATGTTGTGTAGGCCAATTGAATGGAGTCCAAATTTTATACAACTGAAACTGAGGACTCTTACTGTCCAGGCAGCGTAATCAGAGTAGATCAAAACATTTTACATGGGTTCCCTGCAAATTCCCAGAATTGAATATACCCAAGAAAATACAAGCTTTGTGTCTATATTTACATACAAACTCATATCCCCAATCTATGTTTCAAATAGACATTCTGTATACTTCTATGCAGTGTTTGTGAGGTGGCATGTGAATAAAAATTAAATATGCATGTGTTTTGGTTTTATGGACTCTAAACTTGATTAAATAATTAAGCATTTGCTTATTGCACATTATGTTGTCCTTCTGTTTTTCTGTTCTATGATGCTTCAATTTGATTGCCAACTGGCAAGAAGCAACTTTTTTTTTTTTTTTTTTCAAGACAGGGTCTCACTCTGTTGCCCAGGCTGGAGTGCAAAGGCTCGATCCACCATGGCTCACTGCAGCCTCGACCTCCCAAAATCAGGTGATCCTCCCACCTCAGCCTCCCAAGGTAGCTGGGAATGCAGGCACACACCACAAAGCCTGACTAATTTTTAAAATATTTTTGCAGAGATGGGGGCTCATTGTGTTGCTCAGGCTGGTCTCGAACTCCTGGGATCAAGCAATCTTCTATCTCAGCCTCCCAAAGTGCTGGGATTATAGGTGTGAGCCACTGGGCCCAGGCAAGAAGCAATTTTCAATGGATAGAAGGTTTGCTTCTAGATACGATGGAGAGTTATCATAAGGAAGAAAAATGCAGAAGAAAAGGAAGACAACAGGGGGCTTGTGGCTTGGGAGGAAAGAAAAAGAATGTGTCTGGAAGCACAGCGAGTGGTGGATAAATGTGCATCCATGATGACAGGCAGAGACAAATAATAATAACATCAGAAATATTTTTTGGATGTTACCTTGTAAAAGACTGAATTGAAGTAGAATTTAATTTGATATTAAACTTGAAGTGGCCTTATATTTTTCTTCAAGGGCATACATATATTTGGTTTCTGAAAGTAACTGAGATACAATCTCCCAATTCCCCCTTCCCCTTTGTAATCCATCGGCTGTGAATCATGCCTGGGGGGGCTCTCAGAATGCCTTCACCAAGTAATGATGTGTCAACTTCAACTCAGGTTTTTATGGCAGATTTTATGGAGAAGAAAAAATAACTGTTATTACTAAACTGAGAGTGACTAGCATTATCACTGACATGTTTCTTAAAATGCAAACACTGCCACCATTTTAACACATGTACATTTTGTCTATGGTTCTTTTGTCTTGGTATGCTAAGGATTGCTTGTCTTTATAATTTATTCTAGTTCAGGTAAATTGAGAGAGTGTGATGCAGTCTCAGTCTAAGGGAGATGGCACACCAGGCCACACTAGGGTCTAATCTCTTATTGAATATTCTATTAATCCCATATATATAGATAAGAAGAGTAGAAAGAAAATAGGAAATTAGGAAAGAAAAAAAGATATTTAAAGAACATCTGTTATGTATGGTCAATGCAACCAAAGTTGCCCTCAGAATCAATGCAGGGCCATCCACCCACACTATATGTATTGCCATGAGTGAGAGCAGAACAAGCGATTGTCCTTGTGTGTCTAGAAGGTTTGGAGATACCCAAAATACCGATCACAGTTATCCAGCAGTCATCTCAAGGTGATAAAAGTGCAAAGCGATAGATATTTTTTTTAGCAGAAATTACTTTTGTTGTATATTCTCTTTTGGAGAAACACAGAGTGAACAGAAAGGAGAGTAACAGGCAAATATTGTCAGGGCACATGGAAGCAGCATTCAAGAAGAAGCAGAGCCTGACAGATCACAAGGCTTTGTTGAAAAGAGGAGGTTTTCTTGGCTAAGTGGCTCTGAGTTGTGCCGCTTTCAGAGCAAACTTACACCCACAGTGAGTGTGGTAAATGTAAAGATGTGCCACACGGCCCCTTCAGGGTCAAGCCTCTCCCGGGGTAAGCAATGCTCAGTGACCCAGTGAAGCAGGAGTATGAAGGCCTGGTGATCTCAGTCCAACACTGGACAACAATGATGGGTAGGACTTCTCCGGAGCTCCCCACTGGGTGGGCCAAGTCTTTGATAGGTCTGTCCTGCCTTATAATTCAACTTCTCCCGCTGCCCCTTCCTGATCCCTCCCCCTTCCATCATAGGTTTGATTCCTAATAAATGTAGTGTACTCCTAATTGTTTCAGCATCTGCTTCCAGAGAATCCAACCTACAACAGTGAGTAAGTGTCTTAAACCTCTTTACTGGAGAGACATCTCTCGAGACATCTCAATATTTGAGACACCTGTTATTAGTTGAACTGCCTCTCAGATGACACCCTTTGTTCTCATTTCATGCTCACAATCAATCTTCCACTATTTGATTTACATGTGGTTTGGGTAACACCAAATGTGCTGATCAGGCCATCTTAAATATGTAGTTCACCTGACATTTGTATTTTTCATTATAAATTAGTAAACTAGCTATTTGATAGGCTCAATCTCTGCAAACCTTATTAAAATGGGATATGTACTCATTTTCAGAGCTCCTAAAAATTTGGGCCTATAAGATTCAGGACCAAAGTCTGACCATGACAAGTCAATGTTACAGTCATGGATCTCTGCTATTTTCTGTCCGACATCCCCATCCTCTGATGAACTCTTCTGCCTTCCATTATTTGGGGTTCTTTTGGCTCTCAGTCACCACCACCACCACAACAATAGGAGTAGGCCTGTGCCCCAATCTTGACCTTGACTCTTCTGGGAATTTGAATCTCCAGTGGAGATACAGGCAGAAGGCAGTTGCAGCTGAGTCATATAATGGCAGTGATCAAGAGATTGTCCTTAGATTCCTGGTACTGCATTTCCTAAAACCATCCTAGTTCCTGTAATTTCCAAGCTGTGTTTTTTTTCAGCTCTCATTTCAGTTCGTAAACTATCACATCAGTCTTCCAATAAACCCTTCTGCTTCTCAAGTTAGTCAATGTATTTGTCAGGTCTAACTAGGAAAACAGAAACTGCTTTTGTGTTTTTGTACCAGATGCAGGGGTTTATAAATGGGTGATGAAAGATCTGTGAAGCCAACCTCACACTGTGAAACAACCTAGAGATTAGCCATAGCAGGAAGCTACGGTCACCCTTAGGCTGGAGGGATAAAGGGAAAAAGTGGTGTTATCAGACCTAGGAGGCCAGAGTTGCCTGGAAGAAGTTGAAACCACAGTAGACCTATCTGGCAGAAAATAGAGCAATAAAAGAGACTTAGCTGCAGCAGGAGAAGCTGCTGGAGACAGAGAGGGAGAGAAGAAATACTGTGGTGTCTCCCTTCTTCTTGCCTGCCCCACTCCCACCAGTGCCTCTCATTAGATAAAGTCAGGTGACATGGAAGCCTGGCTGACCAGATCAGCCTGATTGTGTTACAGAGTCCAGAGCCGGTACTGTCATGATGTGTTTCAGTCACCTCCCATGAAAAACCCTAACTGATAATAGCCATTGGGGGGCCTTCTGGTACAGGTACGTTGTATTCTTTAAATGATCATTTGTACTATGAATTGTACACCTTATTGTAATGGCAATTATATGAACCAAGCATTGTGCCAGGCACTGTTTACATTCCTTCTTATAAAGTAAATCTAAATATCCAATATAAATTCATGTAGCTCCATGGCATTGGCATTAAGACAGGCTATTTTGGAATCATATCCATTCAAGACTTTTCACATACTACACAACAAAAGATGAGTTTAACCCTATTCTTTTAATATCTCTAAACTGAGCATGCAGTGCCATGTGAATAAGAAATAAAACCTAGTTAATTGTGTTCTAGGGAATGGAGAATAAAGAGCCAATTGTCAAAACTTCAAGGAATGCAGTTGTTTACTGTATTTTACAGGGTAAAAACAAGTATAGCTGGGAAGTTACTGTATATACAATCAATTTGCTAATAGTATGTTTTTAAAATGTCTATTACTCCATACAAATCCCTCTAATGACTTAGATTTCTATTTTTGTTGTTGCTGTTTTACCTCTAATGCATGTTTCTTTTGTGATTTCATGAAATGAAGCTGTCTCATTGTAGGTTATGGGGTTATTTATCTTTGTAAATATCCAGCAGAAAAATCATACCTTTTATGGAAAAAATATTTTTAGCGATTGTTCCAAAGCAAGTTGCCCATGAAGTTCTCTCCCTGGCCTCTTGGCATCATAAGGATACAATTTTTAAAACTGCTAAGGCTACAGATTTTCAATTTCATTCTTGCCTATGGAAAATTACAGAAGAAAACAGATGCTTTAAAAAGAAAAATAAGCCTACCTACTACATTTGATTTGTGGAGAAAAAAATAGAATAAATCATTTAATGGTAATAGGAATTTAAAATGTGTTCTAAAGGAAGCTGGGTTCAAATGTCAACTCTGTTTGACTCAAAGCTGTCTCTTAAAATGCAAATAATTTAGGGTGGCATGGCAAAACCTCCACAGTCCACTGAGAATTAAATAAACATGGTTGTTGCTGATAATTTATAAGAAGTAAAAAGATTTAGCTTGGACACAATGAAAGAAATTACTTAAAGGTCAACCAAGCCAAATGGCTGTAGTTTAGTTTAGTGCACCTAAAAATTCCAACAACCAGTGCCTCCACACACACATGATTCCAACTTTACCAAAAGAAATTCTGAGAAGAGTTTAGTTCAAGTTCCATAGATTTCTACTTCTGGTTTACAGACATAGGATTATGGAAGAGGGAGCAAATAAAGGTTGACTTGACAGTGCACAGGATTAAGGTCTTTCTTGAAAGTTTTGGTGACTCTAGATGTACTACAAATCAAAGTTAGAAAAGGCTGCATGGCTGAAAAATCTAAGACTAAATACATCTCTGTTTTGGTACCAGTACCATGCTGTTTTGGTTACTGTAGCCTTCTAGTATAGTTTGAAGTCAGGTAACATGATGCCTCCAGCTTTGATCTTTTGGCTTAGGATTGACTTGGTATAAGGTATAAGGAAGGGATCCAGTTTCAGCTTTCTACATATGGCTAGCCAGTTTTCCCAGCACCATTTATTAAATAGGGAATCCTTTCCCCATTGCTTGTTTTTGTCAGGTTTGTCAAAGATCAGATAGTTGTAGATATGCGGCGTTATTTCTGAGGGCTCTGTTCTGTTCCATTGGTCTAAGAAAGCTGAAACTGGATCCCTTCCTTACACTTTATACAAAAATTAATTCAAGATGAATTAAAGACTTACGTGTTAGACCTAAAACCATAAAAACCCTAGAAGAACACCTAGGCATTACCATTCAGGACATAGGCATGGGCAAGGACTTCATGTCTAAAACACCAAAAGCAATGGCAACAAAAGCCAAAATTGACAAATGGGATCTAATTAAACTAAAGAGCTTCTGCACAGCAAAAGAAACCACCATCAGAGTGAACAGGCAACCTACAGAATGGGAGAAAATTTTTGCAACCTACTCATCTGACAAAGGGCTAATATCAAGAATCTACAAAGAACTCAAACAAATTTACAAGAAAAAAACAAACAACCCCATCAAAAAGTGGGCAAAGGATGTGAACAGACACTTCTCAAAAGAAGGCATTTATGCAGCCAAAAAACACATGAAAAAATGCTCATCATCACTGGCCATCAGAGAAATGCAAATCAAAACCATAATGAGATACCATCTCACACCAGTTAGAATGGCCATCATTAAAAAGTCAGGAAACAACAGGTGCTGGAGAGGATGTGGAGAAATAGGAACACTTTTACGCTGTTGGTGGGACTGTAAACTAGTTCAACCATTGTGGAAGTCAGTGTGGTGATTCCTCAGGGATCTAGAACTAGAAATACCATTTGACCCAGCCATCCCATTACTGGGTATATACCCAAAGGATTATAAATCATGCTGCTATAAAGACGCGTGCACACGAATGTTTGTTGTGGCTCTATTCACAATAGCGAAGACTTGGAACCAACCCAAATGTCCAACAACGATAGACTGGATTAAGAAAATGTGGCACATATACACCATGGAATACTATGCAGCCATAAAAAATGATGAGTTCATGTCCTTTGTAGGGACATGGATGAAGCTGGAAACCATCATTCTCAACAAACTATTGCAAGGACAAAAAACCAAACACCACATGTTCTCACTCATAGGTGGGAATTGAACAATGAGAACACATGGACACAGGAAGGGGAACATCACACACCGGGGCCTGTTGTGGGGTGGGGGGAGCAGGGAGGGATAGCATTAGGAGATATACCTAATGCTAAATGACGAGTTAATGGGTGCAGCACACCAACATGGCACATGTGTACATGTGTAACAAACCTGCACGTTGTGCACATGTACCCTAAAACTTAAAGTATAATAATAATAATAATAAAAAGACTAAATACAGATCCTGAGGTAATAACATTCCAGTGATTTGTCAAGTCAGTCACAAAGGTCCATTTTCCAAAGTAATAGACTGCAAGAGGTAAGAGTTTCAAGAAGATAAAGGTATTTTATCCCTCCCATGCATTAAAACATTGCTGTCATTCATTTCACTTCTTCATATGTTATAATCACCCAATCCATTGTTATTATTATAACTTCAAACAGCTGTATTCATTAGACCAAGTAATAGTGAGAAAAATAAAATATGCTATTTTACCTTGATTTATTCCTTCTTCAATAGTCTTCCTTCATTCATGTAAATCTGAATTTTTGACCTATATCATTTTTCTTCTTTGTGAAGCGCTTTCAACATTTCTTGCAGGGCAGATACCTTGCAATGAATTCTCTCGGTTTTTATTTGTCAGAGGGTCTAGGTTTCTTCCCTTTTAAAAGAAAATTTCACTGGATAGAATTCTAGACTCTTAGCTTTTTCTTTCAACACTTTATTCCACTCCATTATTTTCTTGCTTGCATGGTTTCTAACAAGAAGTCCACTGTAATCCTTAATCTTGTTCTTCTACAGGTAAGATGTTACCATGCCCAACTCCCCCGACTTGGCTTCCTTAAAGATTTTTGGTTTTCCACAGCTTTAATATGATATGCCTAGAAGGAGATTATTTGGCATTTATTCTACTTTGTGTTTTCTGAGGTTTCTGGATTTGTGGTTTGGCCTCTGGGGAATTTTGGAAAGTTCTCCAGGCATTTGTTACTTTAAATATTTCTTCTGTTCCACTTTCCCTTTCTTCTTCTTCTGTTATTCCTATGACACATATGTTACAACTTTTAAAATCATCCCACAGTTCTTGGATATTGTGTTTCATTTTAAAATTCTTTTTTCCTCTTTGCATTTCAGTTTGGCAAGCTTCTATTGCTGTATCTTCAAGCTTGATGATTCTTTCCTTGGTCATGTCTAGACTGCTGATGAGCCCATCAAAGCCCTTCTTCATTTCTGTCACAGTGTTTTTTATCTCTAACTTTCTTTTTGATTCTTTCTTAAATATTTCATTTCTTTTCTTATATTACCCATCTGTCTTACATGTTGTCTACTTTTTTCATTAGCATCCTTAACATATTAATCATAGATATTTTAAATTTTCTATCTGGTAATTCCAAAGTCTGTGTCATATCCGAATCTGGTTCTGAATCTTGCTTTGTTTCTTCAGACTCTACTTTTTATTTCTTAATGTATTATTATTATGCTTATTAACATTCCTTGCATTTTTGTTGCTTTTCTATATGTTGAATTTGTATTGTTATTGCATATGGTGTATCAAATAATAAAACCTGAGGTAAACAGACCTGTAGTGTGAGGTTTTATGTTAATCTGGCTGAAAGTTGGGCTGTGCTTGGTGCTTGCTTTCCCTGTGGGTTATGGAGGCTTCAAATTCCTGTAGTGTCCTTATTTTTGTCTCCCTTGTTGTCTTTAGATTTCTGTAAGACTTGCTTCTTGAATATACTCTGCACCTTGCAGCTCTGTCAGTGGTAAGCCACTGTTATTTTACTGGAGTCCTATTGATTTGATAGTAAGATGTCTGGGAGGGGAAGCACTCTATAGTGTTATGATGAAATACACAGCAGTCTTTTAGGGAACCTGTTTTTCGGAGCTGTGACCTTCACACGTGCACTCTGGGCTGTGACGTCACCTTTAGGTGAGATAGGAAAGCTAGGAGGTACTAGAGATACATAATTGCCCTTCCTCCCAGATGAGGTAAGGCTCTGATAAAATCCTTTCCCATTGTTATAGAGAATGCTCTGGGTATATTTCTAAATGGTTATTTTTCCCTTTCCTCTGCCAGAGACATAACAAGATTTTCCTTACATCCACCATGAAAACCTGATGAGGTGCCTAGAGGTAAAACCCACAAAAGTGTGGAGACCTCTAAAACTGCGGCCCTCCAGATGTTGCTCACTTTCAGCTATTCCACACTCAGCCTCCAGCAGTTCATCAAAATTACCAGTTACAGTGTCCCTAGCAGTTCCTGCTCTAGAACCTGATGTTCCAGGTTAGCTGATCTCAGTGGCAATTCTCTGTCTGCCTGTCTGTCCAAATTTCAGTGTGGCAGTGTGCCTTGCAACTTCAGGTCTCTGATGAGTACAAGAAAGGTCACTGATTTCCAGTTTATTCAGCTTTTTTTTTTCTATAATAAAGATGAGATAACTTCCAAGGTCTTTACATGTCAGACCTGAGAGTGGAAGCCCTTTCAGTAATTATTTTTACCAGCCTGGCCAACAAGATGAAACCCCATCTATACTGAAAAATATAAAAAATAGATGGGCATGGTGGTGAGTGCCTGTAATCCCAGCTGCTCGGGAGGCTGAGGCAGGAAAATCAATTGAACCAGGGAGGCGGGGGTTGCAGTGAACTGAGATCTCGCCATTGCACTCCAGCCTGGGCGACAAGAGTGAAACTCCATCTCAAAAAAGAAAAAAAAATGTATAGGTAAAAGAGACTCTCACCTCCTCCTTTTCACTCCCTTCCTTATATCAGGGCGGTAATTATCATCAGAATTGTGGGCCAGGATTCATTGTCATCCACAGTGGTGTTTGTTTTATCTATCCATCCATACTTTTAGACTTTTATGCTTATGTATTCTCTATGAACAATTCTATCAGTTACCTTTTGATGTGTAGCAGCAAATCACCTCCAAACTTGGTGGCTCAAAGCAACAAACATATTATTTCTCATAATTCTGTAGCTCTGGTGAGTAGTTCTTCTTTCTGGTCTGGGAACTAGATCTCTAGCTTGGTTTCACAAATATGTCTGGCAGTTGGCTCAATGTCAGTCAGGATGACAGGAATGACTTGACCAAGTGTCTCGCATCGTCCAGCAGAATGGATCAGGCTTATTCACTCATTCACACTGTTGTGCTCACCAGAGTTCCCAAGAGAAGCAAGATTAAAGTGGTGTCCAAGCACTTTTTAAGTCTCTGCCATGTTGTTTGCTATGATACCATTAGCCAAAGCAAGTCATGCAACTTCATGTGGGAGGGGCCCTTCCATAGGGATGGATGCAGGAAGGGGAAATATATGTCCATTTTGGCAGAAAATCTACCTAAATATATTAGAGTATCATATTGTGTTTCTAGAATATTACATATACAGCGGCATAAATCCATTTCTTTTAACAACTTGCTTTTGTCACTCAAAACTCTCCTTGTGCTTTAGTCATGTTGACAAATAGATCTAATTTATTCATTTTAACTGTTGTAGAATATTTCACTGTGTTATACAATGGTATAAATATATGATGGTATATTTGTCTACTCCTCAATTTACATTTGCATTGTTCTCAGTTTTTATTTTTCATAAACTACAAAAATGCTGCAATGAACAGCCTTGTAAATTTTCCCGTGTGTGTGTGTGTGTGTGTGTGTGTGTGTGTGTGTGTGTATGTGTATGTAATTTTCTCTAATGGGTGGTTACCTCCATTGACATTTTTACCTTTGTTGTGAGGGACTGTCCTGTGCATTATAGATGGTTAATAGCATCCCTCGACAATCCACAGAATGGGAGAAAATATTTGCAGACTATGCATCTGACAAAGGACTAGTATCCAGAATCTACAAGGAACTCAAATAAATCAGCAAGAAAAAAACAATCCCATCTAAAAGTGGACTAAGGGCATGAATAGACATTTCTCAAAAGAAGGTGTACAAACAGCCAACAAACGTATTAAAAAATGCTCAACATCACTAATCATCAGGGAAATGCAAATTAAAAACACAATGAGATACCTGTAAGAAAGGCCATAATTAAAAAGTAAAAAAAGATAGATATTAGTGTGGATGTGGTGAAAAGGGAATGCTTTTATACTGTTGGTAGGAATGTAAATTAGTACAACCTCTATGGAAAACAGTGTGGCAATTCCTTAAAGAACTACAAGTAGATCTACCGTTTGATCCAGCAATCCCACCACTGTGTATCTACCCAGAGGAAAAGAAGTCATTATACGAAAAAGATACTTGAACACAGATGTTTGTAGCAGCACAGTTCACAATTGCAAAGACACAGAACCAAACTAAGTGCCCATTGACCAATGAGTAAATAAAATGTGGTACAAATACGCAATGGGATACTACTCCATCATAAAGGAACAAAATATTGTCTTTTGCAGCAACTTGGATAAAGCTGGAGACCATTATTCTAAGTAACTCAGGAATGGAAAACCAAATATCATGCGTTCTCACTTACAAGTGGGGGCTAAGCTATGACGATGTGAAGACATCCAGAGTGAAATAATAGACTTCGGAGACTCAGAAGCGGGAGGGTGGGAGGGGAGAGAGGGATTAAAAAAAACTACATATTGAGCACAATGTACGCAACTTGGGTGATGAATGTACTAAAATGTCAGAACTCACCACTACAGAGTTCATCCACATAACGAAAAATCACTCGTACCCCAAAAGCTATTACTTTTTCAGATTTACTCACATGTCTGCCGATTTCTTTGCTCTGCATCTTTTCTTGCATTCTAATTCTTCTTTTTTATATCTTTAAAAAAACTTCCATGGAGCCAAGATGGCCGAATAGAAACAGCTCCGGTCTACAGCTCCCAGCATGAGCGACGTAGAAGACTGGTGATTTCTGCATGGGTGATTTCTGCATTTCCATCTCAGGTACAGAGTTCGTCTCACTAGGGAATGCCAGACAGTGGGCGAAGGACATTGGGTGAAGCGCACCCCGCGTAAGCCGAAGCAGGGCAAGGCATTGCCTCACTCGGGAAGCGCAAGGGGTCAGGGAGTTCCCTTTCCTAGTCAAAGAAAGGGGTGACAGAGGGCACCTGGAAAATCGGGTCACTCCCAGCCTAACACTGCGCTTTTCCGACCCGCTTAAAAAACGGCACACCAGGAGATTGTATCCCGCATCTGGCTCGGAGGGTCCTGCGCCCACGGAGTCTTGCTGATTGCTAGCACAGCAGTCTGAGATTAAACTGCAAGGCAGCAGCGAGGCTGGGGGAGGGGCGCCCGCCATTGCCTAGGCTTGATTAGGTAAACAAAGCAGCTGGGAAGCTCCAACAAAAGAACTCAGCTCCTCACCAGCAACGGAACAAAGCTGGACAGAGAATCACTTTGACGAGTTGAGAGAAGAAGGCTTCAGACAATCAAACTACTCCGAGCTACAGGAGGAAATTCAAGCCAAAGGCAAAGAAGTTAAAAACTTTGAAAAAGAATTAGATGAATGTATAACCAGAATAACCAATACAGAGAAGTGCTTAAAGGAGCTGATGGATCTGAAAGCCAAGGCTCGAGAATTACATGAAGAATGCAGAAGCCTCAGGAGCTGATGCGATCAAATGAAAGAAAGGGTTTCAGTGATAGAAGATGAAATGAATGAAATGAAGCGAGAAGGGAAGTCTAGAGAAAAAAGAATAAAAAGAAACGAACAAAGACTCCAAGAAATATGGGAATATGTGAAAAGACCAAATCTACCTCTGATTGGTGTACCTGAAAGTGACGGGGAGAATGGAACCAAGTTGGAAAACACTCTGCAAGATATTATCCAGGAGAACTTCCCCAGTCTAGCAAGGCAGGCCAACATTCAGATTCAGGAAATACAGAGCATGCCACAAAGATACTCCTCAAGAAGAGCAACTCCAAGACACATAATTGTCAGATTCACCAAAGTTGAAATGAAGGAAAAAATGTTAAGAGCATCCAGAGAGAAAGGTCAGATTACCCACAAAGGGAAGCCCATCAGACTAACAGAGGATCTCTCGGCAGAAACCCTACAAGCCAGAAGAGAGTGGGGGCCAGTATTCAACATTCTTAAAGAAAAGAATTTTCAACCCAGAATTTCATATCCAGCCAAACTAAGCTTCAGAGGTGAAGGAGAAATAAAATACTTTACAGACAAACAAATGCTGAGTGATTTTGTCACCACCAGGCCTGCCCTAAAAGAGCTCCTGAAGGAAGCACTAAACATGGAAAGGAACAACCGGTACCAGCCACTGCAAAATCATGCCAAATTGTAAAGACCGTCGAGGCTAGGAAGAAACTGCATCAACTAATGAGCAAAATAACCAGCTAACATCATAATGACAGGATCAAATTCACACATGACATATTAACTTTAAATGTAAATGGACTAAATGTTCCAATTAAAAGACACAGACTGGCAAATTGGATAAAGAGTCAAGACCCATCAGTGTGCTGTATTCAGGAAAACCATCTCACGTGCAGAGACACACATAGGCTCAAAATAAAAGGATGAAGGAAGATCTACCAAGTAAATGGAAAACAAAAAAAGGCAGGGGTTGTAATCCTAGTCTCTGATGAAACAGACTTTAAACCAACAAAGATCAAAAGAGACAAAGAAGGCCATTACATACTGGTAAAGGGATCAATTCAACAAGAAGAGCTAATGATCCTAAATATATATGCACCCAACACAGGAGCACCCAGATTCATAAAGCAAGTCCTGAGTGACCTACAAAGAGACTTAGACTCCCACACAATAATAATGGGAGACTTTAACACCCCACTGTCAACATTAGACAGATCAATGAGACAGAAAGTTAACAAGGATACCCAGGAATTGAACTCAGCTCTGCACCAAGTGGACCTAATAGACATCTACAGAACTCTCCACCCTAAATCAACAGAATATACATTTTTTTCAGCAGCACACCACACCTATTCCAAAATTGACCACATAGTTGGAAGTAAAGCTCTCCTCAGCACATGTAAAAGAACAGAAATTATAACAAACTGTCTCTGAGATCACAGTGCAATCAAACTAGAACTCAGGATTAGGAAACTCACTCAAAACTGCTCAACTACATGGAAACTGAATGACCTGCTCCTGAATGACTATTGGGTACATAACGAAATGAAGGCAGAAATAAATACGTTCTTTGAAACCAATGAGAACAAAGACACAACATACCAGAATCTCTGGGACACATTCAAAGCAGTGTGTAGAGGGAAATTTATAGCACTAAATGCCCACAAGAGAAAGCAGGAAAGATCTAAAATTGACACCCTAACATCACAATTAAAAGAACTAGAAAAGCAAGAGCAAACACATTCAAAAGCTAGCAGAAGGCAAGAAATAACTAAGATCAGAGCAGAACTGAAGGACATAGAGACACAAAAAACCCTTAAAAAAATTAATGAATCCAGGAGCTGGCTTTTTGAAAAGATAAAGAAAATTGATAGACCACTAGCAAGACTAATAAAGAAGAAAAGAGAGAAGAATCAAATCGATGCAAAATGATAAAGGGGATATCACCACCAATCCCACAGAAATACAAACTACCATCAGAGAATACTACAAACACCTCTACACAAATAAACTAGAAAATCTAGAAGAAACGGATACATTCCTCGACAAACACACTCTCCCAAGACTAAACCAGGAAGAAGTTGAATCTCTGAATAGACCAATAACAGGCTCTGAAATTGTGGGAATAATCAATAGCTTACCAACCAAAAAGAGTCCAGGACCTGATGGATTCACAGCTGAATTCTACCAGAGGTACAAGGAGGAACTGGTACCATTCCTTCTGAAACTATTCCAATCGACA
This sequence comes from Hylobates moloch, assembly GCF_009828535.3. Taxonomy (NCBI): domain Eukaryota; kingdom Metazoa; phylum Chordata; class Mammalia; order Primates; family Hylobatidae; genus Hylobates; species Hylobates moloch. Next base: position 17,566,971 of record NW_026652297.1, on the reverse strand, counting down.
GAAAAAGAGGGAATCTTCCCGAACACATTTTATGAGGCCAGAATCATCCTGATACCAAAGCCCAGCAGAGACACAACCAAAAAAGAGAATTTCAGACCAATATCCTTAATGAACATTGATGCAAAAATCCTCAGTAAAATACTGGCAAACTGAATCCAGCAGCACATCAAAAAGCTTATCCACCATGATCAAGTGGGCTTCATCCCTGGGATGCAAGGCTGGTTCAACATACGCAAATCAATAAATGTAATCCAGCATATAAACAGAACCAAAGACAAAAACCACCTGTTTATCTCAATAGATGCAGAAAAGGCCTTTGACAAAATTCAGCAACCCTTCATGCTAAAAACTCTCAATAAATTAGGTATTGGTGGGACGTATCTCAAAATAATAAGAGCTATCTATGACAAACCCACAGCCAATATCATACTGAATGGGCAAAAACTGGAAGCATTCCCTTTGAAAACTGGCACAAGACAGGGATGCCCTCTCTCACCACTCCTATTCAACATAGTGTTGGAAGTTCTGGCCAGGGCAATTAGGCAGGAGAAGGAAATAAAGGGTATTCAATTAGGAAAAGAGGAAGTCAAATTGTCCCTGTTTGCAGATGACCTGATTGTATATCTAGAAAACCCCACTGTCTCAGCCCAAAATCTCCTTAAGCTGATAAGCAACTTTAACAAAGTCTCAGGATACAAAATCAATGTACAAAAATCACAAGCATTCTTATACACCAATAACAGACAAAGAGAGAGCCAAATCATGAGTGAACTCCCATTCACAATTGCTTCAAAGAGAATAAAATACCTAGGAAACCAACTTACAAGTCACGTGAAGGACCTCTTCAAGGAGAACTACAAACCACTGCTCAATGAAATAAAAGAGGATACAAACAAATGGAAGAACATTCCATACTCATGGGTTGAAAGAATCAATATCGTGAAAATGGCCATACTGCCCAAGGTAATTTATAGATTCAAGGCCATCCCCATCAAGCTACCAATGACTTTCTTCACAGAATTGGAAAAAACTACTTTGAAGTTCATACGGAACCAAAAAAGAGCCCGTGTCACCAAGTCAATCCTAAGCCGAAAGAACAAAGTTGGAGGCATCACACTACCTGACTTCAAACTATACTACAAGGCTACAGTAACTAAAACAGCATGGTACTGGTACCAAAACAGAGATATAGATCAATGGAACAGAACAGAGCCCTCAGAAATAATGCCGCATATCTACAACTATCTGATCTTTGACAAACCTGACAAAAACAAAACTGGCTAGCCATATGTAGAAAGCTGAAACTGGATCCCTTCCTTACACCTTATACAAAAATTAATTCAAGATGGATAAACGACTTACATGTTAGACCTAAAACCATAAAAACCCTAGAAGAAAACCTAGGCAATACCATTCAGGACATAGGCATGGGCAAGGACTTCATGTCTAAAACACCAAAAGCAATGGCAACAAAAGCCAAAATTGATGAATGGGATCTAATTAAACTAAAGAGCTTCTGCACAGCAAAAGAAACTACCATCAGAGTGAACAGGAAACCTAAAGAATGGGAGAAAATTTTCTCACCCTACTCATCTGACAAAGGGCTAATATCCAGAATCTACAATGAACTCAAACAAATTTACAAGAAAAAAACAAACAACCCCATCAACAAGTGGATGAAGGACATGAACAGACACTTCTCAAAAGAAGACATTTATGCAGCCAAAAAACACATGAAAAAATGCTCATCATCACTGGCCATCAGAGAAATGCAAATCAAAACCACAATGAGATACCATCTCACACCAGTTAGAATGGCCATCATTAAAAAGTCAGGAAACAACAGGTGCTGGAGAGGATGTGGAGAAATAGGAACACTTTTACACTGTTGGTGGGACTGTAAACTAGTTTAACCATTGTGGAAGTCAGTGTGGCGATTCCTCAGGGATCTCGAACTAGAAATACCATTTGACCCAGCCATCCCATTACTGGGTATATACCCAAAGGACTATAAATCATGCTGCTGTAAAGCCACATGCACACGTATGTTTATTGCGGCACTATTCACAATAGCAAAGACTTGGAACCAACCCAAATGTCCAACAACGATAGACTGGATTAAGAAAATGTGGCACATATACACCATGGAATACTATGCAGCCATAAAAAATGATGAGTTCATGTCCTTTGTAGGGACATGGATGAAACTGGAAAACATCATTCTCAGTAAACTATCGCAAGGACAAAAAACCAAACACCGCATGTTCTCACTCATAGGTGGGAATTGAACAATGAGAACACATGGACACAGGAAGGGGAACATCACACTCCAGGGACTGTTGTGGGGTGGGGAAGCGGGGAGGGACAGCATTAGGAGATACACCTAATGCTAAATGACGAGTTAATGGGTGCAGCACACCAACATGGCACATGGATACATATGTAACAAACCTGCACATTGTGCACATGTACCCTAAAACTTAAAGTACAGTAAAAAATAAAACTAAAAAAAGTAAAATAAAAAAATAAAGTAAATAAAAAATAAAAAAACTTTCAGCAAGCAGTTTTTACTCTTAGTATTAAGTGCTAGTTTACTTAGGTATAGAATTCCAGTCTAACAATTATTTTCTCTCTTAGAGAAATCCAATGTTAGTCTACTTGTTTCTTCACAGGTAACTTCTCTTCTCTCAGTGATTGTTTTTAAGAATTTCTTTGTCTTTGGTATCCTGCCATTTTACTGAGACACATCTAGGTGGCATTTATTTATATTTTAAACTTACTCTTCTCCAGGCATTGAATGTGTCCTTATTCTGAGAACCTAGGTCTTTCTTCAATTATAAATTATTATCTGTCATAGTTTCTTCTAATGTTACATCTTTCATTTCTTTCTGTGGGCCTTATCTTATAGGTATATGTTGGATCTTATTCTATTTACCATGTCTGTTAACTTGTCTGTTGCTGTTTGTCTTTTTTGTTTTGGGGTATGAAACACGTACAGCAAAGTGAACTAAGTCCACAAACTGAACACATAGAGCTTGAAAAACTTGCATGTTTACATATACATACACACATCCATGTAGGCACAACCCATATTGAGATACAGAATATTACCAGCAGCACAGAAGTCTCTGTTGTGTCCTTTTTCAAGCAGCATTACCCTTTGTCTCCAGTGGTAATCGTTCCTCTTACTTCCATCACCTTGATTAGTTTTGCCTGTTCTTGAACTTCATGTAATTATACATACAGTATGTACTCCTTTCGGTCTAGCTTCAACATACTCTAATATTCATTCGTTCTTTTAACTTCTTTTATGTTTTCATCTTTTTTTTCTCTCTATTCTACATTCTGGGTAATTTCCTCAGACTTGTTTCCAGTTTGCTATTTTTTTCCAGCTTGTTTTTTTTGGTACTAAACTTACCTAATATATATTTAATTTCGATGATTCCATTTTTCATTTCTGTCAATTCTGTTTTATTTTCAAGTTGACCTCTTATTTTTATCCTTGGGTCATGTCATGTTATATGTTAAAATTTTGTCTTATTGAATCATTTCAAGAATACTTTTTTCATAGTCTCTTTTAGCTTGTAATTATTTGAGTTCATGGGGAGTGAATTCTCTCTGTGGCTTCTACTATGATAGAGAAATGGCATGGTACGTCTACTATTATAGAGACTCTGGCAGATAATCATCTCTTGTAGATAAATAATTGTTCGTTTTGAACCATTTTATGTACCCATCCTCCATGAAATTTCTTAATATCCTAGGTTCCTTAAATGTCTATATAAAATAGTTCTTTTCTGCATCTGTTTCCGCTAGAGAAGGACAAGAGTTTCACTGGCCCCAAAACATATTTTACGTTAATTTCTGTACTTGGGACTTCTACACTTCACGAGAAGTATATATTTAGTTTCTCTAACTATCGTTTAGCATAGACTTGTGATTTCGATTGCTCAAGCAAAACAATAATTTTACCCTAAAACACAGGTAGACAGCAGGTTTACCTGGGCTGAAGAGCATAGTATTTATAGATCCCCTTATATAGAGATATATGCAGTCCTAACTCCCCACCTCATCCAGAGCCCAGTCACATCTCCTGTCCCAAGTGAGTGTGAAAATCCAGCTTTTGAACACTAAGACCTGGGTCTCATGCCTCCCTGTTTATAGAAACTGTAGAATTAACTTTATTGCGAACTTTGCTTTGTATTGTTTCATATAATTGGAAATTCCAGCTCAGTTGAGCCCCTACATGACTGCAGCCCCAGCTGATACCACGGTGCAAAGAGATCCAAAAAAGGTGTGATTTATAATAAGTGCTGGTTGTTGTTTTAAGCCTCTATTGTTACACAGCAAAGATAACTTGGATAACTAAATTACTTCTGTCATCTCCATGCTTTCTGTAAGATCTGGTTAAAGGTTGCCATGAAGATGCTGTCATCATTGGAAAGAACTGAGAGAAGGGTATTGCCACCTTCCCTTGCACTTGCAGGGAGGAAGTATAGAGGAGCACAGAAAGAGGAATGCCCACAAAATGTGACCCACAAAGGGGTGGACAGAGGTATATGTGAAGAGCAGACAGTAGTTCACATCCAGATGGCTGGCCAGTGTAATTCCTGAGAATTCCCGAAAGTACCCAGGAAGGGGAATCTGACAGAGGCTAGATGTATAACATCACTGAGTTGAGGACTTGAGCTGTAGTGATGTGTGCATTAAAAATGTGACCTTACAGAGCCCAGTGGAGACTGAAGAAAAGTGCTCACCAGATAGTGCTGGTTCATTCAGCTAAACATAAATGGGGCTATAATCAGTAGAAAAACAAGGGCCCAGGGCATCAATTCCAAGACTGTGAGTGTATGGTTTGTGTGTGAGTGTGTGTGTGTGTGTGTGTGTGTGTATAAGCATATATATGTGTTTGGTTTCTGGAAAGACAGAATGATAACATTCACTATTAAACCTGCAAAAAGGAGAAACAAGATAAGCTTTAAATATATATATTAGATGTGGCAGCTAGATTTATTTATTCCTGTGTGAATAGTTGGGCTAGATGGATAAGGCCCCTTTCTCTCCTGAATTTATTTGATTCTAATGCTTTCATGTATCACTGTCTTTTTGATTCACATTGTAGAGCTCTTCTCTGTTTTATACTGTTCTCTGTTTAAGAGGAAATAAGAATGTCACTATGTACTGAAGACAGTGTAACCCACTGGCTTTTATCAGCTTAATATTCTCTACCCTAACTCAGATAACATGTTAGCATATGTGTACCTGCACTTCCTTCCCATCGGCCCATGCAAAGTGCCTGAATACATAAGTAAATAGATAATTCCCCCAATTAACCTATGTTTTGCATATGAATAATGGTGTTTTTTGAACAAGGAATATGATCATGACAGATATTAATATAACTTTATGTCTACAGACCCACTATATAATGATGACTAACACTTTTTGGGTACTGCACAAAACAGTCATTGCTCTAAGTACTTTTAAATATTAGTAATTTAGGCCGGGTGCAGTGGCTCACGCCTGTAATCCCAGCACTTTGGGAGGCTGAGGCGGGCGGATCACGAGGTCAGGAGATCGAGACCATCCTGGCTAACATGGTGAAACCCCGTCTCTACTAAAAACACAAAAAATTAGCCGGGTGCGGTGGCAGGCACCTGTGGTCCCAGCTACTCGGGAGGCTGAGGCAGGAGAATGGCATGAACCCAGGAGGCAGAGCTTGCAGTGAGCCGAGATAGTGCCACTGCAGTCTGGCCTGGGTGAAAGAGCGAGACTCCGTCTCAAAAAAAAAAAAATTAGTAATTTAATCCTCAACAAACCGTAAGGAGTATACTATTATTATTTCCATTTTATAAATAAGAAAACTAAAAAGCCAGAGGTTAATTTACCTGACCAAGGCTCAGATTTTTCAAATGTCAGTGTTGGTGCAGATTGGGTTCTCCAAAAAACACATCGAGAGATGGATATAAGTGTGTAGAGTTTCCTTAGAAGGTCTCTCAGGATAAACGTGTGTAGAAGGGAAGAGAAAGAAGTGGCATTGAACAGGAAGAGAACTTATACTGAATGCAGTAATAACAATATCCTTCATCAATGCCCTGGGAACTCCGAAGCTGAAGTGACCCTTCAGAGTAGTTCCAGGTAGGGTGAGGGGACTAGGACTTCTACGTAGACACCCATGTGATGAATACTGCCCTTGGAGAAGGGGACATGACTTTGGTAAAGTGGTTCTCTCCAGACAAGTGCACTTTCTAGAAAAGGGCAGCCACTAGGAGACTAAGTTTCTCAGTTCTGAAGGAGAAACTGGGCAGTGCATCCAGCATTTATTATACATGTGCCTATGAATTACTCAAGGATCTTCTTAAAGTACAGATTCTGATTCAGTGGGTCTGGGCTATGGCTGAGCTTTGGGATTTCTAATAAACTTCCAGGCAATGCCAATGTTGCTGGTTTATGGTAGCAAGGTTGTGGTCATGTAGCTTAAATGCTACAAAGCCAAGAGTAGAACCTAGCCTGTCTGATTATGACTCTGTGGTATTATCACCCTGCTGCACTGCCTCTTCAAGAAATCCTCTGCTAAAATTTTAATTCCAGGGAACTAACCTGATAGATGCCAGACTGACTAGCTTTAGAGCATTTTCAGGTCTCCTGGCCTACAGCTTTAATTGACATGCTACTCCAAGCATTTGTTTATGACAAATATTTTTTGCTTAGCTCAACTTTCGTCAGGCTTCTGAACCTTTTCTTAGACTCATCTATGCACTTTCTTGTAAAATCCAGTTTTAGCAAAGAACACTGCTAAGTCAATTTAGCAAGAACCCCTACCCTTCATATCTGATCACCCTCAATATCTGATCAGGTTCCTCATCCTCTACCATCCCCCTCAGGTAATACACTAGCCTGTCTTCAGCAAGAATCCTGTTAGATCTGTTTAGCCAGAATCCCCCTTACCCATGATGTTTCCTCTTCGTAATTTTTCATCTGCTGACTGCCACACTTCTCCTTGGCTATAAATTCCTGCTTGGTTATGCCATATTCAGAGTTGAGACCAATCTTTCTCTCCCTCACTCTAAAACCCCACTGCAGTGCTCCCTACACCCATCATGAAGTTTCAGAATAAGGTCTTTCTTACAAGTGTCTTGTTTTAACAAGTGTCATTGATTTTTTTTCTTTAACATCCATTGCTATGTCTTGTAATTGCTGACTTTCTTAGTTTTCCTTCCATTTCAAATAAGGCAAAAATATATATTTTTTAAAAGCCTGTCACTTCCACAATAAAGTGCTGCTGATCCAATCATCCCAAGCAACTTTGACACCATCCTACTACTCAGTGTTAAGGAGCTCGCAAAGTCTTAATTATGTTTTCATCCAGGAAGTTCTTTTCAGCTAGGCTGACAGTTATTTTTCTTTTTGACCTTTAAGCAAGCATATAAAACATGAGAATGACCCTAGCTACTCGGTATTCATAATTTGCGGCACATATTGGCTATTATTACTTTTATCAGAAGATTACCATTTTTCTATTTAAATAACTTATTATATTCTCAGGTATAATTTTATTGTGTACTAGAGCCAATTTCCCCCCCCAAAGGAGCCTATCTTCAGTTTCTTAATGAGAATCAGTAAGAGAATTAGATTTGACATCCAGGTTCATTTATAATCAATTTTTTAGAAGCACCTCTATTCTATAAAGTCAAACCTATACTAAGAATTTTCCAGGTTACAATATACTATTAATTACATTATGATACTTTTCTTACTGTGTATGTCCCACAAGCACAGAAGGAAGAAGATAAAATGCTATGCAATTTTAAAATGTCTATACAAAGGACAAATGTGAGAATCAGTAACATATGTGTGTCAACTCTTGCTTAAAATTCTTGTAAAAAAACTACATCTAATTCTTTTACTTTTTATTATTTTAGAACAAGTGTATAGGATGTGTATATATTCACACAGACTGCATATATGCATACACATATATACATATATATATTTCTATATAGAGATTAGGTAACAGAGATACAGAAAAGAAAATGACCTACTTGGAGACATTTATTGGATTGTAGAAAATAAAATCTTGAACTGAGCAACATTCTGGTTAAGAAACCTCTTCTAGCTCAGTCTGTTCCCCAGGCAACAGAAGTCTGTTTAAAAAACAGCACTGGGAGTAGTTATGGTTTCAGAGGTATTCTTCATTCAGGAGATCCATAATGGAAAATCTTTCCATTCTGATGTTCAAACACTGCATCTGTAATGGGGACTTTATAAGAATTGGGGTCAGCAGATAGTGTAACTGGGCTTCTAGAATGATGGTTCTCAAAGTGTAGCCCCTGGACCAGCAGCAGTAGCAGCAGCAGCAGCACATGGGAACTTGTTAGAAATGTGAATTCCATGTCTCTATCCTAAATCTGCTGAATTAGAAACTGGAGCAAGGAGTAAGAGAGAAAGGAGGCAGCAATCTGTTTTGCAAATCATCCAAGTGGTTCTGAAGCCCACAGGAGTTTGAGAACCACAGTGGTTATAATAAATTTTAGGTCTGTTTAGAACTGCTTCTCTTTCAGAGTATTTTTCTATACACATAAATAGATACACACGTATGGACACAAAATTTTGAAATATTAGTTAGAAGAAACTTGTACTAAAACAGTTGTATCAGAAACAACTTTCTTACTAAAAAGAATTGGATTAGGATCGTCTCTGACATTCCTTTTAATGCCTTTTTCTATGTGTAAACTATAACAGTTCCAAGTTGCATGGGAAGCCTCAGCAGTGAAGACACTACCATTAAATTTAATTTCAAGCAATATTGAGAAGGACAGTCACAGCAAGAGATACCTTTCAGGAGGAAAAAGATCTCTTTATGGGAAATGACTATCATTGGATTGTTAAAGGAACCATCCTATTGAGGTGGAGATAGAGTTTGCAATGCTCACTCTTCTCTTCCTGTTGCTTAGAAAGAAGATCAGGGAAGATAAGAACTATGAATAGTAAAGGAGACACTATCTTTATTTTGTTTCTGGCCTTTCTTCCTTTAGCTAGTTGATATTGGCAAGATGGCTATAAACCAGTCATCACCGGTTGAGAAGAAAAGACTAAATCCTTGCTTTCAAAACTATAGAAGAAATAATCTAGGATGTTCATAATCCATGGCTAAGAAGTTGGAAAGTTCTGATAATATGCTCATCTAAAATATTGCAGCTATCCATCCTAGCCCTAGAAACAGCTAAAATAAGCTAGCCAGGTAAAGAAGAAAGTAAAATCTACTAAGATATGGAGATGAAAGTGAAGCTGGATTAAGCTTTAATTTATATCTTAGAGCTTCATGTAACAAGAACTACATAGTTTTAAAAACTACTTTTCAATTAACATATTGTACTGTATTAAACACTGATATGCAAAATCTATATTTAAATATTTTACTTTTTTTTTTTTTTTTTGAGACGGAGTCTCGCTCTGTTCCCCAGGTTGGAGTGCAGCGGCGCAATCTTGGCTCACTGCAAGCTCTGCCTTCCGGGTTCACGCCTTTCTCCTGCCTCAGCCTCCCGAGTAGCTGGGACTACAGGTGCCCGCCACCACGCCTGGCTAATTTTTTGTATTTTTAGTAGAGACGGGGTTTCACCGTGTTAGCCAGGATGGTCTCCATCTCCTCACCTCGTGATTTGCCCGCCTCGGCCTCCCAAAGTGCTGGGATTACAGGCGTGAGCCACTGTGCCAGGCCATATTTTACTTTTAAAGTCAGTGGAATATGTATGAACAAAAAATTATAAGCCCTAATAAATTTACTAATATCCCAATTTAACTCTAAAACTGTAATAAAGACATAAATAAACAATGTGTTGCAGATGTATTTTAAAATAACAACACTAATTTATGGGACATTATGTTGAGGATAACTATTCTGTCATTAATAGTGTGAATTTTAAATTCAAGTCCAGTTCTAAACTTAATTTAAAAATTTTTAATATTTTACTTAAATATAGTGTTTTTCAAGTGGTTTTATGTATTTGTTCTAATAATTATATACTTTTAAAACTATAATGAACGGTGAAATGATTGAGCTATCACTCAGGAACGGCATGTAGCTAGCCCCCATTTATATGTTCCCAAAACATGATTTCATGTAATTCTGACAATCCTCTGTGGCCACACCATTATAATCTTCACTTTGTACATTGTTAAGGAATTTAGTCAAGTTCACCCAGCTAGTAAATAGTGGAGGCAAGATTTGACGCTGATCTGTCTGACTCCAAACACTGCTCTTAATCTCTGTGCTTGTTGGCCTCAATCGATCATATCTGTGATTTAATGCTGGTAGTTGACCATGCAACCCACAAATACATTGTCCCCTTGTAGTCTATATTCTAGCTGCAAGATTAGTTCTTTGTTGGAGTTAACATATCTTTTTAAAGTTGACTATATGTTTCACATATTCAGACATAAAGGTGTCGGAAAAAAGAATAAAAATAAACTAAAGTTTAAAATTATTTCTATTTTTAAAATTAACTTATTTTATAACCAATTAAGGCAAATTTTATGTATTGTATAAATTACTCATTTCAAAAAGTGTACATTTCAATCATTTTAAAAATAAATTTATCAAGTTGCACAACCATTGCAACAAATCAGTTTTAAAACATTACCATTACTTCAGTGAGATCCTCATGCCCATTACTTTCAATTCTCCTCACCACTCACCCCACTCAGGCACCAGTAATCTGATTTCAGTCTTTATAGATTTGCCTTTTCTGGAAATTTCATTTCAACAGAATCATATAACATGTGGTCTCTTGTATCTGGCTTCTTTCACATAACATAATGTTTTTAAAATTCATCCATATCATAGCATGTGTCTGTAGCCCATTCCATTTAATTGCTGGATAGTATGCTATTGTATGAATCTACCCCATTTTCTTTGTCCATTTACTGGTTGTTTCTTGCTTGTATAGCTGATCATTTACAGGCTTAATTTTTTGTGTTTTTACACATCTTAACTCTTTTTTTTTTGCCATCCATTAGTCATGAAAATGGTGAATCAGATATTCAGAGTTCTGATTCTTTAATTTGCTTCTGGGAGAAACAGTCTTGTCAAGGCTTGGGACTGTTTTAAAAAACTGTAATTAAAAGAAGCTTACATCAAGACCGGGTACTGGACAAACGGACTTGAACATAGAAATCGACCTTTTTAAATGTCATTTGAGAAGAGGTGGGGAAGGCTGATAGCAAGGTAGATTAATACCTCAAACAAACTCTCCCTGAACACTCTTTCTTCTTAAATGAGCAAAAGGAAACCAAATGCGACATCGGGATGGTTGTTTCATCAGGTCAAAAAAAAAATTTTTTTTTAGTAACTTGTTTTTGCAAATTTTAATATTTGAGGGTTTAATACACTTTACTAAGAATAATTCCATTATCCTTTTTTCTTTCTTTTTTCCCCTTATTACAAAAGTAATGGATTTTAATTTGGGAAAAATTATAAAACATAGAAGAGCAAAAAAAAAACAAGATGAAGAATAGCCTTTTGTTGACCTGCTTTCTTGATGACACAGGAGAAAAGACCCTTGAGTCACCATTTTATTAAAGAATATACTGCACATTAGCTTTCTCCTTTTGGTTTGAGCATAACATATAGATTTCTGAAAACTCAAGCCAAGAATGAACTCATGTTAAATAAAGAATTGAATATATTTTTCTTAGGGAAGCTAAGACCTCCTGAGAGTTTTCAACCAATTTCTAGTTTATGGTTTTCTTTTTCTCTATCTTAGGGACTACTGATGACAGAAAAAATTTAGTAAGCCTCTTAAATTTTATTTGTGCTCATCTTCAAAAACTGATTTTGAAATTACATTGAATTACATAGACTGGAATTTGTCTATTATTGGTTCATTTGAAAAACACATGTGTTCCCTCTGGTAGAATAGAGCTACCTTCCTGACACGTTTTCAATTATTTCCAGGGTTGAAAATGCTGCACTTCTGGGAGAATGTGATGACATGCATGAAAGCACCCAAGACAGAGTCCTCAGCACCAACTAAGTGCTGAGCACATATCAAGTGCTGACAGTAGGCACATCACATTCAACTGTTGCTTATACTGCTGATGGCTTTTCCCTTGTGCTATTGTGGCTGAAAAGACTTATGCAGAAATCGCAACTTATCCACTCTCTCTGCCCATTGCATGCTCTTTAAACCTCTACTACTTTACAGACCTTCAAAGGACAGAAATGACATATTTTTAACAGTAGATTAAGAGGAAGTGCTTTAATAAGAAGATAACTGTTACACTGTGAGAATTGTTCAAGAAGTACATTTACAAGATAAATGTATTGCTCATGTGGTTCTGTCTGCTTGAAGGCTATTTATGAATTACCAGTTGGCTCCAGCTAGATATTCCATAGCACTACATGACTACAAATAAACAAAAATTGTCTCTGCGTTCATTGCTCTATCCCCAGAACTTAAAATCATTCCTGCTATGGTGGGAACATGTCTTTCCATTTTCTTTCTTGGTTAATGGACTCACCACCAAAGTCATCTTTGACTTCATCTTCTCCCTCACCCTCACCCTCATATCCAATTAGTCACTGCATTCATCAAATCTGCCTGCAATATGTCTGGAGAATTACTCCCTCATCCCTAGTCTTACTGTCCAAGAATAAATATACTCATTTTGTTGACAATATTTGGAATTCATCTCAGGATTGGGGGGCATGGGCATGTCCAGGATGTCCAGGGAAACAGTAGAAAGAATAAGACAGAAAGTCCCTAGAAGCTGGATCTCTAACTTACTAATGTCTCCTGTGTAATGAAATGGAGCCCATGCCTGCCAAAGAATTTGTGAAACCATCAAGGACAGACTGTCTTGATCAGCTTTCCCTGAAGTATCATAGAACTCCAATTCTTCAGGATAAAGTATGTATTAGGAAAAAAGGCACACAAGAAAAATAAGCTTAGGGAATTTGGGGTTAGACAAAATTAAATCAAGGATTTCTTACAGTTTTTTATTTGCTTTTGTTGTACTGTGAAACTGTAAGGGGCAGTGATGGTACAAAAATTTCTTAAACTTACTTGACAATACAGCCCCTTTCCCCAGACTTTCAAGAAGGCCTAGCGGGGAGAGAGCACGGCCTATTCAAAGCACTAAGAGGACTGGGTGTGGTGCCTCACACCTGTAATCCCAGCATTTTGCAAGGCTGAGGGAGGAGGATTGTTTGAGCCCAGAAGTTTGAGACTAACCTGGGCAATATAGTGAGACCCCCATCTCTACAAAAATTTTTTAAAAATAAAAATAAGTAAAAAATAGAGAAGAAGGCACTAAAATAAGTTCAGTATGTTAGAGGATAGATTACAGAGATTAGTCTGAACACAGAAGTGCTGTTGAGCAGGAGGCCAAGTCAGATCCTTTGAAGCCTTGTAAAATGTGTTGTAAAATTTATCCTCATGTCAAGAAGAAGCCGCTGAGAAATCAGGCTGAGCAACTCTCAAATAGAGCAGCTTTTGGAGAAAGAGAAAATCACATTTGGGAAAGAAGTGATGGAGACCATCAATGCTGTAAAAAAGTAGATAAGCCAGATGCACTGGCATGTGCCTATAGTCCCAGCTACTAGGGAGACTGAGGCAGGAGGATCACTTTATCCCAGAAGCTCAGGACCAGCTGGGCAACATAACGAGACCCCATCTCAAAGTAAAAAAAAAGTAGATAAGCAGACAGGGAGCAACTAAAGACACTACATTTTATTTCATCATCAGTGAAACTTATTTCATTGATTATGTCATAATTCTATTACAATCGATACCATTATATCATAATCAATATTTTACTCTATAAGGAATTTATATGGAAAAGTGACAGGAAGTTCTGTTTATATTTTTGTAATAATTATTTTGCATCGCAATAAAATCAATATCTTAAAAAGTCATATAAATTACTTTTTGAACACTCCTTGTAGAGTATAAATATTTATGCTTAGAATCAATATGCTGCTATACAACAGTATTCCACTTAGAGTTTTTTAAATGTGAGAATTGGTGTTGTCTATTTTGAGACTATAAATTAAGTAGCCATTGCTGACTTTAGAAATGTTTCTCTCTTTATAGAAAAAACATCTCTTCAATCATCAAATATCCCTGATGCTTTTATGATTAATTAATTTGGGAGAGGAGGATAGCAAAGAAACGTTAAGCTTAGTGGTCAATGAAGATTAGTGAGAAATTGACACAACATATCACTAAATGACAACAATGGAAGAAAACGGACTTAATTGAAAAATTTTTTTCTGTGCACAATTTTCAGGAACACATCTGTTCTATAAAGAGGAATACACTTGCTGCATAGGTGTTTATGTTATTTTAAATAAACTCTCAATAACATCATTTTGATTAAAATGTAGCCTCCTGACTAAATACCTCACAGCAGCACGGTTTCCAATGACAGTCAAGGGTATTTAAATGCTTCTACTTATACTCCGCCTTGTCATAAGATGTCTGCTACGGTTTGGCTCTGTGTCCCCACCCAAATCTCATCCTGTAGACTCCCAAGTGTTGTGGGAGGGACCTGGTGGGAGATGATTGAATCATGGGGATGGGTCTTTCCCATGCAGTTCTTGTGATAGTGAATGAGTCTCACAAGATCTGATGGTTTTAAAAATGGGAATTTCTCTGCACAAGCTTTTTTTCCCTGCCACCATCCACCTAAGATGTGACTTGCTCCTCCCTGCCTTCCACCATGATCGTGACGCTTCCGCAGCCACGTGAAACTATTAAGTTCAATTAAACCTCTTTCTTTTGTAAATTGCCCAGTCTCGGGTATGTTTTTATCAGCAGCATGAAAATGTACTAATATAATGTTCCTTTCTTGGTTTTGTTTGTCCTTTAGTATTGAATTATCTTATCTTCCTTCCTCTCATGCTCTACCCAAGGTGAATCAGTTCATGGGTCCCGTCTGTCTTCAGAGGGGGCCTTTTGACTTTTGCAATTTATTTACCTGGTTACCCTGTAACCTCACCTCTCTGATGGGCTCCAGAAAAGTTAGAATTTTTTAGATTATCCAGCTTTTTCTTAATGTTAGTGTGGCAATGACACTTTCTGTCAGCTTTCTATATTCCAAGAAGATGTGAGGGCGCTGTGGTTTTTGGGTTAATATGCTTTGTATTATGGCCAGTGCAAACATTCAATGCATGTAACCAAGAAAGTTTTCAGAAAACAAAGCTTAGCCTCTATTTTTCTACTTTTTTCTATTCATTTACTTTTATTTTCTATTATGTGCTATTCTGTGTCATTTTAAAATGCTGGTTATGACCCACTAAATTGATTTCACAATCCACTAATTAGGTCATGAACTACAGTTTTTAAAACCTTGGTCTGATAGAGGAGGCAGATGTATAAATGTATTATCACAGTGTAATGTGTTAATTTTTACAATAGAGTATGTACTTTACTGATATACATATTATGTAAACGGGATTCTTATTTGAAAACAGTAGAGCCCAACTTTGACTAACTTAAGCAGCAAAATGATTTAATAGAGTATGTATCACCCAACTCACATATTCAATAGAAAAATTAAATAATCTGCCTTTATAATGTGAAGGATCCAGTAGAGGCCAAGTAGCTGAGAGCAAGTTCAAGTCCACACCACAAGAACGTGCTTGTTATGACATTGTTGCTGGTAAAGTTTGCCCATCTTAATGGCTGAACTTTTGCCACTGCCATTGTCACCACTATAAATAATTTCTGAAGAGTCCCTGCATGTTTGTGTCAATTTAGAGTTAAAGTCCTGAGTGGTAGTATCAGCTTGGCTGAGTCTAGCTCCCCTACCTGCTCTCTACTTTCCACAGGTGGGTAGGGGGAATATTTAATTCCCTGGGCTTCCATGAGGGAAAATTTACCTCAAAATGAAAAGATGGCCAAAACATGTCTACCACTCTGTATACTATAGTTACTAATATTCTTTTTTAAAAAAGAAAATTCTTTGATTTCCATTGCTTTAATTACTACTTATACATGCTTGACTCCTGAACTTGTGTCTCCAATCCATTTTTTTTCTCTCTGAGCTCCAGGTCTGAAATACACAACTGACATCCCCATTTAGGTCTCAGGAGCTTCTCCAATTTAATCATGTCTCAACAGATTCATGAGTGACCTCATAATCTTTCCCACAACACTTCCACATTTGGTATCCTGTTGACTAACACTTCTATCCATCTATTCACACAAGCCAGAATTTTGAAGTTATTCTTCAAAATAAGAATGAAAAAGAGGAAATTAGGAAGAGTTTCTTCCCTCACCATGTATCTGATTTATCAATTCTTATTGATTTCATTTCTCAAGTGTCTCTGAAATCTGCTTGCTTCTCTCCTTCTCCAACTTCACCTTCCATATCCAGACCACAAGATTCTCACCAACTACCAGGCTAATTCATCACCTACACCTGTTCTAGCGCCTCTCCTCTACATTCACACATGAATCTTTTTAAAACACAAATCTGACCATGTCATTCTCATTGCTTAAAAATCATTCCATGGCTTATAGGAACTCTTGACTGGAATAAGAGAAATCTTTTCTATTATACAGATTTTATTACAGACTCCATTATATAGTTCCAAAACAGAGGAATTCAGAAGGAAAATGTGCATCTAAGATATGGCAACCCTTTGAGCAAATAGCTAGTTGCAGTGTGACCGTGGTTTTTCAGTGTTTTTTATAGAGAGTAGAGTGGGAGAGTCTCCCAGAACATGGATCACCAATGTATTCAACACTCCCATGTAATTAAAATGACTTTACTCATGATAAATCTCCTTGAGTTACCCACATGTATGAATTTAATATTTTGATTCTCAAAGTTGTAGACTTGTTTATAAGTTCCACCAAGTCAGGGACAGTCTGTTTTACTCACCCAGTTGGTAGGGAGGCAGAGTCTGTTAGCAAAAGGCAAAGAGAGGGAAGGCGTTCTGGGTAGAGGAAGTTAATTTGGCAGTGTGGATGTGTACCAAACATAGGTCTCCAATCACACAATCCCTTCAATAATTCCTTGAGGCAGTTTTGGGATGTGTTATTTTAACTAATCTATAATTTCATCCCCCAAAATTCCCTTTCCTGTATGACTCTAGGTTAGGGTTGGCCACAAGAGATATCTGCATAAGATTCGGAAAGTGAAGAAGCAAGGTCAGTGTAGGTCACCACCTACCACTGCTGCTTGCACACATCATCACTAATCTGCTGTCTCACCTTGTTGGCGTGGGGCCACAGCCAGCCCTCAGCTCCTCCAGCTTTGCAAGATCTCCTTCTTCAGTTCCTCCAAGTCCCAAGCCACGTGCATACGCCGCAATGTAGCAAAAAGTGTTAGCATTTTCTGCAGATCACCTGTGTCATCGAAGGTGGACGTGGTAAGGAACTGATGCGGATTCCAGTTTTTTTCCTCTCTCTCCTGCTTTATATGAAGCTTTGCTTCCCTACTATCAGCTCCACTGACCTGCTGACACTTCAGTCCCACCAACAGATGCAGGGGCAACAAACCTTTCATAGACTTTTTACCAGACCTCACAGTTGTGTAAGATCAAATTCCTATAATAAATTGCTTACTCCACATCATTAATAGTGGTCCGCTTCGCTGATGGGACCCTGACTGACATGTTCCTACATAGCATTTTACCTAGAACTCTTTTAAATAATTCACTTTACTGGATGATTCTATCCAGAGACAAAGTGCCAATGCATTGCCCTCACAAGAGGCCAGTTCCAGAGGTGAGGTCATATTTAAAGCAGTACCCCAGGAGTTCCCAGCCCCTGGGCCGTGAACGAGTACTGGTTCACAGCCAGTTAGGAACCAGGCCACACAGCAGGATGTGAGCAAGTATTACCACCTGAGCTCTGCCTCTTGTCAGATCAGCGGCAGCATTAGATTCTCACAGGAGCACAAACCCTGTTGTGAACTGCACATGTGAGAGATCTAGGTTGTGGCTCCTTATGAGAATCTAACTAGTGTCTGATGATCTGAGGTGGAACAGTTTCACCCCAAAGCCATACCACCCCCAACCCCATCCTTGGAAAAACTGTCTTCCATGAAACCCGTCTCTAGTGCCAAAAAGGTTGGGGACCACTGTAGTACAGTATAGTTGTAGTTAAGAGCATGGTCTCAAATGTCAAGGAGATCTGGGTTTAAATTCAAGATCAGCTATTTCCATGGTGAACTTGGGTCTCTCCCTTAACTTCTATGAGGCTTAGTTCTTTCATTAGTAAATAGAGGCAATAACACTATTAGGGTTCTCCAGAGAAAAAGAATATATATGTATATGAGATATATATATATATATGTAATATATATGAGATATCTATGTTCTTATATATGTGTATATATGCATATATAATTGTGATATGTAAACGTATAGTTTATATATGATTATATAATTATAAATATAGATGATTTATCATAATAAATAATATATAACACATACGATTTATTATAAAGAACTGGCTGACAGGATTATGGGGGCTGAAAAGTTCCACAATCACCTGTCTGAAGCTGGAGATGCAGTCCAGATGAAGATGGAGAACCAGTTGTGTAATTCCATCCAAGTCAGAAGGCCTGAGAACCAGAAGAGCCAATGGTGTAAGTTCTGGTCTGAATGCAGAAGACTGACGTCCCAGCTTGAAAACAGCCAGGCAGAGAGAGTGAATTCTCCCTTACCTCACTTTTTATTCTATTCAGGCCTCTATCAGATTGAATGAGGCCTGCTCACATTGGGGAGGGCAATCTGCATTACTCAGTCTACCAGTTCAAATGTTAGTCTCATCCAGAAACACCCTCACAGATACCCAGAATAATATTTAACCAACTACCTAAGGCACTGCCTGTCCCAGTCAAGTTGACACATAAAATTAACCATCACAGACACCTACCTCACAACAATTGTTGTAAGATTTGAATAAACACAAGGTACATTAAGCACCTAGAATTGTAAGGGGAACAAAGTAAATTAATAAATTGTGACTATTATAAAAGAAGAAACATATCAGTGTAATAAAGGGATATTTTCTTTTGTAAGGAGTAAAGAGATATTTTCTTTTGTTGGGTAATCATTGGCTGAGTTTTCTACTAATGTATCTCTTTTTTCTTTTTCTTTTTCTTTTTTTTTTTGAGACAGTCTCACTCTGTCACCCAGGCTGCAGTGCAGTGGTGTGATCTCGGCTCACTGCAACCTCTGCCTCCCTAGTTCAAGCAATTCTCCTGCCTCAGCCTCCTGAGTAGCTGGGATTATAGGTGCATGCCACCACACCAGGCTAATTTTTGTATTTTTAGTAGAAACGGGTTTCACCATATTCGTCAGGCTGGTCTTGAACTCCTGACCTCGTGATCCACCCGCCTCGGCCTCCCAAAGTGCTGGGATTACAGGCGTGAGCCACCGCACCTGGCCTAATGTATCTCTTTGAAGAATATCCTTATATTTTTAGAATAACTTAAGAGTCAAGTGATTTTTCCTTAGCCTTCATTATCATATAAGAATGAGCTCTATGATGACACACAGTAGAGAGAGGGATGGGAAAACCGCAGAGCAGAGGAGGTGGAGAGCTAAAGGACCTGTTTCCAGTTGGCAATATACATGGTTGATGAAATGGAACCAACACTGGTAAGAATGGACACACGTTCTTATCCTGTCACGTGACAGATGAGGCTTGGAACCCCGCTTCAGGAAAGATGCATGCCTCTGAGCTATTTCATTCGGTGAGCTCAGTGAGGAAAATTTTCCACATGCTTGGCGTTTTCTTTTTTTGGATCTTGTTTTGTAGAGTGCTGTCTGCCCTTATCCAAGCTGCTGATTGCTTATTAAAGGCGTAAGGAGGAGCAGAGCTCTCCCTGTGGGACACCAGCCCAACCCTCAGAGAGTTCTCATCAGCCCAAGGAGGAAGATGCTCTACAACAATGCATTGCCCTGACATTTGGTTGAAGGACATTTGTGGTTCTGTAGAATACCCAAGGGTACTATTGTGCTTCAGAGAGATACGAGTGGTTTTCTTCTGACAAAGGGAGAAGAGAGGATTTCAGGCCAAGTTTAGGCTTTGGTACAAACTAATTAAAAAGCAACCACAAGGAAGAGAGGAAAGAATCCTAATCAATGTGACTCTGAGGAATTTATCCTTTTTAATTGCGTTGCAATGTGGCTGGTTCTGTAGAAGAAAATAATGCTTCATACTTCACTATCATGAAACTTTAACAAATACTTGTGTGAATTTTTATGAAGAAAGTCATTTTTAATAATATATTTTAAGGATAGAATTAAATAACAGCTCTGACTCCAAAATTCAATAGCCTTAGGTTATCATAAGAAAGATAATGAAATATTCATTTCTTTGTAATTAGTCTGAGTTAGAGGTAAAATGAGAAAAAAGTCCTATAGCTTTGAAGTACTGGTTTGAGAAAGACGCTCTCTACAAAAGTGGGAGACTAAATGGCACTGTGTTTAATAAAGACCAGAAGGTCATGAAACATGGACACTTCACTAATCTGCTTTCCAAACTTCAATTTGTCTGTAGGCAAATACGGCCATTAGTGGCAACCCTTTTTAATCACATATTTTACTACTATCTCATATGCTGTCTGTTTATTTTAGATTTCACATAGCCTACAGTTCAAAGGCAGAAGTTCTTTGGAAGCTAACCTATATTATCCTTCTCCCACAAAAGTGTTTGAAATTATGGCTCTGTTATTTACATCCACCATGAAGATAAAGTTCTTTATCTTTTCTGAGTTATGAGCCCCTTTGAAAATTTGATAAAAGACATAGATATCATCTCTAGAATAAAAAGCCCCTGCACAGTTTGAAGATACACCCTAAATTTGCATGTAATACCCAGGAGTTCAAGGACTCCTTAAAGCACATCTTTGGACTCCAGCTTGAGAGCCACTGATTCAGAGGGTGGATGGTTATTTCCAACTTGGCATGGATACAGGAAGTTTAGTGGAGATTTGAGATAAGAAATAAATTAAATGACTTTTTGAGTATTTTAGATTTAAATATTCACACGCTAGTTTTAAAATAAATTTCCAGAATACTGAACATACCCATGTCAAAATATAATTTTAAAAGGATCATTTCTTGGTACCATATTTCTAAAGAGCAAACTGGTAATATATATTAAGAGACTTAACAATCTTCATTGATTTTGACTCAGCCATTATAATTTCAGAAATCTGCTCTAAGGAAATATTCACAGATGTGAACAAAGACATATGTCTAAGTAAGTTCGTCACACTATTATTACTAGAACAACAACTTGAAAACAACTTAGATGTTTAGGAGGGGAAAAGCAATGGGTAAATAAATTAATTTCATCTGTGTAATAAATTATTTACAGCTGTCAAAAATTTGTGTTTTTATAAGAATATTTAATGGCATGGGCAACTACTTAAAATCTAGTGTCAAGTTAAAATGGATAGAAATGATTTCTATTATCTAAATGAGGAAATTAAAAATTAATGAGAATGGGTTTTAAAACTCTATGTGTGTGGGAATGGTGTTCATTAATTGAAGAAACCAATAATCATTGTATGCCTACTAAGTGCTAGGTACTATGCTCTGCATATATCAGAGTAACATGTATTATTAGAAACAAATAAAACCCATATGTTTGATCTATAATAGCCATAAGATACTTGGAATTTCTCTCACACTGATTTCCTGTGTATGTTTTATCTTTTCACTATATGATGCAACCTCTTGTAGGTAAAGGATTCCATTTAATTCACATTTATTGGGTATTTCTTTGAGTTGGGTGCTGTTTTAGGTGCTGAACTTGTCCACCATTTTAAAAGTTCTCAGCAATATTCAAAGTCTTGTAGAGTGCTTTCTAAATTCTTGTTGAATTAAATTCTAATGACAAAGAAATACATTTGGGTATTAACGAAATGAGATGAATCCTAAATCTTCCTTTCAATAATTGTGAGACAGTAGATACCTTACTTTTATAAGCATGTTTCTTTAAAAAAAAACAACAAAAAAACAAAAATAAAAACCAAGTAGCTAATATTACCTACCTTAAAGTGCTGATGGCAGAATTAAATAAAGCTTTGCGTATAAGATGTCTTTCATAGTATTAAGCAAATAGTTGACCTTCATGAGTGTTTCTTTTCCATTATTTATCTATAGATTGAATTATATAAAACTGCTGATATTCAGTCACTTTTACCTACAAAAATGGCAGTTTCATATGCTCAATCTAATAATTAATAATTAACTATAATATACAGTAGAGCCCCTGATAAATTATAGGAAAAAGTATAGCTGTGGATTGGATCTGATATAATTACAATGAATTAATTCAACAAAATTCTGAGAATTAAAGATGTTGCTTAATTTTTACCTGGGATAACAGCCATATTAGTCATGTTTTAAAATTAAAAGAGCAATGAAATCTAGGAGACACAAACAACTGAGGGCTGAGGGAGGGCTTATTAACTAAAATTGAAACCCCAAATGTCCTATAAGAAAAGTCAGACTTATTTGACCACATGAATCTTTTAAAAAATCATATTAAAAATAGAATAAACAATATTTATTTATTGATTAATTGATTAATTTCCTTTCTTTTATCACTAGAATATGTGTCTGAGAGAAGATATTTTTGTGTATTTTTTTACTGTTGAATCCTCAGTACATAGAAAAATGTCTGATACATAGGTATAATTACAAAAAATTACTGTAAACAAAGTCAACCAACAAATAATAGATGTGGGACAAATGTTTGCAACAAGGGAACAGATTAATATTTCTAAGGCAAAAGGGTTAGGAAAATTAACAAGAAAGGGACATACAACTCAACAGGAAAATGGGAGAACCCAAATGTCCGAGGAATATATGAAAATATTATCAAACTAATACATTGCATTACCGCTAAAGACTGGCAAAAGTGGAAAAGGATGACAACCTCTGTTGTTGCCAGCGATATTGGGGAAAGGGTACTATCATAGGAGTCTGGTGAGAAGGTAAATTGCCTTGGGTGGTGTTGGAATGCAATCTGTTGTTATTTGTCAAAATTTAAAACGCATATATATTTTGACCCACAAATACTTATTTTAGGTATCTGTTCCATAGAAATGAAAGCACAAGGATGTTTACGACAGCATTATTTTACAGGTACAAAAGAAAACAAGTAGAAACAGTATGATTGCCCATCAGTAGGAGATTCATTGAATAAACTACAACATATTGCAGTATAAAGTGTTACACAGTTGTTAGAAAGTTATTGCAGAGTAAGAAAAAGCAAGATTTTACCTAATGCTAAATGACAAGTTAATGGGTGCAGCACACCAACAAGGCACATGTATACATATGTAACAAACCTGCACATTGTGCACATGTACCCTAAAACTTAAAGTATAATAATAAAATAAAATAAAAATAAATAAATAAATAAAAAAGAAAAAGCAAGATTCAAAAATATGTGTATGTTCAAATTTTTGCAAGATAGTGACACAACCTCTCTATGTGTATATTTATATTCATATATACATTATAAATATGTATGTACATTATGTATAGTGGTTTTTTTATGAATACAAGCATAAATAATAATATGAAAGTATATACAGTAGGTTGTTAATATGTATAACTTTTGTGTCTATGAGGAAAGAATGTAGATTGAAAGCGAAGTATATGGGAAAGGAAAAGCTAAACCAAAATAAAATACTGCAGTAAAAAATGGTATGTATGATATGATCACACATATTGAATTTATGTAAAATTATATGCAAGTATATGTATGTATAAATATTTTAGAAGAAAAAAATTACCAACAGAACAAGAAAAGGGAGTTTTGCTGAGCCATAGCCATTTCAGTGCAGCCTACATGTCTTGGTGCGGCCATAAAAAAACACTATAATGCAGCATTGGAAATAGGAAATAATATAAGGCAAGACTGCCAAGCCCATTCTGAGGGGGGATGGAAAGGGATGTAATTCCACCATTAGATAAATCAAAATGAGTTAAGGAAACCCAAGGAACTCGCTCCTAGAAACCATAAAAATGTCAACAGGGAATTATTAGCAGAAAAAAATGCAAGTAGAAAATAATAAAAACCACCACTGTGAAGCACATTTGTTAGAAGCCCAATTCAAGCCTCTAGTTGAACTTCATAACAAAGAAGCCCCAAAGAGAAGCAGAACACTTGAACTATAGTGTGTAAGATACAGTTCTGATCTGATAGTATCAGAGGTCTAAGTTATGTTCAAGCTCTGAAAGTCCTTGATTCTAGAATGCAATGGGGATGATCAAACATTCATTATTCATACAATCATGAATTTTGGAGCCAGACAGGCCTTGAAGGATATATCCAGTAGTAGGTCCAAAAGATTGTTTTTTTTTAACATTTTGAAAATGATTTTTGTTGCATTTTATTTATTTCTTTTTAATTTTTGATTGACAGATAATTAGATGTATGTATTATCAGGGTACATGTGATAAATTGATGCATTCATATAATCAAATCAGAGTAATTGGAATATCCATCCCTTATATATTTATCTTTTCTTTCTGCTAGGAACGTTCAAATTATTTTCTTCTAGCTATTTTGAACTGTACAATCAATTAATGTTAACTATAGTCATCCCACTGATCTATGAAACACCAGATCTTATTTCTTCTATCTAAGTGTATATTTGTACCCATTAATCAAACTCTCTTCATCACCCTCTCCCTCTTATGCTTCCCGGCTTCTGATAACCACCAATCTACTCTCTATTGTCATGAGATCCATTTTTTCAAGTTCCCACATAGGAGTGAGAACATGTGATATTTGTCTTTCTGTGCTTGGCTTATTTCACTTAACATAATGACCTCCAGTTCCATCCATGATGCTGGAAATGCTTATTGCATTTTAAAAACACATAAAAACTTACCATTTTAACAATTTTTAAGTGTACATTTAGTGGCATTAAGTACTGAGTTAAGAATATGAACTATATTCTTGTGTCAAAGAATTTTTAAAAATTGGTCCATTGGGGGAAACTAGATGAAGGTACACAGAACCTCTTTGTATTATCTTTGCAACTTCCTGTAAATTAACAATTATTCCCAAATTACTTTTTATTTTTTCAAATGGGCTTCCTGTGTGTTTTTTAGGGGCTTCCTTGCAGGTACAGGAGAAGCTGCATGAGCAGAATTCCAGGTATGCTCTCTACCATGCACCTTCACTGAGAGTAGCTCCATTTTATCTCTTTCACACGTTGTGCTTCTATATGAGATTTTTGAAAGTTCATGTTAAAAAATGTTTCCATTACAAAAAATAGTTTTGAAGCTACTACTCATTCTGTCTATTTATTTTACTGATTAGGAGAGATAAATTTAGTTTTCCAAGGTTAATAAGCTAATAAATGGCGGGGCTAGGACACAAATTCAGATCTTTTGACTTTAAGTCTAGTTCTTTCTTTACTATACCATACTGTTTCTATTGAAATAAAAAGATTTTTGTTTTCATTCCTGGCTCTGTCACCATTGATTATAACTTAAAATGAACATCTTCTGATAGCAACACAGGTAATGTGCATATTACAGACATGGAGGAGTTAAGAATAGACCTGAAAATTCAGAAACCTAGGATTTCAAATTCCAACATCTTCATGTTTGTAACCTTGATCAAATAAATGTGTGTGCATATGCCTTAGTCTCCTGGAAGGATATGCAATAAAAGATAATATATCTGGCCTGGGTCTCAGAAATTTAAGAGAAAAGTAAACAAATCTCTGCATTTCAATTCAATTCCATGTTCAATTTCAATTCAGCAAATATTTAGTTAAGTGTCTACTAAGTGCCAGAAACTATGCTAGACACTGGAAATGCAGTGGTAAACAGAAAATGACATGGTTTTTGCTCTCATGAGCTTACTACCTGTGAGGTTAAAATATAGTCATTAACCCAATAAGAAAACCTAATGAATATATATTTCAAAGTGAGTTAGAGGAGAGAGAGAAAAAGAAACATCACAAGAGAAAGCGACATAAAATTGGTCAAGGCAAGCTTCCCTGAAGAAGTCATGTTTGAATTGAATTTATAGAATGAGTAAGTGTTAATTGGACATGTTTGTGGATAGCTATTGGTAAATAAAGTTATAGTTTAATAGTTCCTTAGGGAAGCTTTATTGAAAAGATAACTTTTGTTGAGAATATAGTATCATTTAGTGTCAGCAAATATACCACCTTTCTGCTGTCAAGCTCACCATCCTTCAAGCATAGCAGACATCACTGATCAATTATAACACACTTTCTGGTAAATCCTGATGTAGCTATTCAATAGAGGTTCCAGGTAGCCCTTGCCTATCAGTCAAAACTGGCACTGAAAATGAAATGAATTTGCCATCTTGGGTGTAGTGAAAAGATCTCTGGCCTCAAATTTTAAAGTCCCAAGTTGTAGCTGTATGAATTTAATAATATAAGGAGACTGGCCAACATTCAGGGAGTTTGTCTCAGTCCTCAAAGTAGGTGACAACAAATACTGCTGCCTTTCCTGTAAACTACATGAAAAGGTCCTGTGGGGTGAGACTTCTTTGTGTTCTACTCCTCAATTATGGACAGAAAGGTAAGCTCAGAAAACACGTCTTTCAGCAGCACCAAAATTTGTGAATTTGCCTAAGGATTATACACACATTTTGCTGAGACTTGCAAAACTGAAACTAAGAAGAATGCAAGTACAGAAGGTAGAAATTTTAAGCCAGAAGGGCTGATATTAAAACTTTACAGTCATATCAAATCCACATATCTTAAAATTTGTGAGGGTTCCCACCTCCATAGGTTACAGAGCCATAGCAATGTTCTCTGAGCAATGAAGAATCAATTATGCCAAAAACTCTGGTTGATTTGGAACATGGCTTTTTTCTAGATCTTCTGTTCATTTTGTATTTAAACATACATATTAGTGTCATTTTTATATATTTTTCTAACCTGTACTTTCTATAAGAACATGTGCATGCCACCTGAAGTTTTGCCAGTCATAATACTCTAGCAGCTGGCAAAGGATTGCTGGGTTTCAAAAGTTTTTTCTTTCTTAAATTTTTCATCTCAACACATGATAATATCTTGCCCAAATAATCTTAGGGCATATTTTGTACAGTTGTAGAAAATATTTAGATTTCTAAGTTTGTTGCACCTCTTTCAAGTAATTTTCTAACTTTGCTTGATGTTTCCTGAATATAAAGATCCTCTCTTGCACCACCATTTGCTGAAATAAATTCCTCAGATTTGTGTCTTTAATGTTAACTATTTTTATACTGTTTTGGAGAAGTTTCTGCACTGTTTTGTGTACATCTTGCAATAATAAAAATTTCAATGTCCAAAAAAACCCACTGACCATTATACAATTGCAAAATATGTCTTGGATATCCCATGCTCTGTTTAGAATCATGTGGTACCCTAGATCACTCAGTACACTCACTACCAACAGCACAGTGCTGGTAAGATGAACTGTGGACTCCAGAGTGAACCTACCTTAACTTTGTCTGATTAAAAAACAGACACTTTATCCTGGATGAAATGTTCATGCTCTTGACTTCCACAGTATTATGATGAATAATTGGCATTATGCTAGTAATGATTGCCTTTAGCATTTGATTACATATCTTACCCAACTACATATTTTTTCACTGCAGTCTTTCATATCAGTGCCAGATTATGAGAGCTACAGAGGATATTTCAATTTAATAAGTGGGAAGGATGCTAATTTTAATTCTGCTATGTAAGTGTGTTGGCAAATGAGTCAAAATGGCACAAGTAACCATGGATGCTGGCACAACTTCTTTTACTCCAAAGAAAAATGAAGGCTGTATCTTCTCTTTAGCTATTGCCATTTTCATCTCACTCTCCTCCCTCAAGCTCTCAGTTTGAGAGGTTTAAGAAGGGTCACAGGCAAAAGTTGTATGGTGGTGCTCACCACTGTTTAAGATGAGAATATGATATCCCTAATATCCTTTTGGGTGCATGTATGAAGAGTGCCATGACACAGTGGCAAAGCAGAGCTACTCTTGTGGCCTAAACACTTGAGAAGGTGTGTTTGCATAGCTGTGTGTGTTGCGGGGGTGGCGGGGGGGAGGTAGGTGTGTGGTGCTCCATGATCTGATTGCTCCTGCTCCACCTACCCCCGCCTGGTAGAGTTTGCCATTTTGTTGTAATTTCCTACATAGTTTTCTCTTTTTCTTTGTTCATTGCTACTCCCTTCCATTGACTCCTGGAGTGTTCTCAGCTTTCTATGATACAGTATTGAAATGCAAACCTGTGCATTTGAAACCCCAAACAGCTGTGGACCTGTGAAGAGCAGCCCTCCAGAGTCTCTGCAGATTTTTTAAAGTAAACTCTCCAACTTCTCCTACATGTATACATTTATTTCATATATATTCAGAATATATATGAAATATTATTCTGGTCCCCAGGGAGAAGCTGTAGCTCCCCAGACTCCACAGGAAGCTGTTCTGCCCACTTTTGGGACTACATGGATTCTCCAGGAACTTTCCTCTGGGTGGTCAGTAGGATTTGAATGTTTGGAATCAGTGTTTTCAGAAAGTGTGACTTTAACCAAGAGACCAGATAGTTTGGGTTTTGGCTTGTCCGTTTGTTTCTGTTACACTTAGATCTTGCCCTAAGGTTTTATGCATATTTTTGTCTCTCTCACCTTCACCTCTAATTATCACTTTGTCTCTCTCAATCAGCAACACAACTGTGGACTCTCTTATGTGTTGCATTTCCCAGCATGACCTAGCATTTCATATAACTGAGCTGAACCTCCTGTGCAAGACTTTAATTTTAACACACTTTTGTGAAAATATTGAAAAGTTTGGTTCTTGTTTCTTTGCATTGTCTCCAGAGCTAAATGTATTTAAAACTTTACCTTGATGGCTTAGAATCACCTTTATGACCCAGCCATGGTATCCCTGTGTGGCTGTCTGCAGCCCCTCATGCTGCCTTTAAAACATGAATCTCCAAGAAGCTGGAGGGCTCACAGTACATGCTCATGAAGGAGCATGGGTCCAGGAGTCAGAGAGCCTCCTCTTGTCTATAAATTATATCTTCTTGGTGGGGATTCAGGGAATCAAGAAGAAAACTTCCCAGGAGAGCCAGGAGAGGCTGTGATAGCACAGAAATGTGTGACCCTCTAAGACCAGGTTGCTAGGGTTAAAGAGTAAAAGAAGGAGTGGAGAGAAGGTGCCAGGTTCTTATCTCTTCCTCCTTTCTAGAACCTTCTGAAAGGCAGGCTTGGTAACTGTTTCCAGTCCTGGGGGCCAGATTCTACTCCTAGCTTCTGTTTTGCCATAACCTTATTGACACCCCCTTCCTCTTCCTCATCTCTCATCTCCTGGGTTCTCCTTCTACAAAGCTGGGTGGGCAGGACTGGGTCCAAGCCAGCCAAAAACAAGGCTGCTGAATGCCACTTAGTTATATACAGGATAAACATTTTCAGATTTCACAGAAGAATTTGTCACTTTATACATTTTAAAGAAGGGGAAGCTACATCTATAAACCAATAAGAAAAATTCCCCAACTTTTAGTGGGCTAACCTATAGGTATCCATTTTATCAATGAAATATGTCCTTTTTAAACTGCGTGTTACTATCTACTAGTACTTTGTAAAATCAGTGCATTGAACCAAAAATTTTTAAATAATAGAACAGAAAATATCAGAGTACCTGACACATAGTAAGAGAAAGTAATGTTGCATGAAAAGTTTGATTCAGTTAAATGTATACAAAGGAATGGGTATATGAATGAGGTTACAAGGTTAAATGTATTGCTGACTGTAGGTGGTGGGCAAAATATTTGAGAATTACTGAATCCTAACAATTGCACCTGGCAGTCAACTTGGATGCTCATATGGGCCTCCTTTGGTCCTGGGAAGGTATCTGAAGTGTTAGGGTCAATGTGCCCTCCTGATATTGCTGAAGAACCAGGTGGCTCTTTGAGCTCATGGGTGAAGTCCTGCACCTCTTCCAGGAAAACACTCACCTAAGACTTTAGATATGTCTACAGGTCAATTTGGGGCTTTTCCCTCATTTTCCTTGGTAAATTAACTAATAGGAGAAATTAGCAATCTTCTTTTGAAGACGAATGGATCCACCTATATAATCTCCCTTTTCTGTAAATGTGGCTGTGGGATGTAAATGTAGCTTCTTCTGGTCTTAGGGGAGCCATCAATGGCCATCTGTCTCTAACTTGGGCCATGTTATGGCTTCAGCGAAAGAGAATAACCCTGAGATAGTTACTTTTATGTGTCAACTTGACAGGCCATCGGATACCCAAATGGAAGATTGCTTCTGGGTATACTTGTGAGGGTGTTTCTGGATGAAATTAGGATTTGAATCCATGGACTTAGCAAAGTAGATTGCCCTCCCGCAATGTGGGTGGGCATCATCTAATCCATTAAGGGCCTGAATAGAACAAAAGCCAGAGGAAGGAGGAATTTGCCCCCTGTTCATCTCCTCTCATATTCTCCAGCCCTCAAGCTGGGATTTACACCATTGCCTCCCCTGGTTCTCAGGTCTTTGAACTGGGACTGAATTACACAATCAGCTTTCCTAGGTCTCCAGCTTGCAGATGGCGGATCATGGGACTTCTTAGCCTCCATAGTTGCATGAGTCAATTCCTTATAATAAATCTCTCTATATATGGATATAGACAAAAATAGATATAAACACTGATATCTCCTACTGCCTCTGTTTCTTTGGAGAACCCTGACTAACACAGGCCTCAGAAAGCCTGCTCTCATCTATGCTGTTGGCTGGTGTGGTTAAATTTGGCAAAAAAAGCTCAGAAATATCTGCCATGTACTCATAATTGGGAGAGGCACCACCACCTCAGAGCTAGTATGTATAGTCTCTTCAAATGTGAGTTCTACATGTCCTCATAGTCAGGCTAAAAAAATTTACTGAGCATTATAGATACAACTTCTGAACTTGGATATGTCTCCATATCTTCTTGGGCCTATGGATACCTATCCCAGGTACAATGGGTCACCTTCCATCAAGAACCTGTTGGCATTCAGGCTCTCAAGGTGACCTCTACCTGACATTCCAGCAAGCATACAGAATTCTTTACTGGGTGCACACAGTGAACATTTAGAATATTTACATGTTCCAAAATCCAATGTAAGCTATACTTTAGTTATTAAGCTGATAGATTTTTAGAACTTTACTGTTCAAGTTGCCTCAGTGTAATAATCTTTGGGGGTCAAATCATTTGATTCTGCAATATGCACAAAGACTATATTTGTGTTTTCTGTACATGAAGATAGACTTTGACATGCAAGCCAAAGATTCCTGCCTACTTTGGTTTTTGTGACTCTGCCTCCATAGAAGCAAATGGCCAGGGAAGCACAAACCATCAACCTCAGACTTATCTGAGACCAAGGCACACACTGATCCAGGTTACCAGGAAAAAAATTCAGAAAACAACTAACAGTAAGAGTATTATGATCAATTGCTTTAAGAGGTAAGACCTGGTTTGCAGGTTTCTGCAGGCAGCACCTACATAGACCAAGACCACATTTTGAGTGCTTAATAACTTAGAGTTATTGGCATTTTTATTTCCCTTTGTTATTCTCATCATCTCTTACCAAGCACACTATGGGTGTATGTTTTTTTGTTATAAGAGATAACTATGAGCACGGGTGGTTCAATATAAAATCTTGCTCATTTAAAAACTAAATATGGCTAGCCCTCCATATCTGTGGGTTACTTTCGTGGGTTCTGCATATATGAGTTCAATCCATCATGGGTTGGAAATATTAGAAAAAAATTACATCTCTACCAAACTCGTACAGACTTTTTTTTGTTATTATTCCCTTAAAATACAGTATAACAACTATTTACACAGCATTTACATTATATTATGTATTAGAAGTAACCTAGAGATGATTTAAAGTATATGGAAGGATATGCATATGTTGTATGCGAATTCTACAACGTTTTGTATAAAGGACTTGAGCATCCATAGATTTTAGTATCCCTGGAAACAATCTTCAACAGATAACAAGGGAAGACAATAGTTCAGCCTCTGCTTCCTACAATTGAGTCATCAATTCATTGTTAAAAATGTACAGTGTATATTACCTCAAGAAGAAGGAATGGTGTTATAAATGGGACTCAGTTATTTAAGCCCTCCTAGGTCCACCTTCTGACCCTGAGGTCCTGAGTGACATGGATCCTCCAGTGGACATTCAGCAAATTTACTATGTCAGATAATAGGTTTGTATCTCAGTAAGCTAGCTGACTGCATTTTAGAAGATTTTTAGGAGCCAGGTTTTCTCACAATCTTTTTAATAAAACATCCCAGCAATAGCTTTATTTATTTCTCTCCTTCCCACATGCTCAGACCTCTTGAAAGAATGGTTCCTCCATTCACAACTTAGTTTTTCACCTTCTGTATTAGTTAGTGCAGAAGTTAAGTAAGCTGCTGTGACAAAGAGATCCAAAAATACAGACGTTTACATCATTTAGACTTCTTTCCTATCATGCAGCATTCCACAGGTGAGTGGAGCAGCCTTGCCAGGCAACTATGGTCCATTCATTCAGGAACACAGGTTTCTTTTACCCTGGGTCTCCACCATGGCCCTCATCTGAGCTGGGGATGACTCCAAGGATTTGACCTGAATAACTGGAAAAATGGAGTTGCCATTAGCTGAAATGGAAAGAGGGCAGAGAAGAACTGACTTTTAGTCATGTAAATTTCAGCAGCCCATGCTATGTTCAAGTTGAAATATAGGTAAGTAGTTGGATAAACAGCTGGGTGTTCAAAGGAGAGGTTCAGGTTCTAGAATGATTTAAGGAGTCATTAGTTACAGGCCTTGATGAGATCAATGAGGGAATGAATGTGTATTAAGAAAGAGAAACAACCAAGGAGTGAGCACTGGGTCATTCAAAAATGTGGAGGTTGGGAACATGAAGAGAAATCAGCCAGAGGATGAAAAGGAATGATAAACAAGGTAGAGGAAAATCAAAAGAGGTTGATATTCTCAGTGCCAAGAGAAAAGCATGTGTCAAGGAGGAGGGGAAACTCAATTCAAATGCTGCTATGAGCCAAGTAAGGTAAGGACTGAGATACAACGATTGTTCAGTAAACCAAGGGATCCCTGAGCAAAACGGCCAAACAAGAACAGCTCCGGTCTGTAGCTCCCAGCGACACCATTGCAGAAGGTGAGTTATTTCTGCATTTCCAGCTGAGATACCTGATTCATCTCATTGGGACTGGTTAGACAGTGGGTGCAGCCCACGGAGGGTGAGCAGAAGCAGGGTGGGATGTCACCTCACCCGAGAAGCACAAGGGGTGAGGAAGTCCCTCCCCTAGCCAAGGGAAGCCCTCAGGGACTGTGCCATGAGGGACAGAGCTATCTGGCCCACATACTATGCTTTTCCCATGGTCTTTGCAACCCACAGACCAGGAGATTCCCTCAGATGCCTATACCACCAGGGCCCTGGGTTTCAAGCAAAAAACTGGGCAGTTGTTTGGGCAGACACCGAGCTAGCTGCAGGAGGTGTTTTTGTTTTGTTTGTTTGTTTTATGTTTTGTTTTTCCCCCGCAGTGGTGTCTGGAATGCCAGCAAGACTGAACCATTCACTACCCTGGAAAGGGGGCTGAAGCCAGGAAGCCAAGCAGTCTATCTCAGTGGATCCCACCCCCACGGAGCCTAGGAAGATAAGATCCACTGGCTTGAAATTCTCGCTGCCAGCACAGCAGTCTGAAGTTGACCTGGGATGATGGAGCTTGGTGTGGGGAGGGGCTTCTGCCATTACTGAGGCTTGAGTAGGTGGTTTTCCCCTCATGGTGTAGACAAAGCTGCCTGGAAGTTTGGACTGGGAAGAGCCCAAAGCATCTCAGCAAAGCCTCTGTAGCCAGACTGTCTCTCTAGATTCCTCCTCTCTCGGCAAGTCATCTCTGAAAGAAAGACAGCAGCCCCAGTCAGGGGCTTATAGATAAAACTTCCATCTCCCTGGGACAGAGCACCTGGGAGAAGGGGCAGCTGTGACGCAGCTCTAGGGGTCTTTAGATGCTGGCTCTAAAGAGAGCAGCAAATCTCCTAGCACAGTGGTTGAGCTCTGCTAAGGGACAGACTGCCTCCTCAAGTGGGTCCTTGACCCCTGTGCCTCCTGATGGGGAGACACCTCCCAGCAAGAATCAACAGACACCTCATACAAGAGAACTCCACCTGGCATCTGGTGGGTGCCCATCTGGGATGAAGTTTCCAGAGGAAGGAGCAGTCAGCAATCTTTGCTGCTCTGCAGCCTCTGCTGGTGACACTCAGGCAAACAGGGTCTGGAGTGGACCCCCAGCAAACTCCAGCAGACCTACAGAAGAGGGGCCTGACTGTTAGAAGGAAAACTAACAAATAGAAAGTAATAGCATCAACATCAACAAAAAGGATAACCATGCAAAAACTCCATCCTGAGGTCACCAACAGCAAAGAACAAAGATAGATAAATCCAAGAAGATGAGGAAAAACCAGCACAAAAAGGCTGCAAAGTCCAAAACCAAGAATGCCTCTTCTCCTCCAAAGGATCACAACTCCTTGGCAGCAAGGGAACAAAACTGGATGGAGAATTCACTGGATGGAGTTTCACGAATTGACAGAAATAGGCTTCAGAAGGTGGATATAAACAAACTCGTCCGAGCTAAAGGGGCATGTTCTAACCCAATGCAAGGAAGCTAAGAACCTTGATAAAAGGTTAGAGGAATTGTTAACTGGAATAACCAGTTTTAGAGAAGAGCATAAATGACGTAATGGAGCTGAAAAACACAGCATGAGAACTTGGTGAGGCATACACAAGTATCAATAGCCGAATAGATCAAGCAGAAGAAAAGATATCAAAGATTGAAGATCAACTTAAGGAAATAAAGCATGAAGACAAGATTAGAGAAAAAAGAATGAAAAGGAATGAACAAAGCCTCTAAGAAATATGGGACTATGTGAAAAGACCGAACCTACGTTTGATTGGTGTACCTGAAAATGACAGGGACAATGGAACCAAGTTGGAAAACACTCTTCAGGATATTATCCAGGAGAACTTCTCCAACCTAGCAAGACAGGTCAACATTCAAATTCAGGAAATACAGAGAACACCACAAAGATATTCCTCGAGAAGAGCAAGCCAAAGACACATAATTGTCAGATTCACCAAGGTTGAAATGAAGGAAAAAATGTTAAGGGCAGCCAGAGAGAAAGGTCGGGTTACCCAGAAAAGGAAGCCCATCAGAATAACAGTGGATCTGTCTGCAGAAACCCTACAAGCCAGAAGACAGTGGGGGCCAATATTCAACATTCTCAAAGAAAAGAATTTTCAACCCAGAATTTCATATTCAGCCAAACTAAGCTTCATAATTGAAGGAGAAATAAAATCCTTTACAGACAAGCAAATGCTGAGGGATTTCATTACCACCAGGCCTGCCTTACAAGAGCTCCTGAAGGAAGCCCTAAATATGGAAAGGAAAAACCGGTACCAGCCACTGCAAAAACAAACCAAAATGTAAAGACCATTGACACTATGAAGAAACTGCATCAACTAATGGGCAAAATAACCAGCTAGCATCATAATGACAGGATCAAATTCACACTTAACAATATTTACCTTAAATATAAATGGGCTAAATGCCCCAATTAAAAGACATAGACTGGCAAATTGGATAAAGACTCAAAATACATCGGTGTGCTGTATTCAGGAGACCCACCTCATATGCAAAGACGCACATAGGCTCAAAATAAAGGGATGGAGGAAGATTTACCAAGCAAATAGAAAGAAAAAAAAAAAAGCAGGAGTTGCAATCCTAGTCTCTGATAAAACAGACTTTTAACCAACAAAGACCAAAAGAGACAAAGAAGGGCATTACATAATGGTAAAGGGATCAATCCAACAAGAAGAGCTAACTATCCTAAATGTATATGCAACCAGTACAAGAGCACCCAGATTCATAAAGCAAGTTCTTAGAGACTTACAAAGAGATTTAGACTCCCACACAATAATAGTGGGAGATTTTAACACCCCACTGTTACTATTAGACAGATCAATGAGACAGAAGATTTACAAGGATATTCAGGACTTGAACTCAGCTCTGGACCAAGCAGACCTAACAGATCTACAGAACTCTCCACCCTAAATCAACAGAATATACATTCTTCTCAGCACTACATCACACTTATTCTAAAATTGACCACATAATTGGAAGTAAAACACTCTTCAGCAAATGCAAAAGAACAGAAATCATAACAAACAGTCTCTCAGACCACAGTGCAATCAAATTAGAACTCAGGATTAAGAAACTCACTCAAAACTGCACAACTACATGGAAATGGAACAACCTGCTGCTGAATGACTACTGGGTAAATAACGAAATGAAGGCAGAAATAAAGATGTTCTTTGAAACCAATGAGAACAAAGACACAATGTACCAGAATCTCTGGGACACAGCTAAAGCAGTGTTTAGAGAGAAATTTATATAGCTAAATGCCCACAGGAGAAAGCAGGAAAGATCTAAAATCAACACCTTAACATCACAACTAAAAGAACTAGAGAAGCAAGAGCAAACAAATTCAAAAGCTAGCAGAAGACAAGAAATAACTAAGATTAGAGCAGAACTGAAGGAGATAGACGCACGAAAATCCCTTCAAAAAATCAATGAATCCAGGAGATGGCTTTTTGAAAAGATTAACAAAATAGATAGATCACTAGCCAGGCTAATAAAGAAGAAAAGAGAGAAGAATCAAATAGACACAATGAAAAATTATAAAAGGGATATCCACACTGATCCCACGGAAATACAAACCACCATCAGAAAATACTACAAACACCTCTATGCAAACAAACTAGAAAATCAAGAAGAAATGGATGAATTCCTGGACATATACATCCTCTTAAGACTAAACCAGGAAGAATTCAAACACCAGAATAGACCAATAACAAGTTCTGAAATTGAGAGAGTAATTAATAGCCTACCAACCAAAAAAAAGCCGAGGACCAGAAGGATTCACAGCCAAATTCTACCAGCAGTACAAAGAGAAGCTGGTACCATTCCTTCTGAGACTATTCCAAATGACAGAAAAAGAGAGACTTCTCCCTAACTCATTTTGTGAGGCCAGCATCATCTTGTTAACAAAACCTGGCAGAGACACAACAACAACAAAAAATTTCAGGCCAATATCCCTAATAAACATCAATGTGAAAATCCTCAATAAAATACTGGCAAACCGAATTCAGCAGCACATTAAAACACTTATCCACCATGATCAAGTTGGCTTCATCCCTGGGATGCAAGGCTGGTTCAACATACACAAATCAATAAACGTAATCCATCACGCAAACAGAACCAATGACAAAAACCACATGATTATCTCAATAGATGCAGAAAAGGCCTTCGATAAAATTCAACACCTCTTCATGGTAAAAACACTCAATAAGCTAGGTACTGATGGGACATATCTTGAAACAATAAGAGCTATTTATGACAAACCCACAGCCAATATCATACTGAATGGGCAAAAGCTGGAAGCATTCCCTTTGAAAACCAGCACAAGACAATGATGCCCTCTCTCACCACTCCTATTCAATATAGTATTGGAAGTTCTGGCCAGGGCAATCAGGCAAGAGAAAGAAATAAAGCATGTTCAAATAGGAAGAGAGGGAGTCAAATCATCTCTGTTTGCAGATGACTTGATTATATATTTAGAAAACCCCATTATCTCAGCCCAAAATCTCCTTAAGCTGAAAAGCAACTTCAGCAAAGTCTCAGGATACAAAATCAATGTGCAAAAATCACAAGCATTCCTATACACAAATAATAGACAAAGAGAGAGCCAAATCCTGAGCAAACTCCCATTCACAATTGCTACAAAGAGAATACAATATCTAGGAATCCAACTTACAAGGGATGTGAAGGACCTCTTCAAGGAGAACTACAAACCATTGCTCAAGGAAATAAGAGAGGACACAAACAAATGGAAAAATATTTCATGCTCATGAATAGGAAGAATCAATATCGTGAAAATGGCCATACTGCCCAAAGTAATGTATAGATTCAATGCTATCCCCACTAAACTACCATTGACTTTCTTCACAGAATTAGAAAAAACTACTACAAATTTCATATAGAACCAAAAAAACAGCCTGCATAGCCAAGATTATCCTAAGCAAAAAAAAAATAATAATAATAAAGCTGGAGGCATCACGCTACTGGACTTCAAAGTATACCACAAGGCTACAGTAACCAAAACAGCACGGTAGGGGTACCAAAACAGATATGTAGACCAATGGAACAGAACAGAGGCCTCAGAAATAACGCCACACATCTACAACCATCTGATCTTTGACAAACCTGACAAAAGCAAGCAAGGGGGAAAGGATTCCCCATTTAATAAATGGTGTTGAGAAAACTGGCTAGCCATATGCAAAAAACTGAAACTGGATCCCTTCTTTATACCTTATACAAAAATTAACTCAAGATGGATTAAAGCCTTAAATGTTAGACCTAAAACCATAAAAACCCTCGAAGAAAACTTAGGCAATACTATTCAGGGCATAGGCATGGGCAAAGACTTCATGACTAAAAAACTGAAAGCAATTGCAACAAAAGCCAACATTGACAAATGGGATCTAATTAAACTAAAGAGCTTCTGCACAGCAAAAGAAACCACCATCAGAGTGAACAGGCAACCTACAGAATGGGAGAAAATTTTTGTAATTTATCCATCTGACAAAGGGCTAATATCCAGAATCTACAAGGAACTTAAACAAATTTACAGGAAAAAAAAAAAAAAAAAAAAAAACCAATCCCATCGAAAAGTGGGCAAAGGATGTGAATAGACACTTTTCAAAAGAAGACATTTATGTGGCCAATAAACATATGAAAGAAAGTTCATCATCACTGGTCATTAGAGAAATGCAAATCAAAACCACAATGAGATACCATCTCACTCCAGTTAGAATGGCAATCATTAAAAAGTCAGGAAACAATAGGTGCTAGAGAGGATGTGGAGAAATAGGAACTCTTTTACACTGTTGGTGGGAGTGCTAATTAGTTCAATTATTGTAGAAGACAGTGTGGCAATTCCTCAAGGATCTAGAACCAGAAATACCACTTGACCCAGCAATCCCATTGCTGGGTATATACCCAAAGGATTATAAATAATTCTACTATAAAGATACATGCACATGTATGTTTGCTGCATCACTATTCACAATAGCAAAGACTTGGAACCAACCCAAATGACCATCAATGATAGACTGGATAAAGAAAATGTGGCACATATACTCCATGGAATACTCTGCAGCCATAAAAAAGGATGAGTTCATGTCCTTTGCAGGGACATGAATGAAGCTGTAAACCATCATTCTGAACAAACTAACACAGAAACAGAAAACCAAACACCACATGTTCTCACTCATAGGTGGGAGTTGAACAATGAGAACATACGGGCACAAGGAGGGGAATATCACACACTGGGGCCTGTCAGGGGGTTAGGGACAAGGGGAGGGATAACATTAGGAGAAATACCTAATGTAGATGACATGTTGAAGGGTGCAGCAAACCATCATGTCACATGTATACCTATGTAACAAACCTGCACATTCTGCACGTTTCCCAGAACTCGAAGTATAATGGAAGAAAATGTTCAGTAACCCGTACTGTAAACACATCTGCGGTCATCCAGGCTTCATTGTCCCATTGATAGAGCACAGGCAGAATACGTTTAGCATAATTCTCAAGGACCTTAGGGTTTTCAGAATGGTAAATGAGCATTTGCTTCCACTTAAAGTCACCAGCTGCATTAGCCCCTAAGAAGAGAGTCAGCCTGCCCTTTGAAGCTTCAAAGCCAGACATTGACTTCTCTCTAGCTATGAAAGTACAGGATGGCATCTTCTTCCAATAGAAGGCACTTTGGCAACATGGAAAATCTGTTTAGTGTAGCCATCTTCGTCAATTATGTTAACTACATCTTCTGGATAACTTACTGCAGCTTCACATCTGCACTTGCTGCTTCACTTTGCACTTTTATGTTACAGAGACAACTTCTTTCCTTAAACTTTTTAACCAACTCCTGCTAGCTTCAAACTGTCCTCTGCAGCTTCCTCACCTCTCTCAGCTTCCTAGAATTGAAGACAGTTAGGACCTTGCTCTGGATTATGATTTGGCTTAAAGAAATACAGTTACTGGTTTCATCTTTTATCCAGACCACTAAAACTTTCTCCCTATCAGCAATAAGGCTGTTTTCCTTTTTTATCATGTGTGTGCTCAATTGAGTGACACTTTTAATTTTCTTCAATAATTTCTCCTGTGCATTCACAACTTGACTAGCTGTTTAGTGAAGAGGATTAGCTTCTGGCCCATCTTGGTTTTTGACATGCCTTCCTCACTAAGCTTCATTATTTCTAGTTTTTTATTTAAAGTGAGATTTGTGCAGCTCTTCCTTTCACTTGAACACTTAGAGGCCATTGTAGGGTTATTAATTGGCCTCATTTCCATATTGTAGTGCCTCAGGTGATAGGGAGACCCAAGGAGAGGGAGATAGATGGGGGAATGTCTGGCTGGTGGAGCCGTCTGAATAGGCGGAACATTTATTCATTAAATGTGCTGTCTTATCTGGGTGTGGTTTGTGGTGCCCAAAAGAATGACAGTAGTAACATCAAAGATCACTGATCACAAATGACCAAAACAGGTATAATAACAATGAGAAAGTTAGAAATATTGTGAGAATTACCAACATGTAACACAGAGACCCAAAGTGAGCACATGCTATTGGAATAATGGCAGCAATACACTTGCTTCATGCAGGATTACCAAGAACCTCCAATTTGTAAAAAATGCAGTATCTATAAAGCACAATAAAGTGAAGTTCAATAAAAAGAGGTATGCCTATTTTTTTTCATTCTTTGATTCAAGGAATCTTGAAAACATACAATGTGTCCTACATGTACAACATATTCCTTTAGGTAGATAACAAATAAAAAGAATCTTAAGCCGCATGCCTTAGATTCAATCCTGGAAACAGTACTGTTTCTTTCCAAAAGTCCCTCTACTCACTCCTTCACAATCTGTTCCCTCCACCTACTGGACATACTGGCTGCCTTGGTGACCAACCCATGGCAAGGGAAAGACCCAAAAATAAAACTAAAGGATAAAACACTCAGAAAAGACACAAATTAATAAGATATTTGGCAAAGTATTAAATAGGGGAAAATGCACAAAACTCTTGGAGTAACTGTGCTGCAATGAACATTCTCTCCAGTTCCATGGGTCAGAGGATAAGTGTCAGGAGGATTCATTGCAACAAGTATGCATAAGTGCCTAAGTATTCACTTCTGGTGATTCACTTTAGTAAGGGGAACAATGACATAAATTAGTCAAATCAGCTTTAAAATTGCTACATGTGCTGATGTTTGTATTAAAATGAGCATGCTTATCTGAACACATATAAGCATAACATTGTGGGCCTGTGGCCAGAAGGGTGCCAGGAAGGACATCAAAATCCAGCAGAGAAAACCCACAAGGCAAAAGATAAAGGCTTGGATGTTCATCACTTGCTGGTATTATACAGGCTGCTCTGAGGTAAATAGGTCACCAATTAAGGGGACAAAAGCCTCCGGTTCTGGAAAAAGCTCAGTCACCAGCTATGTGAACTAGGGTATGTTGTTTTTCCTTTCTGGAGTTAAATGACGGAGTTGGACAAGACAACCTTTGAGACCTCTTCTGCCACTTACATCTCACAACTAGTCTCCCAAACT
The DNA here is from genome assembly GCF_009828535.3 of Hylobates moloch. Taxonomy (NCBI): domain Eukaryota; kingdom Metazoa; phylum Chordata; class Mammalia; order Primates; family Hylobatidae; genus Hylobates; species Hylobates moloch. Next base: position 17,525,245 of record NW_026652297.1, on the reverse strand, counting down.
TAAAAAAAAAAAAAAATTTAGTTGATAATTAAGGAGTGAGTACCTTTCCAGTCCCATTGTCAGTTTTGACCCAGATGCATGCATTACTAAAGGTGTCAATGATTTTATCTTTGTAAAACACTTTCTTAAAGAAAGCCATACACTTATTAACCTTACAGATTTGGAAGCCTGTTAACAGGGGGGGCATTTGCTCTCTCTAACCTACACATTCAGAATAATTTGTCTCCCATATGCCTGGTCAGGGCAAGATTGTTGCTAGGAAGTTAAACATCCTGTTACTCAGCACCAAAAAAAGGAAGATAGCAGATGTGCGAGATCAGCTGGGTGGCAGAGATCTAACAGTGACAACACTCCTAATGTGTGCAAGCACGCAGTTTCCTTTTGCCCTTTGTGATTTCTTACGCATCCTCCAAATTAGTTTTTGGCACGCTTTGTGGATAAATGTTGTTGAATTTCTGTGCTGGGCTCTACACCCATTGTCAGGATTGCATACAACACAGTGGAATCATGCTTTAAAAAAATAACTTTATTATTAGAATTCACAAAAAACCACTTCAGCACATCATTCTATAGTAGAAAATAAGGGTCTAAGTGAAAGTTTGTGTATATATACACAAACACACATATTACATGAGGATATATATTTATAGACTCATTTATTTTTCTCTTTAGAGATAATTTGGAAACTGATTATTAGAAAAATAAAATGTCACCTTCTAGGTACAATACCTTTTAATCAAGCACAATAGTGATTTTTCACATTGTATAGCCTTTAACAGTCTACAAAGAGCTTGCCATATATTACGTGTGTCACCTCTGCAATAAACTGGTATTATTTGTAGACCAGAAACCAAATATTAGAGTAGTTAATTTGGGCCTGCTGGTCTTGACACATCTCTTCCCTCCAGATTCTTTATGCTAACAACATGAAATTCAGGACCCAAAAGATAAGGCTAGAGATTGATCAATAGGTTTTCCTGTCAAATGGCCAGAAATCACCCACACAGCTTCCAAGTTTGTCTGAGTGTGGGTTTTTCCAATTGTCTAAACAGTTTTTAACTGCAGACCTGTGTTTCTCTTCAAAGACAAGGAGGGGCATGGGGGACAGTGTGACAGGGCTATTGTCAGTATGTACCTGGCCAGACCCCTCCTAAGAAGTGAAAGCCCCCATCCCTTTCCTTGCTTCACTAGGAACAGGCATGTTGAATCCCTGGGGACATCCAGTCACTACTCTCTTAAGTCGCTCAGGACATGGAGGGGCAGGTTTCTTCCTGTTCTTGCATAGAAACAAAAAAAGCAGGAAAGCATGATCTCTAAACAAAAAAAAAGGCCATTTCATGGGAGATTTATAGATGATACTTAGTCTTCTTTCTTTCAGCAGATATGCAGCCTATCTTGTGGGAACAAGCACATACATGGATCTACATGTCCTTCCTAGATGACAGTCACAGTCTGCTAATTTATCTCCTGTCTGAGCAGGGAAAAAATGACCATATGATGGTGTGGATCTCAGGACCCAGGTAGGGAATTTTCCTCCAAGTTCTCAGAGATTCACTCCTGCAGATTCACACATTGACGAGTAGTAAAGTTGGAATTTGAATCCTGACTTACTGACTCTGAGTTCAACTCCCTCATACATTCATAAACCATAATTATAAAATTTACTAGGCCAATTTATAGACAACTGGCACCCTGTGGCACCATTTGAATTCTGGATGTAACCAGGATGAAGGTGAGCTCAATCTCTAGACTTCCCAGTTAAATAAGCCGACACCTTGCCTTCTTTGCTTGAGCTCCTTTAACTTTGGTTTTTCGTTACTCCATAAATTTTCATAATGCTATATGAGCCTGCCAATTCTGCAAACAAGTGTGTGCCTATAAAGTAATAGTAATTAACATGTACTGATAGTGAACTATGTGCCAAGTGCTGTGCTGAATGTTTTGCATATGTATTCATTTGCCCTCAGAATAATGAGGCAGATGTTGTTATTGTCCTCGTTTTCAAGATGAAGAAACTGAGGCACAGAGAAGTTAGTATATTTCCTAAGATCATGTATCTAGTAAGAGTCAGATCCAAGATTCAAACCCTGACAGTGAGATGCCACAGTCCCCACTCAAAACTGCATTGCCATACAGACCCCTTTATTTGTGTGTACATGTGTGTCTTAACTGTGGTATTAAGAGGTAGATGATGAAGAAGCTGAAGCTTCTAGCTTATCAGTCATTTACTGCAGAACAGACTCTGATCTCAGGATGCCCAGTCACAGAGCATGCTGAGAACCCCTTCCAGGGAGAAGTTGTGAGTTGAGACTAAGCCACTGGACCAAGGATCATAGCAAGGGAGCTTGGGGACTTTGGGAAAGTAGTGAATCATAGCATCGGTCATCGAACAGGAAGTCTAAGTGAAATAAGAGAAGGATTTCTGAGGAAGCAGAATCTAGCTCAGGGAAGGCAAAGTGGATTAAATTGACAGGTGTGTCATCCAGGCCTCCTTGCTCCCACCGCATTCTCCATGTATACCTTTAATCTAAGCAGTATTTATGGCTAAGTGTAATTTGTTTTATAGAGTTAGTCTTCTATTGTTGGGCACTTAGGATGTTTCCCTTTTTTTTTTTTTTACTATTATTAGCAATGCCACAAAGAACGTATTTCAGAAATGTCCCAATTATTTTCTAAGACTCACTTCCTTGGAGAGGACTTATTGAGTGAGAGGTATACACATCTTAGTTCTTGGCACATACTGCCAGATTGTCTTTCTGAAACCTTTCCACCACTATGCAAATACATGTTTTGTGTATTTTTGCAGTGTTTATCAGCCTTTTTAATCTTTGAAAATAATACAGGAAAACATACCTCATTTTATTATTTTTTCTTTTCCACTATGCAAATACACGTTTTGTGTACTTTTGCAGTGTTTATCAGCCTTTTTAATCTTTGAAAATAATATATGAAAACATACCTCATTTTATTATTTTTTTCTTTTTCTTTGGGTTATTGAACTTGGTAGATAACTTCATTTTAATTTGTGCTTTTTTTGTGCTAGTGAGATTGTTCCTATATTGGCATTTGGGCCATTGGATATTTAAAATTTTTTCTTTTATTTATTTTCCAGCAATAAATATGTTAGACTATATTTTGATTGCAAGTGACAGAAACCCAACAAACTCAAGATTTATTGGACCTGGAGGTGTACCTGCTTTTGGGCAAGTCTAGAAGCAGGATTTCAAATTGTATAATCACATGATAAATATAGATGATAGATAGATAGATAGATAGATGATAGATAGATAACCTTTCTCTCTCTCATCTCTTTTCTTAAGCTTTCCTCAATGTATTAGTCCATTTTCCATTATCCACTGCTGATAAAGACATACCCAAGACTGCACAATTTACAAAAGAAAGAGATTTAATGGACTCACAGTTCCACATTGCTGGGGAGGCCTCACAATCATGGCAGAAGGTGAAAGGCATGTCTCACATGGTGGCAGACAAGAGAAGACAATGACAGCCAAGTGAAAGGGGTTTCTCCTTATAAAACCATCAGATCTTGTGAGACTTATTCACTACCACAAGAGTAGTATGGGGAAACTGCCCCCATGATTCAGTTATTTCCCACTGGGTCCCTCCCACAACATGAGGGAATTATGGGAGCTACAATTCAAGATGAGATTTCAGTGGGGACACAATCAAACCTTATCACTCTTGTAGCAGCAAAAGCGACTCTAGGCTTACATTATCCTTGCAGCCAGTGATTCCAGAAAGAAAAGGTGGGAGGTGATGGTGTTCCTTTTATTTTATAGCATATGGAATAGCTTACAGCAACTGGAAAAGATGGACTCATTCAGAACATGCCAATGCCTGGATTAATCAGTGTGTCCAAGGGGCGAGGTGTTCTAATTTTTCATATGCCCCTTCTTGAGGTAGTAAAAGGAATTGTCCCAAAGGAAAATTATGCAAATGAGAGGGAAGGTTATTAGGCTGGCAAAACAAAAGATGATCACTAAATTATTCTTCTCTATTTAAAGATGAAGTGCTCATTTTTGTTATTGATTTGGAAAGCTTGTTACATATTAAGAATATTAAAATTTGAACTACATTTTATAAATTGTGTATGTTTATTCACAATTTGACACTTGTCCTTTTACTTTCTTTCTGGTGTATTTTTTTCCTTACAGAAATTTAAAATTTTTATGTAAGCCCCATAGTTCAGTGAGCTTTCTCAGAGCTGCCATTCCTCACCCATGTCTCATGTCTCAGGGTCACTCATCACCTCACCCCACAGAGCAGAACAGTTAAGTATGTTAAAACTGTGGTTCCTCACCTACCTCAAAGAGATTTTCTGGCATTGATCAGTTTCTTCATCTAAAAAGTGAGTAACAACAGTATCATAAGGGTATACAGTTATATAGCAGAATATTATTTTGTTTTTGGAAATGCATGCTAAAAGTGTCAGGATGTCTACGGTTTATTTTGAAATGGTTTGAAATGGTTCATCCAAAAATTTAAATAATGAGAGCAAGGTGGCTAGGGTAAATGGATGAAAACAGAAACAAGGTTGAATGCAGGTGGTGAGTAAATGAACTAATATTTCTACTTTTCCATTTATTTTAAGAGACAAGGTTTCTATCAACCAGGCTGGAGAGCAATGGTATGATCATCGTTCACTGCAGTCTTGACCTCCTAGGCTCAAGCAATCCTCCTGCCTCAGCCACCTGAGTACACCTTTCCTTATTTTAACATTTGCTTTTCTATTTGAAAAGATTTTTTTTTAAGAGAGCAAGATGAAGGAGCACTGGACAGTTATGGAGCAAGTGCATTATTTACTGTACCTGTCTTCCTCTCTGTCAGCTCCACTGATGGTCTGTCCTGGGAGCCATGTAGGGGGTTGTGTTCTAGATACATATGGAGTACGCTCTTCAGAAACTGCAGAAATTACCACTGAATGTGTATTTATTTATTTATTTATTTTTTGGAGTAGGGAGAAGGTGTCGGTGCCATGGAGAGTCTGTGAACCTCCTCAAAGCCTTACTTCCAGGTTATCCTTAGAAAGCTGTGCAAGGTGGTGGTTATGCTGCATGATGACCTGAGCTTGGACTTTGACTTCTATGGTTTCAGAATCATGTTTTTCACAAGTCTAAATTTTGTTCAGAACATTTAGGTATAATAAGAGCCGGTTTTTTATTAAAAAGAAAAACAGTTTGTCCTAGAGCTTACTAACATTAATTCAGAAAAAAGCATGAATTCCTTGGCAGGGTTCAACCATCCCTGTTTGAACCATCCCTGTTCAAAAGGAGTATGAAAAACTGTAGTCATCTTTGAAGAATACTAGCCTAGAGGAAGAACCATCATAAATCTGGACTCTGGAGGAAAACTGTGAAAAGTTTAAGGATGAAATAACTTCCTAAGAAAAAGACTTGAATGAAGAAAGCTCTAAACACAAAGAGCAAGCGTAGTTAGTGCTGAAATTATAGGAATGATTCATTCACCAGAAGATGAATCAAGAGTTGCTATATCATAAGCAGCTTTTCCAACAGAACGTCAAGCCCAGAGCCAACCCCAATGTGGTCCCTCACCAATAGGTTGATTTTCATACTGAAAACAGAACTGTCCTTTCCCCTCCCCTCAGGTCTCAATCTGTGCTACCACACTACCAGATTATGCTCAGCCATCTCTTTCTCCATTCTGCATTCATTGTTGCTGGTGAGTCCAAGGGGCAATTTCTGCAAAGAGGACCTTATTCTCCTTCTCTTTATACCTCTTCTCTTCTAAATTCAACCCCACCACTACTCCCACCAGCTTCACACTCTTAGAATAGAAAAGAAATTGATTGTGATTAATCTTCAAACAAGCCAAATAGTGCACTTCTAGAACCATAATGAGCAACTTGGGGCCTCCTTTTGGGTCTTAAAAAACGTTTTGGAATTACTTATATTTTATTATTATTTTAAGAAACTGCTGCACAGAGGAGACAATCCTTTTGCCCTAATTGCAGTTTGATAGGACTATAATTCTCAATGTTTTAAAAATAGTATTACATACAACTTATGAGTAATATTTTCAATTATTTTATCCTTTAGTAAATATAAAGACTATATTTTAATTTTTAATTATCATCATTATAACCTGGACAATAATAAGTAGTAATATATATGTAGTTCAGATATGGGTGTTGTTTTAAACTTCAAAGGGACTTTTTGTTTACCTAGTGCTGTACTCCCTATAGTTGTAAAGCAAATGTAAAAGCTTATTATCTAAATGAATAGTGATTAGTGATTGGCCTCCAAGAGATACCTGCACTCCCAAGTTCACAATAGCCATATGGAAACAACCTAAATGTCCATTGATGGATGAGTAGGTAAACAAAATGTAAAATAGATATAGACATACATAAGATATACAATGCAATATTACCCAGCATTAAAAAAGGAAGTCTGCCGTATGTGACAACATAGATCAACCTGGAGGACATTAAGCTAAGTGAAACGAACCAGTCACGAACGACAAAGACCACATGATTTTACTTATATGAGGTATCTAAAATAGCCAGACTCATAGAAAGGGGTTGGAGAATGGTGGTTGCTAGGGGATGGGGGAGGGGGAAGTGGGGTGTGGCTGTTCATTAGGTATAAAGCTTCGGTTATACAGGATGGATAAGTGCTAGAGATCTTCTGTGTAACATTGTACCTATAATTAATGATACTATATGGTGATCAAATTTATCAAATTTAACGCATGTTTTTAAACTTTTCTTTTATACTTAGAAATTTCTACCTCTACATTTTAAAATCTTTCTTGTAAATTGTGTCCTAGAGCATTTATAATTTTACGTTTTAATCCATACTGAAGTTTTTTTGTGTGTTAGTTCAGCTAACTACTGTAACAAATAAACCCCCAAACCTCAGTGGTCCAACAAATTGAAAGTGTACTTATTACTCACATAATAAGCCAGTGCAGATGTTAGCTGGGCAGCCTTCTGCATGAAACTACAAGAACCCAGACTTCTTCCATCTTGAGTCTATGAACTCCTTTAAGTCAATGAAGTCCTCTCCAGTGACCTAGAGGGAAGACATGGCAAAATGTATAGAAGGTTATATGGGTCAGTCATGGAAGTGGCATACATCACTCCTGCCCCCATTCTGCTTTGTCTATGGATCACATCCATAGACAAAGCAAACAGTAAGGGAGTCTGGAAATTCCAAGAGAGAAAGAAAACAGGCTTTGGGGAACACAGGGAAGTATCTGTCATAGTTATGCATAATGTTTTTGTAAAATGAGAAGTAGGGATCTTCCTCACTTGAAATTTTGGGGCCTTGTAGCATAAGTCATTTCCCATTTCTTCTATTATCATCAATTATTTCAATTGTATATATTTACCTTTTATTGTAGGTCTTCCAGGAACAGACCTGGAGAATGTTGCTAGCAGCCTATGTTGCTTCATCATCCTCTCTGGACTGCAAAGTTTTTAGACTGGATTTTAAGTTGTGCCATCATTCCATTTATGGAGGTACTATGGAGGAGGCAATGTGGTTTTCAGGTGACGTAGTAGCTGAGGAAAAAGAAGGATGCCTTTGTTGAGTCACGTCCATGACAGCCAGGATGAGGTTTGCTTATGCCAATGGAACACGATAACATCTCCCTTCTCAATTTACAGAATTCAGAATACTCAATAATACACAATTTCTTTTATAATCTGGCTCCAGCCTATTTTTCTGGTTTTGCAGTTGGAGATAGCATTATGCTCATTATGCTTATTTTACCTTTGTGAAAGCCAAGCACTTGAATAATTTACCCCTGATTATTCAGCAAGTTTTGGAAACAGCCAGCACCAGAATTAAAATCTCCCATATCTTATAAGTCTACTGTGCTTTTCACCACCAACAACCTGGATTCTGCATGGGAAGCTTGTCTCTATATATCTCAACTCACTGTTTCTGAACACTTGAGAAATAGTGCATCAGCAGTCGCAGATACTGAGACTAGGGAGTGGGGCCTGTTACTCTTCTCCTTCCCTCTGAGTGACTCCTGATTCGAGGGAAGAGGTGGATGAACATGTGCAAAATTCCTTCCTCTCCACTTCTTTCATTAGACTGTGTCAGTGATGGCAATGACCAGGTGAACATGAAAGTCTGCCTGTAAAATCTGTAACTCTTTATTTTATTTTTTATTTTTGAGACAGGGCCTCGCTCTGAGACAGTGTCCAGCCTCTCCACACAGGCTAGAGTGCAATGAGGTGAACAGAGCTCACTGTAGTTTCGATCTCTTGTGCTCAAGGGATCCTCCCACTTCAGCCTCTCAAGTAACTGGGACTACAGGGTGCACCAGGCCTGGCTAATTTTTTACTTTTTGTAGAGATGGGGTCTCACTATGTTTCCCAGGCTGGTTTTGAACTCCTGGGCTCAAGCAATACTCCTACCTCGGCCTCTCGAAGAGCTGGGATTACAGGCCTGAGTCCCTGCAGCCAGCCAAAATCTGTAATTCTGTACATCAAAAGTACAATGGGAAGTCTCATTATCATATCAGTGAACATGAGAGACTTAGTCCCTTTATTCCTCCATCTTATCACAAACCTTCTATATAGTCTTGGGAAAACGGGTACAGAAGTGGAATGTATTATACGCAGGAACCACGTGAATGACGTCCCAGTTGAGAACATGGTGTCTTCTGTGGAGAGGCATCTGTGCATGATTTCAAATAGTCTGGAACTTCTAGGAATGAGTAAGCCTGAGCTGAAGGGTTTATGCGATGCCTCCACCCTTATGCCTCTTAGAAATTATAGAAACGTTCCTGTCCAATCATTTGAAAAAGGAGGTACACATGGAAGTCTAAGAAATACATTATACATTTGTAGTCCTTCTGGTAATTTCAACTAATTCTGGATAAAAATTAAATATCAACCCAGATGTTATATGGGTAAGTATAAGAATCCAGGCATGAGAAATGAAGCAGAGAGGCAGTGACATGTCCAAAGCCAGATAAAAATTGAATTCCTGAGTCCTTTTTTGCTCTTGTACTATTTTCATCAAAACCAGAAACCTCACATCTTTATGTCTCCTCTCTAGTAAATAAAATCAGCTTGGGGAAAAAAATGCCCTCAGGATGGAGAGTTTTCACATTGTTTCTGACTCCAGCACATATTCCTTGTGATTTTTTTAAACCTTGTCAGGTGAGAAAGGAAATGGTTTGGGGCCAGTAAGGTTGCTGACATTCCAGTGTTGTTCTTCCAGGGACTTACATTTAGCAACTAAGGGTCTTAAAACTCCTTCCAGATATAAGTCTGCTGGGTTCTGGTCGGTGAAAGCTTCGACCTGCCGAAGGACGATGCTAAGGAGAAATGACACAGAGGCACATGCGGGTCAGCTGTCTGGGGCCCCACAAGGCGTGCGTCACCAGCAACTGACACTAATTTTAGGAATTTCAGCCTTCTAACTGTTGTTCCACATGATAGCCATCTCTTTGTCTGCATATTCCTCTGATACAAATTAGAAGTCTCAAATAAAATTCATTTTCTTTTGCACTTACTGCTTTTCTGATGTTGATGCTGGAAAAAAAATGTTGCGCAGATTCATGTTTAATAATTCCCTTAAAAGAGAGGTCAAGGAAGCTTTTCCGGGAAGTTCCTTGAGAGCCAACTTGAGGGCTGATTTATCTGTCTTGGGCGGTGCCAGGAATGCAAAGTCTGCTCAGTTAAGTTTTGTGGAGTTGTTCCTATTCCAGAATATCTGTAACGGGAATAGCGGCCCCCATCTGTCTAAAGTGGCTTGGATATCATTCAACAGATAGACAGTTTAACTCAATGGTCACAGACCCCACCGATTTATTTATTTACTTTTTTTCTGTACCAACCAGCACCTCCCTCTGATTCTAAGAAATGTCACAGTATAGTGGAGAGATAGTGAACTTCTGAGCCAGAGAATTGGAGTTTGAATCCTGAAATTACCACCCATTATCGGTGGGAGCTTAGGAGAATTACTTAATTTTTCTGAACTCCCCTTTTTCATCGTAGAGTTGATAGAAGAAAGAAGTGACCGAATGTACAGTGTATAGATCGTAGGGGTTTCATAAATTATATTTTCTCCCCACTCTACATCCCAAAGTATAGAAGTGCTAAATAACAATGTCAGAGGTGGCAATCCATGTAAGTGGTGGAATAAACAATATCCAGTTGATTTAATTTACACATATATCATTTACTCACTCATTCATTGAATGCACATTGAGTGCTGTCTTGGTTTTGTTATGAGAGATGAGAATCAGAGATGAGTAAGACTCGGACTCTGATACTGCACTTCCACTCCTAATCATGGAGAAAGTGAGGGGCAGATGCCTCTCGGTGATGCAGTGAACCAGACTCAGAGGCATTAATGATCAGTAGATTCAAAGTCAAAGAAGGACTGAAGTGCTGGGGTTATCTGTGCTGGTCAGCATCTGTAGGGCCAGCCCTGGGCTCCAGGCCCCTTGGTCTCCTGGTGATGACACAGGACCACTGTTTTGCTGACTGAGACACAAACGATTCCTAAAATGAAATTGGGTCCACACTGACTTGGCTTACTGAGTAGAGTGTGGAAATGGCTGAGACTTCCTTCTTTTGCACATCTCTTTTCAAAAACTTTTGAGGGTGGATAAGGTGACCCCAGACTAACACTGGAGGAGGCCTGCTGGGTCTGCATGAAACATTTGTCTTTTTTGGCAGGCTGGAATTCAGTGGAAGAAGTGTGTGTGGTGCATATGTTTGCCTGTGACATGGCACACGTTTACTTTTGAGTGAACTCACAGAAAAAATGAGTATGTCCTTTTACTCTGGATGTTGTCATTGATAGCATTTTAAAGCTATTTTTAGTGTTACAACTTTGGCTTCAGAACAATTAATATGTATGAAGAAGTAAATAATATAATTAATAATTTATAAATGAAAAGCTTTCAGGATAAGGACAGAAGGAGTTATTAAATGCTAACTTATCTACTGATTTCTTTTCTTCATTATGTCTTGATCCTCAATGCAACTGTACAAGGTAGGTATGATGATCTTCATTCTCATTTTACATGTAAATAACACTTGGATTTGCCCAGGGTCATACAGCTAGTAAATGGCAAACCCAGGTCTAAATGGCTCTGAAGCCTGCAAGCTACACAGTGCTTTCTGCCGTGACACCAGTACTGTACAATACAAATAAAATATGTGTATACTATACATGATGAAATTTAGAATATGAATATATACAAATTGCCAAAGAAATCCAACCCTGGAAACAAATTATTCTCCTAGGGAGGCCATAAAATGCTTCACAAGTCAATCATTTAGTTTTAGGGTTCAGAAAATGAAGCTCAGAGAGTTGTGACTTGCCCAAGGTGGCAGAGTAGCAAAGTTAAGACAGAACCAAATGCTTGAGTAGTGCCTTTCCTACCAAACAAGAACATGCCATCTCATTATGCCCCAAAGTGTTAGGGCTCCGTAGCAACTACAGATAATTTATAGGATAACTGAAATGTAAAAAGGCCAAAGCTTAGCTGTTCTGGGAAGAAACTGGATCCCAAGCCATCCATTTACCCAACAACTAGTTGCTCCCAAATGGCAAAACCCAGACCTTGGATCAAGTGCCAAATTAGAAGTGAAATGCGGTCATGAGTGGATGATGCTCAAAAAGAGTTCATTTGTTTCCAACTCCAAGACCAGGGTGAAGAAGTTTGAGATGCAGGTGGAATGACAGCATGAGGGATGCTGAGAGATGGTAGGCAGGTGCTGTAATGCTAATCCAAATGCCTTTGAAACAAAACCAATAGTCCTATAGACGGTTGCTTTATTTTTTCTCTTTTTTCCTTTTCCTTTTTTTTTTTTTTGAAATGGAGTCTCGCTCTGTCACCCAGGCTGGAGTGCAGTGGCACAATCTTGGCTCACTGCAACCTCCGCCTCCTAGGTTCAAGCGATTCTTCTGCCTCAGCCTCCCGAGTAGCTGGGGCTACAGGTGCGTGCCACCACACGCAGCTAATTTTTTTGTATTTTTAGTAGAGACAGGGTTTCACCATATTGGCCAGGCTGGTCTCAAACTCCTGACCTAATGATCTGCCCACCTCTGCCTCCCAAAGTGCTGGGACTACAGGCATGAGCCACCGTGCCCAGCCAGACAGTTGCTTTTTGATAAACATAAAAATTGATGCTTCTAGTCTTAAAGCTTGAAACTTACATTTGTTTTATCTGAGTTCCTTCCTCGGGAAAGGATCCCCAGACCTCTCAAAAAGTATCAAAGAACTGAAACACACTGGATCATTGCATCCAGACAATGAAATGCCAGGCCCCTCATTCTTAATGATTGCTTCCTTAGGCTCCCAAGTTTCCGTTTTCTAATACATAGTTAATATTTCTTCCCAGAGTTACATCACATAAACCTCTAATTTTAGTCAGGGAGATGGATTTGAGACTGAGCTCCCATCTCCTTGGCCGCAGCACCTGATTAAAGCCTTCTTCCTTGGCAATATTCATCTCCTCAGTGATTGGCTTTCTGTGTGGTGAGCAGCAAAACCTAGACTGAACCCCTGGTGTGTTGATAACACTTTCTGGATAATCTGATAGGCCTGAGTGTTGCAGTTATCTGTCAATGCATAACAAAGCTATTATAAACTTTTGTGGCATAAAAACAACTTTAAAAAAGTGATCATGGATTCTGGGGTTCAGGAATTCAGACAAGGCATAGCAGGAGTGATTTATCTCTGATCTATAATGCCTGAAGCCTCAGCTGGGACAACTCTAAAGGTTAAACATGTCTGTCACCACATGACCTCTCCACTGGCTAGCTTGGGCTTCCTAATATCCTGGAAGTCTCTTCTTACATGGAGGCTCTGGGTTCCAAAAGACTAAGGCAGAAACTGCCAGTCCTTTACAAGCTAGTCCCAGATTGTATTTACCATAAAGTGTTTGCCACAACTGTCATGGACCATCCCAGAATCAGGGGGAGGGTAGATAGACCCCAGCCTTCAATGGGAGTGGTGTCAAAGAATTTGGGGCTCTTCTTAATCCACTACATTATGCCATGAGAAGGGAGCATGAAGAAGACCGTCTCTATCCTATTCACTGTAATAACAAAAACCCGGGTTTGGCCAGTCCAGGAAGAGGAAATAATAGGAACACCAAGACCTCATATGTCAAGAAATTTGGGAAAGCCCAAGACAATTAAGAGGTTGAAAACGAAGTAAGACAAGTTGTAGCTTTGAGGATATAGTGGAGAGAGGACTGGTTTGAAAATCTGCACAGCTAACTTTCTTGATTTGGGGTAGCCCCTTTCAAGGCAAAGTGTCCATTTTTGTAAAATGGGGTTGATCCTGCCTATCTCATTGGGTTGTTGTAAAGATTAGATAAGATGGTATTTAAAGGTGAGCCCCCTGAAGCAAACCCTGAAATCAGAATGTGCACGGAAATTATTTATTAAGATATGTTATCAGGAAAAAACAGTAAAGGAATGAGAAATTGAGACAGGTAGGGATTGAAAGCCAAGCAAGGGTAGGGTATTAAGCCAAGTCTCATGGAGATTAACTTTGGTTCAACCCCCTAGGGTTTCTCAGGAAAAGGGTGTAGACAACAACACAGAGAAGGAACAAGAGAGCTCCGTACCTATCCCCCATGAGTGTTTATATTCCCACACCTGTAAGTCATTAGATAAAGGCTGCCCCACATTTGTGTAAATTCCCAGGCACTTTCAGTTCCCCTTGTAGCCAGAAATGCAGCCTCCAGTAGCCTGAGGGCAGCCCTTCAACAAAAGGGATGCCGTTTTAAAAAGTAAAACCTATATAAGAAGTCTGTGTGCAGGAAACACTAAAAGGATTGAGCAAAATACCATAGCAAAGTTATGATGGTACATACAAATTGCTCAACGGTGTGTGGGCTCTGCTACCCCCTCAAGAAATGGTAGTAATTCTTGCTTTTTCTGATGTTGTTATTGGTGAGTAATATAAATTACTTTATATTCCTCCGAATTCTGAAGGAAAGGATACACTGACGGATAAAGAAAAATACAGTTTCCTTCAAATCTGTCAGAGGCATGTGAACCAGAGCAACTCCATCTTGAATGGGGCTAGGTAAGATGAGGCTGAGACCTACTCAGCTGCATTCCCAGACGATTAAGGCATTCTAAGTCACAGGATGAGACAGGAGGTCGGCACAAAATACAGGTCATAAAAACCTTGCTGATACAACAGTTTGCAGTAAAGAAGCCAACTCTAACTCATCAAAACCAGGATGGCCACAAGAGTGACCTCGGGTTGTCCTCACTACTACACTCCCACCAGCACCGTAACAGTTTACGAATGCCATGGCAACATCAGGAAGTTACCCTATATGGTCTAAAAAGGGGAGGCATGAATAATCCACCCCTTGTTTAACATATCATCAAGAAATAACCATAAAAATGGGCAAACAGCAGCCCTCAGGGCTGCTCTATGGAGTAGCCATTCTTTCATTCCTTTACTTTCTTTTTATTTTTTTATTTTTTTATTTTTTTTTCTATATTTATTTATTTATTTATTTATTTATTTATTTATTTATTTTTTATTATACTTTAGGTTTTAGGGTACATGTGCACAATGTGCAGGTTTGTTACATATGTATCCATGTGCCATGTTGATTTCCTGCACCCATTAACTTGTAATTTAGCATTAGGTATATCTCCTAACGCTGTCCCTCCCCCCTCCCCCCCACCCCACAACAGTCCCCGGAGTGTGATGTTCCCCTTCCTGAGTCCATCAGTTCTCATTGTGCAATTCCCACCTGTGAGTGAGAACATGCGGTGTTTGGTTTTTTGTCCTTGCGATAGTTTACTGAGAATGATGTTTTCCAGTTTCATCCATGTCCCTAAAAACGACACGAACTCGTCATTTTTTATGGCTGCATAGTATTCCATGGTGTATATGTGCCACATTTTCTTAATCCAGTCTATTGTTGTTGGACATTTGGGTTGGTTCCAACTCTTTGCTATTGTGAATAGTGCCACAATAAACATACGTGTGCATGTGTCTTTATAGCAGCATGATTTATAGTCCTTTGGGTATATACCCAGTAATGGGATGGCTGGGTCAAATGGTATTTCTAGTTCTAGATCCCTGAGGAATCGCCACACTGACTTCCACAATGGTTGAACTAGTTTACAGTCCCACCAACAGTGTAAAAGTGTTCCTATTTCTCCACATCCTCTCCAGCACCTGTTGTTTCCTGATTTTTTAATGATGGCCATTCTAACTGGTGTGAGATGGTATCTCACTGTGGTTTTGATTTGCATTTCTCTGATGGCCAGTGATGATGAGCATTTCTTCATGTGTTTTTTGGCTGCATAAATGTCTTCTTTTGAGAAGTGTCTGTTCATGTCCTTTGCCCACTTTTTGATGGGGTTGTTTTTTTCTTGTAAATTTGTTTGAGTTCATTGTAGATTCTGGATATTAGCCCTTTGTCAGATGAGTAGGTTGCAAAAATTTTCTCCCGTTCTGTAGGTTGCCTGTTCACTCTGATGGTAGTTTCTTTTGCTGTGCAGAAGCTCTTTAGTTTAATTAGATCCCATTTGTCAATTTTGGCTTTTGTTGCCATTGCTTTTGGTGTTTTAGACATGAAGTCCTTGCCCACGCCTATGGCCTGAATGGTATTGCCTAGGTTTTCTTGTAGGATTTTAATGGTTTTAGGTCTAACATTTAAGTCTGTAATCCATCTTGAATTAATTTTTGTATAAGGTGTAAGGAAGGGATCCAGTTGCAGCTTTCTACATATGGCTAGCCAGTTTTCCCAGCACCATTTATTAAATAGGGAATCCTTTCCCCATTTCTTGTTTTTGTCAGGTTTGTTAAAGATCAGATAGTTGTAGATATGCGGCATCATTTCTGAGGGCTCTGTTCTGTTCCATTGATCTATGTCTGTGTTGTGGTACCAGTACCATGCTGTTTTGGTTACTGTAGCCTTGTAGTACAGTTTAAAGTCAGGTAGCGTGATGCCTCCAGCTTTGTTCTTTTGGCTTAGGATTGACCTGGTGATGCGGGCTCTTTTTTGGTTCCATATGAACTTTAAAGTAGTTTTTTCCTATTCTATGAAGAAAGTCATTGGTAGCTTGATGGGGATGGCATTGAATCTATAAATTACCTTGGGCAGTATGGCCATTTTCACGATATTGATTCTTCCAACCCATGAGCATGGAATGTTCTTCCATTTGTTTGTATCCTCTTTGATTTCATTGAGCAGTGGTTTGTAGTTCTCCTTGAAGAGGTCCTTCACATCCCTTGTAAGTTGGATTCCTAGGTATTTTATTCTCTTGGAAGCAATTGTGAATGGGAGTTCACTCATGATTTGGCTCTCTGTTTGTCTGTGATTGGTGTACAAGAATGCTTGTGATTTTTGTACATTGATTTTGTATCCTGAGACTGTGCTGAAGTTGCTAATCAGCTTAAGGAGATTTTGGGCTGAGACAATGGCATTTTCTAGATATACAATCATGTCATCTACAAACAGGGACAATTTGACTTCCTCTTTTCCTAATTGAATACCCTTTATTTCCTTCTCCTGCCTGATTGCTCTGGCCAGAACTTCCAGCACTATGTTGAATAGGAGCGGTGAGAGGGGGCATCCCTGTCTTGTGCCAGTTTTCAGAGGGAATGCTTCCAGTTTTTGCCCATTCAGTATGATATTGGCTGTGGGTTTGTCATAGATAGCTCTTATTATTTTGAGATACGTCCCATCAATACCTAATTTATTGAGAGTTTTTAGCATGAAGGGTTGTTGAATTTTGTCAAAGGCCTTTTCTGCATCTATTGAGATAATCATGTGGTTTTTGTCTTTGGTTCTGTTTATATGCTGGATTACATTTATTGATTTGCGTATGTTGAACCAGCCTTGCATCCCAGGGATGAAGCCCACTTGATTATCGTGGATAAGCTTTTTGATGTGCTGCTGGATTCGGTTTGGCAGTATTTTATTGAGGATTTTTGCATCAATGTTCATCAAGGATATTGGTCTGAAATTCTCTTTTTTGGTTATGTCTCTGCCAGGCTTTGGTATCAGGACGATGCTGGCTTCATAAAATGTGTTAGGGAGGATTCCCTCTTTTTCTATTGATTGGAATAGTTTCAGAAGGAATGGTACCAGTTCCTCCTTGTACCTCTGGTAGAATTCAGCTGTGAATCCATCAGGTCCTGGACTCTTTTTGGATGATAAGCTATTGATTATTGCCACAATTTCAGAACCTGTTATTGGTCTAGTCAGAGATTCAACTTCTTCCTGATTTAGTCTTGGGAGGGTGTATTTGTTGAGGAATTTATCCATTTCTTCTAGATTTTCTAGTTTATTTGCATAGAGGTGTTTGTAGTATTCTCTGATGGTAGATTGTATTTCTGTGGGATCGGTGGTGATATCCCCTTTTTCATTTTTTATTGCATCTATTTGATTCTTCTCTCTTTTCTTCTTTATTAGTCTTGCTAGCGGTCTATCAATTTTGTTGATCTTTTCAAAAAACCAGCTCCTGGATTCATTAATTTTTTGAAGGGTTTTTTGTGTCTCTATTTCCTTCAGTTCTGCTCTGATTTTAGTTATTTCTTGCCTTCTGCTAGCTTTTGAATGTGTTTGCTCTTGCTTTTCTAGTTCTTTTAATTGTGATGTTAGGGTGTCAATTTTGGATCTTTCCTGCTTTCTCTTGTGGGCATTTAGTGCTATAAATTTCCCTCTACACACTGCTTTGAATGTGTCCCAGAGATTCTGGTATGTTGTGTCTTTGTTCTCATTGGTTGGTTTCAAAGAACATCTTTATTTCTGCCTTCATTTCATTATGTACCCAATAGTCATTCAGGAGCAGGTTGTTCAGTTTCCATGTAGTTGAGCGGTTTTGAGTGAGTTTCTTAATCCTGAGTTCTAGTTTGATTGCACTGTGGTCTGAGAGACAGTTTGTTATAATTTCTGTTCTTTTACATGTGCTGAGGAGAGCTTTACTTCCAACTATGTGGTCAATTTTGGAATAGGTGTGGTGTGCTGCTGAAAAAAAGGTATATTCTGTTGATTTGGGGTGGAGAGTTCTGTAGATGTCTATTAGGTCCACTTTATGCAGAGCTGAGTTCAATTCCTGGATATCCTTGTTAACTTTCTGTCTCGTTGATCTGTCTAATGTTGACAGTGGGGTGTTAAAATCTCCCATTATTATTGTGTGGGAGTTTAAGTCCCTTTGTAGGTCATTCAGGACTTGCTTTATGAATCTGGGTGCTCCTGTGTTGGGTGCATATATATTCAGGATAGTTAGCTCTTCTTGTTGAATTGATCCCTTTACCATTATGTAATGGCCTTCTTTGTCTCTTTTGATCTTTGTTGGTTTAAAGTCTATTTTATCAGAGACTAGGATTGCAACCCCTGACTTTTTTTGTTTTCCAGTTGCTTGATAGATCTTCCTCCATCCCTTTATTTTGAGTCTATGTGTGTCTCTGCACGTGAGATGGGTTTCCTGAATACAGCACACTGATGGGTCCTGACACCTTATCCAGTTTGCCAGTCTGTGTCTTTTAATTGGAGCATTTAGCCCATTTACATTTAACGTTAATATTGTTATATGTGAATCTGATCCTGTCATCATGATGTTAGTTGGTTATTTTGCTCGTTAGTTGCTGCAGTTTCTTCCTAGCCTCGATGGTCTTTACAATTTGGCGTGTTTTTGCAGTGGCTGGTACCGGTTGTTCCTTTCCATGTTTAGTGCTTCCTTCAGGAGCTCTTTTAGGGCAGGCCTGGTGGTGACAAAATCACTCAGCGTTTGCTTGTCTGTAAAGTATTTTATTTCTCCTTCACTTATGAAGCTTAGTTTGGCTGGATAGGAAATTCTGGGTTGAAAATTCTTTTCTTTAAGAATGTTGAATATTGGCCCCCACTCTCTTCTGGCTTGTAGAGTTTCTGCTGAGAGATCCGCTGTTAGTCTGATGGGCTTCCCTTTGTGGGTAACCCGACCTTTCTCTCTGGCTGCCCTTAATATTTTTTCCTTCATTTCAACTTTGGTGAATCTGACAATTATGTGTCTTGGAGTTGCTCTTCTCGAGGAGTATCTTTGTGGCATTCTCTGTATTTCCTGAATCTGAATGTTGGCCTGCCTTGCTAGATTGGGGAAGTTCTCCTGGATGATATCTTGCAGAGTGTTTTCCAACTTGGTTCCACTCTCCCTGTCATTTTCAGGTACACCAATCAGACGTAGGTTTGGTCTTTTCACATAGTCCCAAATTTCTTGGAGGCTTTGTTCATTTCTTTTTATTCTTTTTTCTCTAAACTTCCCTTCTCTCTTCATTTCATTCATTTCATCTTCCATCAGCGATACCCTTTCTTCCAGTTGATCGCATCTGCTACTGAGGCTTCTGCAATCTTCGCGTAGTTCTCGAAACTTGGCTTTCAGCTCCATCAGCTCCTTTAAGCCCTTCTCTCCATTGGTTATTCTAGTTATCCATTCTTCTAATTTTTTTTCAAAGTTTTTAACTTCTTTGCTATTGTTTTGAATTTCCTCTCGTAGCTCAGAGTAGTTTGATCGTCTGAAGCCTTCTTCTCTCAACTCGTCAAAGTCACCCTCCATCCAGCTTTGTTCCGTTGCTGGTGAGGAACTGTGTTCCTTTGGAGGAGGAGAGGTGCTCTGCTTTTTAGAGTTTCCAGTTTTTCTGCTCTGTTTTTTCCCCATCTTTGTGGTTTTATCTACTTTTTGTCTTTGATGATGGTGATGTACAGATGGGTTTTTGGTGTGGATGTCCTTTCTGTTTGTTAGTTTTCCTTCTACCAGACAGGACCCTCAGCTGCAGCTCTGTTGGAGTTTACTAGAGGTCCACTCCAGACCCTGTTTGGCTGGGTGTCAGCAGCGGTGGCTGCAGAACAGCGGATTTCATGAGACCACAAATTCAGCTGTCTGATAGTTCCTCTGGAAGTTTTGTCTCAGAGGAGTACCCGGCCGAATGAGATGTCAGTCTGTCCCTACTGGGGGGTGCCTCCCAGTTAGGCTGCTCAGGGGTGAGGGACCCACTTTAGGAGGCAGTCTGTCCGTTCTCAGATCTCCAGCTGTGTGCTGGGAGAACCACTACTCTCTTCAAAGCTGTCAGTCAGACAGGGACATTTAAGTCTGCGGAGGTTCCTGCTGAGTTTTTGTTTGTCTGTGCCCTGCCCCCAGAGGTGGAGCCTACAGAGGCAGGCAGGCCTCCTTGAGTTGTGTTGGGCTCCACCGAGTTCGAGTTTCCTGGCTGCTTTGTTTACCTAAGCAAGCCTGGGCAATGGCGGGCGCCCCTCCCCCAGCCTCGCTGCTGCCTTGCAGCTTGATCTCAGACTGCTGTGCTAGCAATCAGTGAGACTCCGTGGGCATAGGACCCTCCGAGCCAGGTGCGGGACACACTCTCCTACTGTGCCGTTTTCCAGGCCCATTGGAAAAGCGCAGTATTAGGATGGGACTGACCCGATATTCCAGGTGCCGTCTGTTACCCCTTTCTTTGACTAGGAAAGGGAACTCCCTGACCCCTTGCACTTCCCGAGTGAGGCAATGCCTCGCCCTGCTTCGGCTCGCGCACAGTGCGCTTCACCAACTGTCCTGCACCCACTGTTTGGCACTCCCTAGTGAGATGAAACTGGTACCTCAAGCAGAAATGCAGAAATCACCCGTCTTCTGTGTCACTCGGGCTGGGAGCTGGAGACCGGAGCTGTTCCTATTCGGCCATCTTGGCTCCACCTCCTTTACTTTCTTAATAAACTTGCTTTCACTTTAAGGACTCGCCCAGAATTCTTTCTTGCGTGAGATTCAAGAACCCTCTCTTGAGGTCTGGATTGGGACCCCTTTCCTGTAACAAATCCAGGGCTCTTTTTAGTACTGTTAAAGTTTTACCTGTCTTTGTATTATCCGCCTCACATCACCGTTTGGATGGAAAGAAAGCTACCTTTCAAAATTCAAAGCCAGGGATAAGAGAATAGCCTCTCCTTTATTCATCTCCTCTTCCAGCCCAAAATACTTGTCAGTGGAGTATATGTCAGCCAAGCTGGCTCTACTCAGCCTGAATTGCCTCTGCAGTTTAATCATTACCCTCTAGCTATGGAAGAGGGAGAATTGGCTCCAGCGTCTGATCTCTCACTGGAATTACTCAGATCTCTCTGATGGCACTGACTGTCCAGCATTTATTTTGGCCCAGTCATGAATATTTCATTAACATAAACCCAGTGTGTTCAAACGATCCCAGTCTCTTTTTCTCTTTGAAACACCTTCAGAGCCTTGGCCCAAATTTACCTGGCAGAGAAATTTCCTCGGCATAGCTGCTGCTTGTGGTTCTCAGCCTTAGCTAAGATAAATCTCTAAATTCTCCTTGTTCCATGGGTTTCATAAAGGGTGGTGCTATGAACTGAACACTGTACCCCCGTCAAAAAAAGGGGGACATATTGAAGTCTGAATCCCCAGTGCCTCAGAATGTGACCTAATTTGGAAATAGGGTCTTTATAGAAGTAATCAAGTTAAAATAAGGTCATTGGGATGCCCTCTAGTCTTGTATGACTGATGTCGTTATATAAAGGGGAAACCTGGAAGACACATACGCAAAGGGGTAAGGTATGTGGTGACACACAAAAACCATGCTAGGCAGAGAATGGAGTCATGCATCTATTAATACAAGCAACTCTGAGGATTGCCGAGAACTGCCAGAAGCTCAGAAGAGGCAAGGAAAGACTTTTTCCCTAGAGTTACTCTGCTGTCACCTTTTGGATGTCTAGCTTTCAGAACGATGAGACAAAATTCTGTTGTTTTAAATCACTCAGTTTGTGGTACTTTGTTGAGGTAGCCCATAAGGACCCTTGCAAGCTGCTTCCCAAGTTCTCTGGACCTCAGCATCCTCATTTGGAAAATATGGAGAACAGATTTAACAGAAATAAATCTTCTCCAAAGATGCCCATAACAATGCTTCCTATCCCACATGATTTTCTTCAATTGATCATATTGTTATTCATTAAGTCCTCCCCTTAAATATGAGTAAGACTGTGACTCAGTTTTAACCAAGAGAATGAAGTGGAAGTGGCACTGCATGACTTCTGAGGCTAGGACATAACAGCTCCCAGACTATCATCACTTGCTGTGGAGTCCTGAGCCCCCACACAAGAAGGCTGAATCTTCTGAGGCTGCTATGTTGGGAGGAAGCCCAAGTCACATGGAGAGGCCACAGGTAAGTAGTCCAGTCAATAGCCCCTACCTGTGGTCCCAGTAGATAGCATCAATCACCAGATATGTCTGTGAAAATGACCCCAGATTACTTTAGCTCCCACCCATGAAGTCTCCGCCACCCATAGAATCTTCCCAGCGCAGACTCCAGACATCCTCTAGCAAAGCCATTTCTACTGTTTTCTTCGTAAATTCCTGACCCACATAACTCATGAACTTGATAAAACAGTTGTTGTGGTATGCCACCAAGTCTGGGAATAATTAGCTATGCAGAAATAATAACTGGACCATCACCTCTCCAAGATCTTACTGAATAGAGAATCAGAATTGGTCTAGAATATTCTACATAGGGTATGAAGAGATTCTGGGGAGACCAGGTTTGCCTTTGAAGGCCCTGGGAGAGGCCCCATTTTCCGACTCTTCACCTCTCCAACTGCCAGAGCTTATAGCCAATACCAAAATAACTGCAAGCTTTTCTCACACCTTCAGTCAAGTCTCAGAGCACCTCCACAAAGTTGGTGTGACTCTACTTTTCACAAGCATTTTTTAGGATCTCTTAGTCCAAATTCTATTTAATCCACAAATTAGTGGCAACTTTCAGTATAGTTGGGCTTCCTCAGTGTTCCATCCTACTTCCTTATAAACACTACCTTTCATTCACTTCGGATCAAATTCATTCATTTGACAAAATTATTGTGCACAAACTATGTATATTAATTGTGCCAGGCTTTGGGGAACATGAGAAAGGTATACAGAGATTAATCAGCCCTTGATCTAGCTTTTAAAGGAATTTATATTTGAATCAGAGTTAAGGCATAACCAAAAAACTTTGATTCATGGTAGAAAGTGATGTGTGCCATAAAAGAAAGCAGGCAAAGTGCTGAGAGTGCTGTACAGAGAGAAGTACTCCCAGGCGCGTTGTGCCAGCTGTTAAGTTATTGCCTCTTAGCTCCAACCCACCCTTCCACACTCCACTTGCTAATGCTGAGACTGGGACTCTGCAAACTTCATTTCTGCTTTTCAACTGCTCCCTTGTAGGCTCTGCCAATAGTGGGCACTAGAGACTGACTGCAAGGTTGGAAGAGGAAAAAGGGATTTGCTTCACTGATTTGCTTTCTGTTCCTGTGAGCATTGCCCTAGCAAGGCTTCTTTGCCTTGGTAGTGACAATTTTTCAATGGTAGTTTATTCCTGTAGCAGCAGCTGAATCCAGTTTGCAGTCTCTCCAACATCACAGAACCAGCCTCACTGATACCTCTCAGAGATACCTGCACCAGCTTGTGCCCATTCCTCAGAGCTCTGGAGCCCAGCTGACAGGATTCTCCCCTAAGTCTCTATGTTTTAATAATTCCAACCTTTTCCCTTTGTTCCCTCAGCCCTAGGGGTGTTAGCTGCCTCCCACATTTGCTATGTTCTTGAAACCCTAGTATTCGCTTTTTACTCTTTCAGTTACCTAGTTAACAATTCTGTATATTAAATTCTGTGTTCAAAATAACTAGTGTGATGTTGGCAAGAATGTGGAGAAATTGGATCCTTTTGCACTGTTGGTGGGAATGTAAAATGGCAGCCACTGTGGAAAACAGTATGATGATTCCTCAAAAAACTAAAAATAGAGTTATCATATGATCTAGCAATTCCACTTCTGGGTGTATAGCCAAAAGAATTGAAAGAGGGGATCTCAAAGAGATATTGATAGCAGCCATATTGATAGCAGCAGTATTCACAATAGCCAAGAGGTAGACGCCACCCAAGCGTCCATTAATAGACAAATAGATAAACAAAACATGGTATATACCTACAATGGGATATTAATTGGCCTTAAAAAGGGAGGAAATTCTGACAAATGCTACAACATGGGTGAACCCTCAGGACATCATGCTATGAAATAAGCTAGTCACAAAAAGACAAATACTGCATGATTCCACTTATAGGAAGCTAGAATAGTCAAACTCAGAGACAGAAAGTAGAATGGTGGTTTCTAAAGGCTGAGGCAGGGGAAAATGGAAGGTTGTGGTTTAATAGCTATATATTTCAGCTTTGCAAGTGAAAAAGTTCTGCAGATTGGTTGTGCAACAACGTGAATAGACTCAATATTACTGAACTGTATGCTTAAAATGATTAAAATGGTAAATTTTATGTGTATTTTACCACAATTAAAAGAAAATCTGGCATGAATTCTATCATTTGAGTGGAATTGAATAGTGTGGCAATTAAAGAAATTTTAGTATTAGTCTTGGTAAAGGTGGGGGAGAGGAAGAGAATAATGAAACAAACAACTTAAATCTTAGTGGCTTCACAAAATAAAAAGTTAGCTCTCTGATCCTGCCACAGTCAATGTGGCCAGAAGGACAGTTTGCTCCTAGGGTCATTCAGGGACTCAGCTTTGCATGAGCTCACCACTTTCAACACATAGCCTCTAAGGTTACCACAGAAGGAACACTGCCCAGAGGATTTATGGGCTAGGCTGGATATGCAGACATCACATTTGCCAGATTTTCCACTGGCCAGAACTTAGTCACATGACCCAAATTTAGCTGTATAGGAAGTTGGGAAGTTTTCCTGAGAGCTCAGGTGAAAAATAAAATGAGCTGTGTGAGCATACAGCATTGTTACTACAACTTTAATAAAGGAGAGTGGTATTTAGGCTGAGCCTTGAAAAATGACTCATGTCCTATCTTCATCTCTGTATTTCTTGCCTTTACTAAAGGGCCTAACATAGTTTCCTGATCTAAGCGTCTCTTGGATTATGGATGGATGAATCAAAACATGGCTTTCTATAACCACCAAACTACAAAGTTTCTAGAGAATGAGAACCAATATATAGATGTCTAGCAGAACTATTGTCTGGTGTCTTATTTTAGGTCCTGAGAATATAAGATAAAGCTGATTGCCACCACTCAGTACAGTTTTCTTTTCTTTTCTTTTTGAGATGGAGTCTCACTCTGTCGCCCAGGCTGGAGCACAGTGGTGCAATCTCGGCTCACTGCAAGCTCCGCCTCCTGGGTTCATGCCATTCTCCTGCCTCAGCCTCCTGAGTAGCTGGGACTACAGGCACCTGCCACCCTGCCCTGCTAATTTTTTATATTTTTAGTAGAGACGGGGTTTCACCATGTTAGCCAGGATGGTCTTGTTCTCCTGACCTCGTGATCCACTCGCCGTGGCCTCCCAAAGTGCTGGGATTACAGGCGTGAGCTACCGCGCCCAGCCGATTTTTTTCTTTCAGCATTAGGAACTAGATACAAAGAAGTTGGTGAGTGGCTTGCTTCCACGATTCAGTGAGAAAAGGAATGGCTTTTATGGCCTAGCCTAAATAGCCTAATATCACTTCTATTACTTCTATTGATCAAAGCCAAGAATCATGACCCCAAAATGTGACAGAGTCTGGTAGACAATGTTGAGATCACACATGAAGTCCTTTGCTTCTCATATTGATGTGAATCCTTGGTCCCTCCCAGTTTCTGGCACAAGTGCTAGATATGTGGAGAGTAGGTCATGCCTATCTTGAGACACGCCTAAGCTTGACTGACTCATTGAGCCTGTGGAAGATTGCCCATGTATGAAGGCATTTGTCCTTTTCCTTCTGTCTTTCTTTTTTATTGGCTTGTTTGAGGAGATATTAATAAAAATAAAACCAATAAAAGGAAAATGACTGTAATTAATGCTAATAAAGGGTAGATCCAGATTGCTGAGTGCATCTGTTCAATCTGGCTTTTTAAGTAGTTAGCAAGGTGTTTATTATTGGTAAGTGGGAGATAGTGAACCAGGGCTATTTCGTACTCCTAATGCACTTACTCATGGATAATAATGGCACAATTTCTGTCCCTAGACTTTGGATAGCTGCCCAGTAGGTTTTCTATGATGATGTAATCAGGTGCACCCCTACTTGGAGTCTGTGTTTTAGTTATCTATTGCAGTGTAACAAACATGCTAAACTTAATGACTTAAACCAGAAACATTTTGTTATGCTAATAGATTCTGTGGGTGCTAAATTCAGAAGGGCATGATGGAATTGCTTGTCTTTTCTCCCTGATGCCTGAGGACTTAGCTAAGATGACTTAAATGGCTCAGGGCTAGAATAATCTGAAAGCTTCTTTACTCTCGTGCTTGCTGCTTGGGCTGGAATCACACAAAAGCTGGATTCAACTGAAACTATCAAGTGGAGGACCTATACCTTGACCTGTCATTTTGCTTGGATTTCTTACAGCATGAAATCCAGGTTATGAGAAAGAGGCAGGCATTCCAAAGACTGAGAAGAAAATGAGTTACCTTTATGGCTTAGCCTCAGAGGTCATCTAATATGACTGCTATTACTCTATTGGTGTAAACAGTCATAAGCTCACTTGGATCACATTGAGCACAAGGAGAGGAGACGTAGACCCTCAAGATGAGTGATGTAGCAAAGGATTTCCAGCTGATTTTTTTTAAACCACCACACTTAGATTTGCTCATGTTTATGGTAACCAAATTATCTTGATCCTAACTTCAAAATGTATCCCAAATCCAACCACTTCTCACTACCTCCACTGTCATCACACTGGTCCCAAGATTTTTCCCTCTAATTATTGCAATAACCTGTTAACAAGAATCCTTGCTTTCACCTCACCTCCCCCAAAGCTATTTTCAACAAAGCTACAAGAGTGATCCTATTTAGTCATTGGTCATATCATGCCATTCTTTGGCTCAAACCCTCAGTCACTCCCCATTGTTCTCAGAGGAGAAGAATAAGTTCTTCTGGTGGCACACAAGTCTCTGTACAATCTGGTTCCCTGTCACCTGTCTTCCCTCCTTTCCTACTGCTCTCCCCATTGCCCCCTCTCTAATAGCCGAACTGGCCTCTTTGCTGTTCGTAGAACACATTGAGCATTGTCCCACCTCAGGGCCTTTGCATTTGCTGTTCCCTCTGCCTAGAATGCTTTTCCCCCAGATATCTTCATGGTTTAGTTTACTCCTTCACTTCCTTCAGGAATTGAATTATATGCCACCTCAGTGTGACCTTTGCTCACCTATTTCAAAAGAATGCCTCACCTCACCATAACCCCTAGCATTCACTCCTCTGCTTTGTTTTTTCCATAACACCAATCATCACCTAACACACAATGTGTTTTCTTATTTGTCTTATTTCTTGACTGTCTACCCTATTGGAATGTAAGCTGCATGAGGACAAGGATGTTTGTCCCCTTTATCCACTGTTGTTGTTTTTTCAACATCTATACTTGACACATAATAGATACTCGACAGATATTTGGTAAGTGAATGAAGTTTAAGTTAATGAGAGAGTCAGTGCATGAAAGAGAAAGGTAAACTCTGACAAACTGCTCAAAAACTGTTCTGATATGGTAAAATGTTTCAAAGAGACTCATAAAGGGAAAGGGTTCAACTCCATTGAGAAAGTATGAGTGGTCTGCTTTCCTTTCATAGGATAATAGCCCAGCTTAACATAAGTTACTATAGTTGATTTTTCTCCTCCTCCTTAGAAATACAAGTTGGAAGAGTGTTATGGAGGCATTGTTGTATAGCAGAGAGAGAGACATAGACCTGAACTTCCATTTACTAGTTGTACGATCAAAGGTAACCCAATTCATCTCCCTGGGTCACAGATTTCTCTTTTATAAATTGAGAGAAATTGTATTTGAACTAGACGATCTATCTCTAAGGTCCCTTCCAGCCCTGAAATTTAATTATTTATCTCTGTTCACCAGCTCATTTGCCATTGAATTCCAGTGCTAATCTAAGGATGGCAGTCCATGAGCTGGAAATAAAGAAAAGAAATCAGGAAGAGAGAGAAGGTAAACCAAGGTTTCAGTGTAACCCTGAGCAAAATAAAACATGTAGTGCACAAAAATGTTTCACAAAGGGAATAGTATTGGGGATAAAGTTCTAACCTTTGATGGAATCATAACATTGATTACCCTTTGGGGAGCATTGAGTATAATTGGGAGGTGGCATGAAGGATGTTTCCAGGATACTGGAAATGCTACTTTTAAAAAATCTCAGTTGTGGTTATATGGGTGTGTTCTTCTGTGAACTTCCATATGTTCTTTAGATACACTTTTCTATGTGTTTGTTATACTTAAATTTGAAAGTTTACTGAGAAATTTCAACTGAGAGCAGAACACACAGACACACACACACACACGCACACACACACACACGCACACACACACAAAGGAAAAAGCCTTTTCTGTTGATATTTATTAAGGAGAATAATTTTGACATTATACCTGACTAATGATCTGAATAAAAACGAGAGATTTTAAAAGATGATTTAAGTGGGAAGAATTGGCACAGGGAGTTCTCAGCTCAGTTCTCACTGAGACAAAATTATGATGACAAGCCTCACAGTGGTTAAAATGTGATGCAGAGGAGCTCTTCCTCCTAAATATGGACTCTTCTTCTCTTCTTGACTTTCCTAAGATTCCTCAACTCTTGTCTATGCAGGGGGCTCTACCTGGGATGCTCCTAGAATTCCCACTAAACCACTGGACTCATCCTCGTTCTAATCACTCACAGCATTATTTCCAATCCAACCCTGGAGGTGCTTTCACAGTCTATTTCTGTGACTCTTTTGATCTGTCAAAAGCCTTCATGACTCTAAAAGGCCATTTGAAAAGCAAGGGAGAGAGATGTACAAAATGATCATCCAGGAGTGAGGCTGCGGGCCTTTCAGAAGAAGTCCCACAAGTTGAAAATTACAGCTAGTCTTTTGAATCAATTATCCGGGTAGGATTTGGTGACAAAGAGTGAGGTGTTTGAAGAAGGTGGTTTTGTTTCCCACTGTGGCACTCTGAAAAAATTTGTTTTAAGCTCAGGTCTGACATTCTGCACCTCACTTATTATCCCTAGCAGAACAAAATTCTTTTTGCCAAGTTCCAAGGTAAAGAAGCTAATTGCAGTAGTTCCCCCCTTCTTTCTTTTATTATTGAAACCTGTGGGAAGCACGGTAGTTGGTCTGCTTTATGAAAAGAAAAGTATTCTTCCATACGCAAATTCATTAATGTTGTTTCATAAGATGGCTCACCCTAATTTTCACGGCTTATCTTTGGTGCTCCTGTGTTTAAGATTTATATTGATTAGATGTCGTAACAGTTATCTGCTGCTGCATAACAAAACGTCCAAAATGTAATAACCGAAAACAATAACAATCATTCATTTTGTTCACAAATCTGAAATTTGGGCAGAGCTTGGCAGGGATGGCTCACCTCTGCCTTATGTAACATCAGGTGGGGCATCTTGATGGGGGACTAAATGGCACCCTTTCAAGATGACCCACTCATATGACAGGCAAGTTGATGCTGTCTGTCAGGTGGGAATTCAACCAGGACTGTGGGCCAGGGAACTCAGTTCCTCTCCACATGTATTCTCCAGGAGCTTCTTGAGCTTTGCTCTTCAGATTTCAAGAGAGAATGTCTCAAAAGAATAAGATAGAAGATCATGACATTTTTATGGTCTAGCTTTGGAAGTCAGAATGTCACTTCTGCCATACTCTATTGATTGAAATAGTCAAAGGCCTACCCAGATTAAAAGAGGAGACACAGACCGCATTTCTTCAAAAAGTAATGTCAAGTTCTAAACGAGCCTATGGGATGGAGGTTATTGTTGCAGCCATTTTGGAAAATACAGCCTGCCATAGATGTCAAAACAGTGGCTAACATTCACCAGAACAAATGTGTGCATGTATGTGTGTGTGTGTGAGAAGAATAGCCTGAAGAAGAGCTGTTGGTTACCTCTCCTCATATATTCATGAAAGAATGTCCATACCCATCATCAGAAGAAGGAAATATCCAAGGATTTCCTTCTGATCTCTCACTCTATACTCCCTTGTCCTTTTCTCCCAAGGAATGAAGTAGGGCTAATTGCTGGTGCTACTGCATTGAAACTCAGACAGGGCTGAGTTTTTCTCCCTTGAAAGAAAGCCTGAGGAAAAATCTCTACAATGGGTAGTTGGCAATTGTCCTTTTTGTGTTCCTGTGGAGACAAGACTGAGTGAAGTCTGAGTCACCAAGTTCACCATCTTTCAAATTTTCCACTGGGTAGGTAAGTTAGGGTTCTGTGGATCCCTAGATCAGAAGGAGGGAGGGACAGATGAGGACCTGCCATGTTCTTTAATCCAACCTTGTGAGTAACAAGGCAGCTATTATTCCATGCCTCAGTTGGTTCCTTGCTGTTATTTATCAACTGATTAAGAACCCAGATCACAGAGAGGGTATAATTAGCATCCCTAAACTCTCCGTATATGTATAACTAAAGTTCAATCCATGGCTCAAAATTATTTTCTTATATAAAGGCAATGGAGTTTGAAATAGGCTAAGGCAAATTCTGTACTGCTTGAGCTTGGCGTTGAAAAAGCAGGAGGGCATATTAGAAAGAGTAGCTCAGGGCTGGGCGCAGAGGCTCACGCCTGTAATCCCAGCACTTTGGGAGGCTGAGACGGGTGGATCACAAGGTCAGGAGATCGAGACCATCCTGGCTAACACAGTGAAACCCCGTCTTCACTAAAAATACAAAAAAAAAATTAGCTGGGCATGGTGGTGGGCACCTGTAGTCCCAGCTACTCAGGAGGCTGAGGCAGGAGAATGGTATGAACCTGGGAGGTGGAGCTTGCCACGAGCCGAGATCGTGACAGAGCGAGACTCTGTCTCAAAAATAAAATAAAATAAAATACAATAAAAAAAGAAAGAGTAACTCAGGGTTTATCTGGAGATCTTGAGGAAATTGGTCAGTTTGAGCCTCTCTCCTAGCCCCATCCCATCTATTGACAAGGAGACCTCAGGGACCTCCAAGGCACTGAATAATAATTGCCTTATTACTCATAAGGTTGAATTAAAGAACATGGCAAATCCTCATCTCTCCCTCCTCCTTTCTGATCTAGGGATCCACAGAACCGAAAGTTACTCATCCAGATATTGGTGGAGAATTTGGAAGATGGTGCTGCCACTGCTTCCCAGGTATCTCAACAAGCTTCCTGAGCTAGATGTCCAGGGTACTAGCTCCACCTGTCCTTAGGCAATACGTTGTCCTGATCCACAATCCAGGATTGAAGCACCCAGGGAATTCAGCGTGACACTCTGCTTCCCTTTTATCTGGAACATTGGGCATCAAAGATTTTTCCTAATTTTCCCACTGAGGTTGTTGCCCTTGAAGGAAGCCTGCTCTATACCTAATTGGCATTCATTCAGGCAGTCACTCATCATTCTGTATTGAGTGCCCACTTTTGCAGGCACTGTGCTGTATACTGGCTAAAGGGTTGGGAATAAAACAGATCTAGTCCTTGACATCATACAACTTAAAAATCAAATGGGAGAAGCAGAGTGTAAACCATAAACAGACCCCCAAGCCTAAATAATATATAATTGCAAATTGTGGTAAGTACTTTGAAAGAACTAAACAGGGTAGAGCGGTAAGATAAAGAGATGAGGTATCAACTAAAATAGGCCTAGCATTTTGTCTTATTCTAGCTCACATTTTTGGAGAACTTTATTCCTACTTTCCTCATGCCCAATACTGAATAATAATAATAACAATAATACTACTAATGATAACGATTCTTAACACTTATATAGCACTGACCATGTCCCAGGCACTTTTGTAAGTGGTTTCCATGTGTTAACTCATTTAACATGGTATTGGTTAATGGCCTGGATTGCACTAGAACTTAAGATCTGCTGTTAGCTGTTACCCAACTGTCTTGCCCTTCTTTCCCCAACTTCACACACACAAATCCACCGAGCCCCATCAGCTTCTCCTTGCAACCTGACCCCTATTTAGATGAGGCGTTGAGCAGCATTTTGGTTTGGTCTACAGTTATGATTGCTGACCTCATCTTAGGACTCTGCTTCTGCCTCTGTGTGTCCTGCACAATTCCCTCACTCCCTGCTGTCTCCTTGCTTGGAGTTCCCAGCATAGTGCATGGATGCAGCATTGATCAATCCTATCAGGAAACCAATCTTATCAATATCCAGCTGGAAGGAAAAATACCTATTACAAAGATATGGAAAATAAAATTCAGTCTGGAGATTTCAAAATCACACAGAAGAAATAAGCTTGGCCATGCTAGTTTTTCTAACGTATTTTTAGCAGCTGAATCTTTTTGTAAATAAAATATCATTTGGAAATCTTAGTATATAAGACAGTTAAAGACTCATGAAGGATCTAAGACTACCTTTCTCACCTTTAGGGGACCCAAGTCAGCTCTATGGAACTGTATAATTATATAGAATTCAATTTTAAACAGTGCATTGAGCAATAAGAAGCAATTGTGGGCAACTGAATAATTGACATTTTTTAAAGCGTAGTTTTAGGAAACAAGTTTCGCAGTAATATACAGGAATAGTTGAAAGAGGAAAAATGGAGCTGAGATTCTAGCAGATTGTTGCTGATCTTTTAATTTGAGATGATAATAATGCTTTTAATTTGGATAGTATGTTCAAAATAGAAACTTATGTACATTATTTCATTTGCCCTCACATCACTGCCATGTGATATGTGAGAGGACTGACATGACCTTCATTATATATTTGAGGATTACTTATTCATAAGAACCATATAACAATATGTAAACTAAGAAATATAGTTCAGATTGTAAGATAAGATCCTTCTCTTCTTTCCAAGGTATTAGCTTTCAGGCGTGGACCTGAGGAAATGGACACAGGACATACTTCTTTCAATAAAGAAAATGGAATTGATTCAGAGCAGTGTTTTCTGAGAGGTGTTCTTGGGATGTTTATAGGTATATTCATGGGTGTTATGTGAAGAGACTGGAACCATTCTCAAATGTGGCTGGGAAACACCAGGTTTAACTTTATTGTTATTGTTGTGGTTTTTTAAACTTTATTTTAGGCTCGGATGTACATGCATGGTTTGTTGTACAGGTAAACTCGTGTCATGTGGGTTTGTTGTACAGATTATTTCATCACCCAGTTATTAAGCCTAGTTCTCATTAGTTTTTTTTCTGATCCTCTCCCTCCTCCCACCTTCTACCCTCAAGTAGGCCTTAGTGTCTGTTGTTCCCCCGTTTATGTCCTTGTTTTCTCATCATTTAGCTCTCACTTGTAAGGGAGAACATGTGGTATTTGGTTTTCTGTTCCTGCTTTCGTTTGCTAAGCATAATGGCCTCCAACTCCGTCCATGTTCCTGCAAAGGACATGATCTCATTCTTCTGTATGGCTGCATAGCATTCCATGGTGTATATGTACCACATTTTCTTTATCCAATCTACCATTGATGGGCATCTAGGTTGATTCCATGTCTTTGCTATTGTGAATAGTGCTGTAATGAACATATGCATGCATGTATCTTCATGGTAACATAGAAAGATTTCTATTCCTTTGGGTATATACTCAGTAATGGGATTGCTAGGTCGAGTGGTAGTTCTGTTTTGAGTTCTTTGAGGAATTACCACACTGCTTTCCACATATTATTTTTTTAACCTAGTGCTATTTATAAGTTTAACAAAGCTAATAAGCATTAACTGTTTCTAACTGGGCATATAACATAAAGAATCTCCTATACTTTTTTGACGTAGGACTCTGTTTTCAGGGGCATCTCTCAGAATTTGGTAAGGCTCAATAAGATGAATTTTGCTTGGTCATTGTTGCACCTCTGCCACTGTAACATGAAATAGAGAATAGGTTAAAAAAGTAAGCATGACTGTGTTCCAATAAAACCTTAGGAACATTGAAATTTAAATTTCATATAATTTTCATGTGTCTGAAAATATTCTTCTTTTGATTGTTTTCCAAACTTTTTAAAGTGTAAAATTTATTCTTAGTTCTTGGCTGTACAAAAACAGCCAGCAGGTTGGATTATAGATTTTAGGGCACTCTGTAGGAAGGGACTGGCCTCAGGGTGGGAGGAATGCACAGATAGACACGAGGTCAAAGACATTTGTGGTTTGGGAAAGAGCGGGGATAGCGGTGAAGTCTGGCTTTACTGCACTCAGAATTCAGCCCAGGGCTGGGCACTGCTGTAAAGTGTAATTTTGTGAGAGCTTCAGTTTATCTCAGCTTCTTATATGTAGCTCGGCCACTTACCTGTGGCAGCAAGGTTTGAGGTAAACTGACAACGTTACTGTCAGGCAAACAATGCCCCAAACAGCAGTTGCAAGACAGCTCATTGACTCTTGTCCGAAGAAACTTTGTCAACCCTCACTTGCTGCCTTGCTCCTTGATAAACGCTAATCTCTCCTATCAAATTCCCTTCTAGACACCAGGCGGGTATTTTGACTTTCTCTTAAGGATCTTTGGGTTATTGCACTGTAAATACCATTCATTTATCTCAAGGCAATGTTTGAAACAAAGTAAGTTCTCTGTTAGCCATAATTTCCATCCCTTCTCTCTTTTTTTTAAATTTTATTATTATTATACTTTAAGTTTTAGGGTACATGTGCACAATGTGCAGGTTTGTTACATATGTATACATGTGCCATGTTGATGTGCTGCACCCATTAACTCTTCTAACAGAATGGGTAAAAAACTAGGAAATACTTGAATTAACAAGTATTTCTACACTCTCATCATTTTCCCACCTATGCTTCATTTGCCAAAGTACAGGCTTAATAGGGTTGAGGATAAGAAACGCAGAGAAACATTTCACCCCCTGAACTTACTTCCATCTCTACCCAAAAACAAATAGTTTAAATGGTATTTTCCCCAAAAGTTCAGTAGTCATTTGAGCTTTTTAAACGTCTTTTCTTCTGATTTCAAAAGGAACAAATATTCATGGGAAAGATTTTGAAAGAGACCCCGAAGGGAAAAAAAAAAATCTTAACCCACCATGGGGAAATAATAGCAACTTGTACGTTGTTTGTCTCTAAGGTATTTTAATGTACATCTAATAAAAATGAGTTCAATTTGTGCATACTGCTTCAAAATAGAAAATTTTTTCACTAAATGTAGTGATTTTCCAGTGATAGGTTAAATGCAATTTGGCCTTAATTGATACTCCCCAAAGTTCGTTCCACAGAACACTATTTCTGCGGGTAGTTAATAGGCATTTGGAAAAAATGAGAGGAGAGTTATGGTCAAATACATGTGGGAAATGTGAAATGCTGGGTTAGATATAGTTAAACAGGCTTCTTTGTCTCAGGGGTTCTAAGGGGTTACCTTTGATATGTATCTTTAGACATTTAATATCTTTAATATGTATGAAGATAATATATATGAAGATACTACACATATCTTCATATGATAGTATCACTATTGTATCATATGTACATGATATAAAGATATATATAGTATCTTCAATATGCTGATGGTTATTATAAATCCTCAGAATAAAGACTAGAGTACTTAGTGTTTCCCAACTCGTTGAACCACAAAATTATTTTCTCCTCTAAGAATCTCATAAAACTTTTGATCCACCACACACCCTGGGAGATACAAGCCAAAATCATTAGGACCTGAAATTGAAACTTTGCATTTCTTATGGACCTTTAAGATACAACTTTCCCACTTCTGAAGAACTTTTTGAAGTTTTGCTGCAAATGTATTGCTTGGAAGAAATATAACTGAACTTCCTTGTAGTTACATTTAATATTGTTTTACTTTAATCAGAATAATTCAACTAATGACATTTAACTCTAAAGAAAACAGTGGTAATATATTATTGGTTGAAAATAGATGGTCCACGGGGTAAAAATATCCAATGTGAACATTGTTTGATATTAGAGTAAGATTTTAATATTTTTCAATAAAGCTTGCTTAACACTGTTTAGCTCCTTCAGCAAAAGGCTTATTCTGTACACAAGAATGTCCTTGAGAGTCTACAGTGAGAATATTCTTTCCATATGATGAACTCCAATCTCAAACTTGCTGCTTAATCATTGGTGATGCACAGTGGGCCATGGTGCAACAGAATTTAATTTTCATTTTGTCTGGAACTGCCTCAAAGTCTTAGCTTCACAGTTATATACTTGAAGTTAGTTTTATATAGTATCATGGCACCTTTGGGCAAATAGTGGACAGAACAAACTTCAGTAGGCTGGCCATTCATAGCCCCGTTCTGAGACACTTCTTCCAAGTCAAAGGTGGTTAAAGCCAATTAGTTCTGGGAGGATAATCTGACCTTGAGAGAGTCTATCTGTAGGGAATAGTGATCACCTGAAACAATAAAATCTAGAGAGCTAGACTATGATTCAGAGAGTCAGTGAGCTGATGATAAGAGTGGACCCAGAGAGCAAAATAGAGGTAGAGAGAGTGGCAGTCACACAGGTAGGTATAGTGCTAAGGTAAAATACAGGAACCCATGTTTGGGGCCTTTCTGACCTTCAGGGCCCCAGGCCATGAGTCCCATTGCCATGTTGCCAGGAGGCCTGGCTGTGCACTTTTCCTAAGTGAGGCTGGTCAAAGGTTGAGATTCTTGTTTTGCTAATTTCTCCAGGTATTTTCATGATGAGCTCACCTTAAGCAATACTGAATAAGACTTTCTTCAAAATGAGAAGAATACAGCTCACACAGGTAGAAAACACAGCTGGAAAAATGGTGACTGACTTTCCTTCTTACTGCTGCCTTAATAAAACACCCGTCCCATGTGCCCAGGAAGGAAAAGGGATGCTTCCTGATTTCTGTGTCTCATCAGCTGGACGTACCTCGGGAATTACTCTAGAGCTTCAGATTTTTAGCCTAAAGGTTGTTATAGGTGGATGGGATTCAGCATATCTGTGAATCCTCTAATAATGTAGGTAATTTTTTTGCCTATGTACAATATTCAGGGTGAGATATCATTTAAAACTTTCTCTAGACCCTCAAAGATGCCTGACTCAAAACCAGTTATAGATAGAAAGGAAAATTTAGGCCTGTTTGTTTTTGATCCATGTGCTTTTTCTATAGATCAAATGTCTTGACTTTCTATACTAAAGTGTTACGGTTTTTTTTTTTTTTTTGGTAATTTCTCTGAATCTATTTTGCGTAACTAAGTTTTATTTCTTTTGGATCTCCCACAGCTTGACATTACTACTTTTATCTTAAAAGACAGGGAGTAAAAGTGTCTCTGTTTCTATTTGATGCATAAATAAATAGCACAGAAAAAAATGTTCAGAGAGTCAAAATCTTATTTAAAGTTGTAAAGTGACATATTTTTCTGGCCTCATAGTGTCTCATGCCAAGGCTTTCAAGTTGAAAGTACATCCATTTACAAAACCATCCACATCTCTCTGCTTGTCCTGTCTATCTCCTTCCCTCTTTCTCTCTTGCTCTCTCTCAGACTCACCAAATACAATTCCCAATTCCAGGGTGTTTATAAGGAAAAGGGGACAGCTAATGAAGTCACTTTAATAATGTATTAAAAAATGAGAATCCTTGAAAATGCCAAAAGAAAAAAAACCAGCAGAAGGTAAAAAGCAAAACTATCTCTTGATAGTGTTGAAATCTACTCATAAGGAGAGGGGAGACAGCTAGTGAAGTCATGTTTAAAAATGAATATAAGAATGAATTTCTGTGAAGATGCCAAAACCACACAAGCTGAAAAATAAAACTTTCTCTCAAGAATGTGTTAAAATCTACTCATAAAAGTAGACACTTTTAACTAAAATAAAATTTTGTTTGGCCTTGAATAATGAATCCATATGCTGAGGCAGCAAAGCAGGTTAAGAAGGTTGTGACCCTAATTTAATAATGAGGAAATCGAAACATGGAATCAGGGCTGCCCGGGGAAATGCAGTAAGATGGCAGCCCTGGACGCTCTAGGAGTGTTCCTCTCTCAGGCCTACGGTTAGATCGATGACCCCTGCTGTCTTCATGCTTGGCGTCCATCAGAGGGAGTTCCAATAGCAATGGAGGAAGTGATTTGAAATCAATCATTATCTAAAAGGAAAAGAGCACATAGGAGCGTTCATAGTCTCACAGGTTGGTCCTTGTTATAGTCTAGATATGTAAATCTTTAGAAAGCTTTCAAGTGATGGCTTCAAAGATTATATTTCTTTTCATTTTTGACAAGATTTTCATGTTCTAATTCTTGCCTATTAAACTTTGTTTGAAAAAAGTATCACTTGGTTTAGAAAACAGGAGTAAATAGATAATTTCAAGGAGGATTTAAAAAGTAGGCAATGGTACAACTTCAAAACACACTCCCATAGATACACAATAATGAATTTATTCTTAAATTCCCTTGACAATATGTGAGTCAAAAATAATTTTGTCAAGAAACCCAAAATACCTTATTCCCATTTTTTCCCCTTTTAAAAAATTTTGAAATGTTAACAAATATACTGAAATGTGCATAAAACATCAATTTACAACTTAACAAATTATAGGAAAATGGATTGCTGTTCTCTATTCAGGTCAAGCAAGACAAGCCTCTTTTGTGCCCCTCCTTATCATAAGCTCTTCTTTCTTTGAAGAAACACACCATTCTTATTGTTATGCCATTCACATCTTTGCTTGTCTTTATTGTTTCACTACCTAAGTATGCATTACTAAACAATGTAGTTCAATTCTTGTTATTTGGAATCATGCAGTATACTCTGGCATATCTGAATTTAACATTTTTACTCAATAGTATGTCTTTAAGATTCAACTGCAGTTTGTGAGTTTTCATTATTGTGTGGTATTCCATTGTGAAACTATACCACAGTTTGTTTATCCGGTGTTCAGTTCATGGACATTGGGTTGTTTCCAGTTAGAGGCTATTACAAAGAATGCTTCAATGAACATTCCTATACAAGTCTTTTGGCGCACATAAGTATGTGTTTCTATAAGGTATATACCTAAGAATGGAAAAACTGATTCATTAATGTATGTGTATCTTCAGCTTTATTAAACACTGCCAAACTTCTTCCAAAGTAGCTATACCATGCTTAGGCCTTTCTATTTTTAATTATTATAATGGTGTACCCAATTCATGTGGTTAAGGACTGCACCTGGTTTTCCTGGCAAGAATAGGTTGGCAAATTGGTTTGGAAACTACTCTGTCTGCCAACTCTTGTTTCCCTTGATTAACTTACCCCCAGTGATACACTACTTCAGACATATCTCTTGCCTTTGCCCTGATAATAGTCATCTTTGTTTTTATATCAACCTGTGACCTGTTTCAATATAGCTATATGCAAGTTGCAATTACAGAACTTAGAAAGGCAATATCAGGAAAATAATTTGCATTGGACATAATTTCCCTTGCATTTAAAGCATCTATATTAAGCTTCTATGATGTGTAGTACAATCTGGTTTATTTTATTTTTTATTTTTAAGGCTATTTAAGTGATGCCAATGTAACAGAATGACTTAACACAGTTAAATGCCAAACTGGGATTTAAAATACCAATGTTTTCTTCTTTAAAGTTGGATCCCTTCAGGATATTATGAAGATGCAAGCATCTTCATGGCAGTCTGTCACCTTGTGGCTCCAGAACTTGAAAGCTCATCATGTTCATGGATCAGCACCATTTATACTTATTAATATTTTTAGTGTCT
Source organism: Hylobates moloch (assembly GCF_009828535.3). Classification (NCBI taxonomy): domain Eukaryota; kingdom Metazoa; phylum Chordata; class Mammalia; order Primates; family Hylobatidae; genus Hylobates; species Hylobates moloch. The sequence goes on along the minus strand of NW_026652297.1, from coordinate 17,485,700 downwards.
GCCTTATAAATCAGGCACAAAATGCAGGGCTTTTAAAAATAGCCTTCTAAATCTTTTCAGGCTTGATACACTCTGCTAAAATGAGTTGTTGATATCAGCATCTCCTTCCCCCTTGCTGGTTTGTCTCTGAATAATGGCTACACCTGTGTTTGATTCAGGGCCATCAAAGGTCTCCAAAGATTTAACTGTTACTGGCCTGTGCTTCTGCAGTACCCTCACAATAACCATCATTTTGTTATTCTATCCAAGTATAGGCTCCAATAATTCAAAATTAGGAGCCAGTGTCCTGTGGCTAAATTTTGGTCCAGCTTACCTAAGTACTGGGCAGTAAGGAGATCTCACATTAAAAGAAGTAAATATTTACTTGCTCAAAGTAAAGTTTAAGACAGTCTGGTTGATGTCCGTTTGATAATTGTATAGTATTAAAAGTTTGGGGGAATACACAGACACCAATGTATTTTGCAAGTTGGTCATTGCTATAGTTTAGATGTTTGTCCCCTCCAAAACTCATGTTAAAATTTAATTGCCATTGTAATAGAGCTAAGAAGTGGGAGCTTTAAGAGGTGATTAGGCCACAAGGGCCTTCTCATGGGTGGGATTAATGCTATTATAAAAGGATGAGTCTGCCCCCTCTTTGTCTCTTTGTCCTTCCACCTTCTACCACGTGAGGAGAAAACCTTTCTTTCTTCTGGAAGACATGGCATTCAAGGCACTATCTTGGAGTCAGAATCACCAAACCTGCCAGCACCTTGATATTGGACTTCCCAGTCTCCAGAACTGTAAGCCAAGAAATTTCTGTTCATTATAAATTGCCCAGTGTGTGTATCCTTTTATAGCAGCACAAAATGGACTAAGGCAGTCAGTCATTTTGTATTTATATAATATAAATGATACAGTCCCCAACCTTAGGGAGATTGAAATTCATTTCAGGAGATTATATACATACATATGGAATTATATACATACATACAAATTATATACATACATATGGAAATAACTAAAGAGTAAGTGATAGGGTATACAGCACAGTATAACAAGTATAACAAGACTTTAGGAGTTTAGAGAATAACCAAGTCCACAAAGTCAGGGACTAAAGTAAGAACTATCAGAGGGTTTGAAGAAAGTTGTACAGGAAGAGAAAGAGCAGGGTCAGGAAAAATACTCGTGAAACACAATGACTGCATATAAGAATGGCAGAGAGACTGGTCTGGCATGGCTGGGTCATGTTTGGGAGCTAGGAGAAATGATGCTGGCTACCCATGGAGGGTTTTACATATCAGATAGAGAAGTGGCACAGAGATACTATTGAGCATTCTTTTTGTAGTTTTGTTTTTTGGGGTTTTTTTTTGCATATAGTAACATGTTTTTGAAAAATTTTTATTTTAAACGAAAAAATTGCATATATTCATTATGTGAAAGATGATGTTTTAAAATGTGTGCACACTGCGAAATGGGTAAATCAAGCTAATTAACATATGCATTACCTCATATACTTATAATTTTTTGTTCTGAGTAAACACAAAATCTACTCCCTTAGCAATTTTCAAGAATACAATAGATTGTTATTAACTATAGTCACGTCGTTGTACAATAGACCTCTTAAACTTATTTCTCTTGTCTAACTGAAATTTTGTGCCTTTTCACCATCTCCCCAACTACTCCCTTGATCCACTCTGCTGCCACAGTCCCAGGTAATCACCATTCTATTCTCTGCTTCTATGAGTTTACCTTTTAAAGATTCCCCATAAAAGTGAGATCATTCAATATTTATCTTTCTGTGCCTACCTTGTTTCACTTAACATAATATCCTCCAGGTCTGTCCATGTTGTTGCAAGTGGCAGAATTTTCTCCTTTTTTAAAGGCAGGATAGTATTCCACTGTGTATATATACCACAATTTTTTTATCCATTCATCCATTGATGGACACTTAGGTTGGTTGTATATCTTGGCCTTTATAAATAATGCTGCAATGAACATAGGAGTGCAGCAGTCTCTTCAGCATATTGATTTCATTTACTTTGGATATATATACCCAGTAGTGGGATTGCTGAATCATATGGCCCACTGAGCATAATGACAGAATAATAATAGGAGTGACTTCTTGAAAGATTAACCCATCACAATTAATATAAGAGGGCAGACAGGCAAGGGGGACTATTCTGGCTTCATTGAGAGAATTAGTTAAGGACTTCTGTTGCCACATTCACTTGAGCAGATGGTGCATTGTGGTGTAAGTTACATCCAGTAAGGTTGTGCAGGTACAACATGAAAGTTGTTTTGTTTGTGGACAGAGACAATTGGGTGAATAAAGAATCATCTTATCTGCCATGGAAATCATAGCTTGATTTTTATAAAATGCCCCCCAAAATCAATAAAACTATATATGTACATTAGTATTTAAACTATATATCCACTAACATGAACATCTTACAAGTATGTTGTATTATGTCCACACAAACACTTGTACAAGAATGCCTCTAGTAGCATTATTCACAATAGCTCAAGACTAGAAACTACCCAAAAGTCATCATGAGGTGAATGGACAACAAGCTGGAATGCATCCATAAAGTGGAATAATACTTTGCAACAAAAAGGTATGAAATGCTGATAGATACCACAACCTGGATATATTTCACAGATGTTCTATTGAGCAACAGAAGCCATACAAAAGGAGTACATGCTGTATGATTTCATTTATCTAAAACTAAAATGCATACTTATCTATAGAGACAGAAAGCAGATCAGAAGCTTCCTGGATGCAAAGGATAGAAGGAGGGACTGCACAGGGGAGAGAGGAAACTTTTAGGAGTGACAAAAATTTATTTATCTTAATTGTGGTGGCTTCAAAAGTGTACACAGCTGAAAAAAGCTCACCAAATTGTACATCTTAAATCTGTGCAGCTTACTGTACATAAATCATACCACAATAAATTCAATTAATGAGAGAAACTAAAATTCCAAAAATTCTCTTTCAAAAATTATATTGTTATAGTTTACTTATTAATTAATGGTAACATTACAGTTTTTAGTCCTTCAATGTGTTCTTAAAAGGTTTCTATGTTCTAATTATTTCCTATTAACAACTTTTGCATGAAAATGTAATCAACTTCATTAGAGAATGGGGGAAAATAGAGATTAGTATGAACCTGGAAATCAAAAGCAATTGAATTATAAAAATTAAAAAATTATTTTCAGATTCACATTACCTGATTTTGTATTTTAAAATGCAAATACAGTCAGAAACCCTGAACCAGGAAGTTATTGTGATTATCTGATCTTTTCCTGATATCATAGAAAATTCAAATTGAATCAATAAACTGGATCATTTCCCCAGCTAGCTTTTTGCCTATTAGATTTTGCTGAGTCAGCATAAAAATCCATCATGGTTTAGCTCCAGCAAATGAAATGACAACTTGTGACACAGTTGTCACAGGAATCCGAGAAACTGAAGAATGACAGGCAAACCTTAAAGAGCCTCCTCCATAGGGGGTGGCAGTGGCTTTCCTTCTTTATGATATTTTCCTTTTTGCCACTGGAGGATGAGCCAACAGTCATAAGCTCAACAGGAAGAGGCTCTTATTCCTTTGATAATAAAGAGATTAATCACCATTCTGCTAGTGACTTTCTTTGGTTTGGGCATATAAGTTATTAATTTGTAAAGTGTGAGTTTCTCATTTCTTACTGAAATGTTGGCTACACAGATTGGGACACAGCAGAGCAGAGGAGAAAGAAGATGGTGGCTGAGAAACAGGGCTGCCATTTCACGATCATGAATATGTCAGACTCTTGTTTGAAGAAAAAAGCAGCTTGGAAAATGTGCTTTTGTACATTCAGCTGGTACCATCCAGCACTGGAGCACCTTATACCTCTTAAATGTACTATTTGTAGCATCCATTATAATGCATTTAAAGCAGTGGTTCTCAACCTTGGCTGCATTTGTGAATCACCTCGGGAGCTTTTTAAAAATATCAAGGCCAGGCCCTACCCTCAGAGATTCTGACTTAATTGGTCTGGGATAAGGCTTAGGCAAAAGTATTTTTAAAATGTACTCCAGGTGTTTTAAATATGCAGCCAGGATGGAGAACTACTGATTTAGAGGCAGGATAGCTGCTTTTTATGTGCTTTAAATAAATGCAATATATAGAATTTTTTATAGTTCACATTAATTCAAAAAGACTTTGAAATGGGTTCCAAAAATTTATTCAATCCAAAGAATTTTTTAAACTTGAAAATTCTAATTAAATAAATGAAAATTAAAACAAGAGTGAGACGTCATTTTTCCCCATTGGTAACAATTTTAAAAATTGGGCCAGGTGCGGTGGCTCATGCCTGTAATCCCAGCACTTTGGGTGGGTGAGGCAGGCAGATCACGAGATCAGGAGATGGAGACCACGGTGAAACCCTGTCTCTACTAAAAATACAAAAAATTAGCCGGGCACAGTGGCAGATGCCTGTAGTCCTAGCTACTCGGGAGGCTGAGGCAGGAGAATGGCCTGAACCCAGGAGGCGGAGCTTGCAGCGAGCTGAGATCGTGCCACTGCACTCCAGCCTGGGCAACAGAGCAAGACTCTGTCTCAAAAAAAAAATTGATTATATCCAGTGATAATGAGAATATGTGGAAATGGTAATGCTGATACAATACACATAGAAGTGAAAACTGGTACCAGTTTCTTACAGGGCAATTTAGCAATATCTATCAAGTATGGTATGTATTGGTCTAGCAATTTCATTGCTAGGAATTTACATGCAAATTTTCACCAAAACATAGGTTAAGGAATTAAGGTTTGGATCTGTGTCCCTGCCCAAATCTCCTGTCAAATTGTAATCCTCAATGTTGGAGGTGGGACCTGGTGGGAAGTGATTGGATCATGGGAGTGGTTTATCATGAATGGTTTAGCCCCATCTCCCTTGGTGGTTTTGCAATAGCAAGTTCCTGTGACGTCTGTTTGTTTAAATGTATGTGGCACCTTACCCCTCTCTCTCTTGCTCCTACTCTGGCCATGTAAGATGTGCCTGCTTTTCCTTTGCTTTCTTCCATGATTGTAAGTTTCCTGAGGCCTCCCCAGAAGCAGAAGTTGCTCTGCTTCCTGTACACCTGTGGAGCCATGAGCCAATTAAACCTATTTTCTTTGTAAATTATCCAGTCTCAGGTATTTCTTTATAGCAGTGCAAGAATGAATTAATATAGAAAATTGGTACCAAGGAATAGGGCATTGCTATAAAGATACCTGAAAATGTGGAAAAAGCTTTGGAACTGGGTAATGGACAGAAATTGGAAGAGTGTGGAGGGCTCAAAAGAAGACAGGAATATGAAGGAAAATTCAGAACTTAGAGACTTGTTAAATGATTGTGACTGAAATAATGATAGTAATATGAACAATGAAGGTCAGGTTGAGGAGGTCTCAGATGGAAATGAGGAACTTATTGGGAGCTGAAGCAAAGGTCACATTTGTTATGTATTAGCGAAGTACTTGGAGGCATGGTGCCCCTACACTAAGGCTCTGTGGAACTTTGAACGTGAGAGTGATGATTTAGGGTATCTGGTGGAAGAAATTTCTAAGCAGCAAAGCCTTTAAAGTGACCTGGCTGCTTCTAACAATCTATTCTCATATGTGTGAGTAAAAAAATTATCTAAAACTAAAACTTATATTTAAAGCAGAAGCACAGTGAAAGTTTGGAAAATTTGCAACCTGGCCATGTAGTAGAAAAGATAAACCTATTTTTGGCCAGGAGCAGTGGCTTATGCCTGTAATCCCAGCACTTTGGGAGGCCAAAGTGGGCGGATCATGAGGTCAGGAGATTGAGACCATCCTGGCTAACATGGTGAAACCCCATTTCTACTAAAAATACAAAAAATTAGCCAGGCTTGGTGGTGGGCACCTGTAGTCCCACCTACTCAGGAGGCTGAGGCAGGAGAATGGTGTGAACCTGGGAGGCAGAGCTTGCATTGAATGGAGACCACACCACTGCACTCCAGCCTGGGCCACAGAGTGAGACTCTGTCTCAAAAAAAAAAAAAAAAGAAAAGATAAATCTATTTTCTGGGGAGGAATTCAAGCTGAGTGCAGAAAGCTCCATAAGTAAAGAGGAGCCCAATGTTATTAGCCAACACAATATGGAAAAGGCCTCAAAGGCATTTCACAGACTTTTGTGGCAGCCCCTTCCATCACAGGCCCAGAGGCCTAGGAGGGAAGAATGGCTTCCTGTGTGTAGTAGTTCATTTTCACACTGCTGATAAAGACATACCTGAAACTGGGAATAAAAAGAGGTTTAATTGAAATTACACTTCCACATGGCTGGGGAGGCCTCAGAATCATGGCAGGAGGCAAAACGCACTTCTTACATGGTGGTGGCAAGAAAAAAATGAGGAGGAAGCAAAAGCGGAAACCTCTGATGAACTCATCAGATCTCATGAGACTTATTAACTATCACAAGAATAGCACAGGAAAGACCAACCCCCATGATTCAATTATTTCCCCCTGGGTTCCTCCAACACATGGGAATTCTGGGAGATACAATTCAAGTTGAGATTTGGGTAGGGACATAGCCAAACCATATCATTCCACCCCTGGCCCCTCCAAATCTCATGTTCTCACATTTCAAAACCAATCATGCCTTCCCAACAGTCCCCCAAAGTCTTAACTCAATTAAGCATTAATCCAATTAATTCAGCATTAATCCAAAAGTCCACAGTCCAAAGTCTCATCTGAGATAAGGTGAGTCCCTTCCATCTATGAGCCTGTAAAATCAAAAGCAAGCTAGTTACTTCCTAGATACAATGGGGTACAGGTATTGGGCAAATACAGCCATTCCTTATGGGAGACATCGGCCAAAACAAAGGGGTTACAGGGCCTATGCAAGTCTGAAATCCAGCAGGGTAGTCACATTTTAAAGCTCCAAAATGATCTCCTTTGACTTCAGGTCTCACATCCAGATCGCACTGATGCAAGAGGTGGGTACCCGTGGCCTTGGACAGTTCCGCCCCTGTGGCTTTGCAGGGTACAGCCACCCTCTTGGCTGCTTTCATGGGCTGGTGTTGTGTCTGCAGTTTTTCCAGGTACACGGTGCAAGCTGTCAGTGGATCTACCATTCTGGGGTCTGGAGGACAGTGGCCCTTTTCTCACAGCTCCACTAGGAAGTGCCCCAGTAGGGACTCTGTGAGGGGACTCCAATCCTACATTTTCCTTCAGCACTGCCCTAGCAGAGGTTCTCCATGAGGGCCCTGCCCCTGCTGCAAACTTTTGCCTGTGCATTCAGGCATTTCCATACATCTTCTGAAATCTAGGCAGAGGTTTCCAAACGTCAATTTTTGAATTCTGTGCACAAGCAGGCACAGCACCACATGGAAGCTGCCAAGGCTTGGGGCTCCCATCCTCTGAAGCCACAACTTGAGCTCTATGTTAGCCCCTTTCAGCCACAGCTAGAGAGGCTGGGACACAGGGCACCAAGTCCCTAGGCTGCACATAGCAGGAGGACCCTGGGACTGGCCCATGAAACCACTTTTTCCTCCTGGGCCTCCAGGCCTGTGATGGGAGGGGCTGCCGTGAAGGTCTCTGACATGGCCTGGAGACATTTTCCCCATGGTCTTGGGGATTAACATTAGGCTCCTTGCTACTTATGCACATTCTGGCAGCCAGTTTGAATTTCTCCTGAAAAAGTGTTTTTTTTTTTTTCCCACTGCATCACCAGGCTGAAAATTTTCTGAACTTTAATGCTCTGTTTCCCTTTTAAAACATAATGCTTTTAACAGCACCCAAGTCACCTTTCGAATGCTTTGCTGCTTAGAAATTTCTTCCCCCAGATACCCCAAATCATCTCTCTCAAGTTCAAAGTTCTACAAATCTCTAGGGCAGGAGCAAAATACCACTAGTCTCTTTGCTAAAACATAACAAGAGTCACCTTTGCTCCAGTTCCCAACAGGTCCCTCATCTCCATCTGAGACCACCTCAGCCTGAACCTTATTGTTCATATCACTATCAGCATTTTTGTCAAAGCCATTCAACAAGTCTCTAGGACATTCCAAACTTTCCCACATTTTTCTGTCTTCTTCTGAGTCCCCCAAACTGTTCCAACTTCTGCCTGTTACCCAGTTCCAAAGTCGCTTCCACATTTTTGGGCCCATTTTTGGGTATATTTTCAACAGTGCCCGACTCTACTGTTACCAATTTACGGTATTAGTTCATTTTCATGCTGCTGATAAAGACAAATCCGAAACTGGGAATAAACAGAGGTTTAATTGGACTAACAGTTCCGTATGGCTGGGGAGGCTTCAGAATCATGGCAGGAGGCAAAAGGCACTTCTTACATGGTGGTGGCAAGAATAAAAATGAGGAGGAAGCAAAAGTGGAAACCCTTGATAAACCCATCAGATCACATGAGACTTACTATCACAAGAATAGCATGGGAAAGACCAGCCCCCATGATTCAATTTCATCCCCCTGGGTCCCTCCCACAACAAGTGGGGATTCTGAGAGATACAACTCAAGTTGAGATTTGGGTGGTGGGGACACAGCCAAACCGTATCACTGGGCCAGGCCCAGGCCCCTGCTTATCTGTGCAGCTGCAGAACACTTCACCCTGCATCCCAGCTGCTCCAGCTCCAGCCATGGTTCAAAGGGGCCCAGGTACACCCAATATCCCAGCTGCTCCAGCTCTAGCTGCTTCAAAAGGTGCAAGCATAAACCTTGGTGGCTTACAGTGTTAAACCTGTGGGTACTCAGAGTGCAGTACTTGAGGCTTGGGAGCCTCCACCTGGATGTCAGAGGATGTATAGAAAAGTCTAGATATATAGGCAGGAGCCTGTTGCAAGGATGGAGCCCTCATGGAGAACCTCTACTAGGGAAGTGCAGAGGGGAAATGAGGGGTAGCAGCCACCACACAGAGTCCCCACTGGGGCACTGCCTAGTGGAGGTGTGAGAAGAGGGCCACTGTCCTCTAGACCCCAGAATGGTAGATCCATTGACAGCTTGCATCCTACACCTGGAAAAACCACAAGTACTCATCATCAACCCATGAGAGCAGCCACACGGGTTGCACCCTGCAAACAGAGAGGGGTGGAGCTGCCCAAGTCCTTGAGAGCCCACCTTTTGCATTAGTGTGCCCTGGATGTAAGACATGGAGTCAAAAGAGATTATTTTGGAGCTTTAAAATCTAATGACTGAGGCCGGGCGCAGTGGCTCACACCTGTAATCCCAGCACTTTGGGAGGCCGAGGTGGGTGGATCACAAGGTCAGGAGTTTGAGACCAGCCTGGCCAGCATGGTGAAACCTCGTCTCTACTAAAAATACAAAAAATTGGCTGGGCATGGTGGCACGTGCCTGTAGTCCCAGCTACTCAGGAGGCTGAGGCAGGAGACTTGCTTGAACCTGGCAGGTGGAGGTTGCAGACTGCACTCCAAACTGGGTGACAGAGCGAGACTCCGTCTCAAAAAAAAAAAAAATTAATGACTGCCCTGCTGGGTTTCAGACTTGCATGCGGTCTGTAGCCCCCTTTTTTGGCCAATTTCTCCTTTTTGGAGTGGGAGTATTTACCCAATGCCTATACCCACATTCTATCTTGGGTGTAACTGACTTGTTTTTATTTTACAGGCTCATAGGCAAAAGGTACTAGCCTTGTCTCGGATGAGACTTTAGACTTAAAGCTTTTGAGTTAATGCTGGAACTCAAATTGAGTTAACCAAATCTCAACTTGAATTCTATCTCCCAGAATCCCCACTTGTTGTATGAGGGACTCAGAGGGAGGTAATTGAATCATGGGGGCTAGTTTTTCCTGTGCTATTCTTGTGATAGTGAATAAGTCTCATGAGATCTGATGGGTTTATCAAGGGTTTCCGCTTTTGCTTCCTCCTCATTTTTTTTCTTGCCACCACCATGTAAGAAGTGCCTTTCATCTCCTGACTTTAAGGGACTGTTGGGAATGCATGATTGTATTTGGAAATGTGAGAAGAACATGAGATTTGGGAGGGGCCAGGTGTGGAATAATATGGTTTCAATCTGTGTCCCTGCCCAAATGTCATGTTGAATTGTAATCCCTCATGTTGGAAGGTGGAGCCTGGTGAGAGGTGATTGGATCATGGGAGTGGTTTATCATGAATGGTTTAGCCCCATCACCCTTGGTGGTGATGTTGCAATAGTGAGTTCTTGTGAGATCTGGCTGTTTAAAGGTGTGTGGCACCCCCCTGCCACCCTTGCCTCTGCTCTGGCTACATAAGATATGTCTGCTTTCCCTTTACCTTCCATCATGATTGGAAGCTTCCTGGGGCCTCACTGGAAGCAGAAGCCACTATGCTTCCTGTACAGCCTGCTTCTGAATCTTAGCTATTGTAAACAGTGCTGCAACAGAGTAGTGCAGATATCTCTTCAATATACTTGATTTCATTTCTTTTGGGTATATACTCAGTAGTGGGATTAATAATATTTTCTTATCTCTAGCTGACTTTATTATAAGAATATAGTATATAGTACATCTAAAATACAAAATATGTGTTAGGAGACTGTTTATTATTATTGGGAAGGATTCCAGTCAACAGTAGGTTATTAGTAGTTACAATTTGAAGGAGTCAAAATTTATACATAAGTTTTCTACTGCACAGGGGTCAGCAGCCCAACCCCTGCATTGTTCAAGTGTCAACTGTATTCTCCATGTTAGCAAGTCTACTTGTGTGGTTAGCAGAGATAGCCTCTGTAATTATTCAACAAGATTTTGCACTATATTTGCAAATCATCAAATGTCAAACAATTGTGGTTTTCAGACTATTATATGCCTTGGGGGTCTTTTACTCTATTATAAAAATTACACTGAGATAGCAAATGTAATGATTGAGAACATCATTATGATCTCTAACTGTAGGGGTGAGGAAATTCTTTACCCTTTAAATTGTAATTTAATTTTAAATAAATGTTCACAGAATTACATTTTCTTCCTGGAAGGAAATGTGGTTGTCTTTGGGAAAATGGATGTTAGAAGAGATCAGAAACTTTTATTTTTCTTTTGTACCTTTCTGTAGAGTTTTAATTTTGTAACCAATTATATATATCCTGGAATTATCTGGGTAGTAAGATAATGTTCCATTTTTTCTTTATAATATAAACTTTTTAAAGTGAGGGAACTGGCAATAAAGATTTTTAAAAAGTCAAAAAATAAGATGAAAGTATAGTAAATTTGAAATAAAAAAGGAATGTCTGAAAGTCTATGAAACTGCTGAAGATGGGCCACAAATTTGGCTCTGATTTCTCTAGCAGCCAATAAAATAAGGAAACACCATCACATATGTAATTCATTATATCTGTAAGATAAAAATGCATTTGTAGGGAAAGCCCAACAATTCATGAAACCTGAGTGAGTGTAATTTCTTTGGTGGATCCTCAAATGAGACCACTACCTCTGATACAGGGAAAAATACCCAGTTACCCATAAAAATGTCAAGAATTTTGATTTATTTTATGATCTATTTTACAGATAAAAATAACCAGAGAAGAATAATCAGATAAGAAAACAACATCAGAAGGCTCAATTTCTGGCCCTTTCTGCTGAGATAATAGTGTTCTTAGCTACAACAAATGATCCCTTTTCAGCTAACATTGCTACTGATCACAGACATCATAAACTGGATTGGCAAGGCTAAGCTGTGGTGCCAGACTTCCACCTCTTGCTGTTATCTTAAGCCAGACACCCTCACTTCCCAGAAAACGGATCTCTCTTGTTCTCATAAAAATCAGTCTCCTGTACTGTATTTGACTAGTGAGGTCATGGGCAAGCGACTGCTGTAGCTGCAAAAAAATATTGGGAAAAGGGAACGGGTCTCATAATATGGTATGTTTGCCCCAGCATGTGGACAAAATATTCTCAAGATACACATTAGCCAGGAAAAGGTCAAACACCCACCCATCAAGATTCCAAAGCAGAGCCAGGATGAGGGTCCAGACCCAGGTTCTAATCCATCCAACACCACTCAGGATCTATGTTCATGCTTCACATTATACCTCTTGCTTTGCTGGCAGGAAGTTAGACTTACACTTTGCCTTAACTCTAATATTCTATCACTTCTAACACAGATCATACAATTAATAGGGATTTTGAAGACGCTTTCTTCCTACAGTCTCAGATGCTGACAGCCCTTTAAACAAAGAAATACTGAAGTTAAAATCCAATGCATAATAAAATCTGGAAACAGTCCAAATACCTTTCAACGGGGAAACAGGCAAAAACTATGGTACAACGGGTTGTCGGAAACTGCAACTTTCAGAAAAATGACATATAACGAAAACCAATTTTACCATATGCTAATTGATATAAACAAGAGTGAAGTTCCTACAGTATATTTCTGGTCACAAAAACATCACCAAACTTTTGAATAAGGATCAAAACACTTCCAATATTAGGCATTGAAATAATTGTGAACTATATATAATACATTAAGAAAAATTAGGGAGGCTGAGGCAGGAGAATGGCATGAACCTGGGACGTGGAGCTTGCAGTGAGCCAAGATCGCGCCACTGCACTCCAGCCTGGGCGACAGAGCAAGACTCTGTCAAAAAAAAAAAAGAAAAAGAAAAAAGAGAAATTAATAAAAACAAATACGATCATCTTTTACTGGCTCATTCCAGTTCAGGTCATGGACGGCTAGAGCCTATTACAGCAGCACAGGGTGAAAGATGGGAACCAGCCCTGGACAGGATGTCATTCCTTTGCAGGGCACACTCACACATGCTCCCAGCCTCACTTGGACTGGGACCATTTAGGTATGCCAATGGACCTAAGATGGACAGCTTTGGGATGTGGGAGGAAAGCGGAGTACCCAGAGGAAACCTACACAGACATGGGGAGAAAATGCAAACTCCACACAGATAGTGGAGGAATCAATATTTTTATTTTCATCAATGTTATAATGAAACAATGCTATTTGCGGACTTGCTGCATGCAGTGGAATATAGGAATGAACTACTAATGCAGGCATCAACATAGAAGCACCCCAAAAACATAATGCTGAGTGAAAAAAACCAGGCTCAAAAGTCTGCATACTGTATGAATTCATTTATATAACATACTCAAAAAGGCAAACTTGAACGGACAGAAAACAGATCACTGGTTGCCAGGGGCTGAAGGTAAGGAAGGAGCTTGACTACAATGGGGCACAGAGTAATTTTGGGGATGAAAGAATTATTCTGTATGTCGGTTGTGGTAGTGGTGACATGATCATAAATGTTTGTCAAAACTCTCAGAACTGTACACCTAAAAGGGTGAATTGGACTGTGTGTACATTATACCTCAGTTTTTTTAAATGGAATAATTCAGTTCAATGAATAATACCTGCATTTATTTATTCAACAAATATTTATTGATCACTTACTATGCGCCAGACACTCTTAAATGGTCATATATTTAAGCAAACTAATCCCAATATATATAATGCATTGGAAATAAGATAAATTACTCTACGGATTCCTTAAACTTGATTTACAGCCAAAAATTCTGCATGAAGAACTTTAGTAGTGATGGGAAATGGCGGCACATAGTTTTTTTCACCCATAACTGACAAATTACTGAAGTTTGGTGTGAAGACATATTGCAACCAATAGATTTGACACTCCCCAAGTACTGATTTAGAAAATCATTTTTAGGTGCTAATTGGCTGTGTGAAACTCACATTTTGGTGCAAGAAAGCTCAGAATTTCTGGTAGAAAGAAATAGGGAAGGCAGACAATGCGGGAGGGAGGTCAGGGCAGCCTGGAGTAGTGAGATGGGGAAAGTAGAGCACTGGCCTGAGGTCAAGAGATCTTGCTAGTCCTACTCTTGGCTTGGTCGAGGTCACTTTGCCTTTCAGGATTCAGTTTACTTAATCATTAAATGAATGAACTGGAAAGGTGGAAACAGCACTGACTGCACAATGCAGAGCTCTTCTGCTAGTAACGTGTGTGACCTTGATTAGTCAGTTGGCCTCTCTGGGCTTTCGTTTCTTACCATATCAAATGAGAAATTTAATGGTTGCATTAAAGATGTTGACACCATTGAACTGTATAGAAATGGCTAAAATGGTAAATTTTATGTTATTTACATTTTACTATAATAAAAAATTTAATGAAAAAGAGATTTAGACAAAATGGATTTGGGGGTAATGTAGTTTGATTTTTTTCTCTTACTCTTGAGATAAAGTCCAAATTCCTTAACAAAGCCACCCATAGAGTATGCATGGTCTGGGAAAATATTTTTGGTGGGGCCTCTGTCTATAGAAACAGTTTGAGCCATCCCAAACCAGCATGTCAACATCATTCTGGTGGCCCAATCTCATGAGATTATATGCAAAAAATACTGCACCTGCCAGCAGGAGCAATCTGCGTGCCAGACTACCATTCTAGGAACAAGGCCTGGCCCTGCAGCCCTAAGAAAACCCCATAGTATGAGTCTGTTCAACCCCACATATGAGGTAGATTAGAGAGTACTCTGAGGGAGAGAAATAGAGGTTCCATGCAAATCCCAGACTGAGCTCTGGGTGCCCTGCCCAAATGGCACTGCCATAGCCAAATGGTCTGAAACATTGGAGGGAAACTTAGGAAATTTTGAGGAAGGCTCTCCAAAGCACAGGTCCCCCTGAGATATGGGCCCAGCAGGGAGGATGTAGGAACTTGCCCATGCTCAAGGGTGGCACTTCTTGATTTAGTTTATAAATCCTGTCTGATTTGTCTCAAATGTGCCCAGGAACTTCCCACCCTTGGACTATGGCATTCAGATATGGTTTCTCTATTCAGAACACGTGTTTCTCCCATTGCCTCAACACTCATTACTCCATTTACTTAACTAATCCCCGTTCATCTGGGAAGTCTCAGCTTAGAAAACAATTCCTTCCAGAAGACTTCTCTGCCCCTGACTTCTTGTTTATGAGCCTGATAGGCTACATTTAAAGATGAATCTAGAATCTTGGAATCTGTTTTCTCTTTCCCAGATCAATTCAACAGAATATTCAAAATAAAAGATAAAAACCCTCTGGAATAGAATAAAAATTCTAAATCTGTTTCCTCCTTTCTAGAGGCTGGAGAGGAATGTATAATTCTGCATTCTGAGTTCTCAAAGGAGAGGTGTGCATACAGAAGAGGCAAGGTTGATATTAGCTCCTGACCAAGCTATCTTAAGCCTGCTCCCTGTGGTCTTATGCAACTTTTATTTATTCATTCATCCATCCTTTCAATCATTCATGAACATTTATGACTCTCTATTGTATTCTAGGCAATAAATTAGATCTGGAAGGAAAAAAGTCAAATAAGATGTGATTCCTTCAAAATGCTCATGGTCTACTGGGCATAACTCACTCTGAGATATAGTTAGTGGTGGTATGCCAGAGACTATTGGAGAAACCTGCACATGTGGCTGGAAGCTTTCCTGAAAATTTGCCATGGTACAATGAGTGCATCATTTATAAGCACATGAATTCAGAAAACTGTTGTTAGGAGAGCATGATGCTTCAAGGGTTAGACTATTTCTTTGCACTGGGAACAGAAGGGAGCACAAAAAAGAATTCCACTTTCTTACATTAGCTCATAAGACTGTTTCTATGCTTGCTATTTTGTAGTATCTCCTATAAGAGAACAGAATCCCAAATGAAAAGCAAAGAATTCTAATTGGAGGTCCTCACCGTCAAGCTCCATGAATGAATAAGACACTTAAGAAAAATAGTGACAAGGCCAGGTCTACAGGTCTTGAGTGTAGACAAACCTCTCAATCTGCCCCTCTAAAAACTGAGGGTAGAGAGGCAGTACGGTGGTCTCCCTCCTTTGAAACAGCTCAGTAAAGAAGAGAAACCTCACTCACATAGGTGCTAAGCAAACGGTGTGAGTGATTTCTAAGATTAAGAGGTATTGCTTAATAATACTTCTGACTGATGTCTAACTCTACAATTGACTTTGGACTGTCAAAGAAAAGAGTTTATTCTCGTATTTGCTCCAAATTTCCCTAAAAGAATTCTAAAGCATTTGTTCTATGACTGATATTTCTACTTCTGTCACAATATAAAATAATCAAGATAAGTTAACAAGCTGCCCTATGCTTGGGAATGAACAGTTTTTTGAATGGGATGAGGCCTTTTAGAATGGGATGAGGCCAGGCGTGGTGGCTCAAGCCTGTAATCCCAGCACTTTGGAAGGCCGAGGCAGGTGGATCGCCTGAGGTCAGGAGTTCGAGATCAGCCTGACCAACATGGAAAAACCCCGTCTTTACTAAAAATAAAAAATTAGCTGGGCATAGTGGCACATGCCTGTAATCCCAGCTACTCAGAAGGCTGAGGCAGGAGAATCGCTTGAACCCAGGAGGCGGAGGTTGCGGTGAGCCGAGATCATGCCACTGCACTCCGGACTGGGTGACAGAGTGAGACTCTGTCTCAAAAAGAAAAAAAAAAAAAAAAAAGAAAGTGATGAGAGCTATGACCTTCCTCTCCTGAAAAATGTCCATACACACAGTTTTCTACACAATCTTGGTGGATTCAGAGACCCATTAAGGTACATGAAACCTATCCATGTACCCTAGGGGTATCTGTGCTCCAGTAAATATTAAAAATGTAATTTGTTGGAAGAAATTATTTAGCTTTAGCTGCATCAATTAATTAGTTTCCAGAAATACTGGACAGCCGTTCTCAGACTAGAGGTTGGTGGAAAAGTTCCAAGGCAGTGGTTGACGTTAATAGCTATAGAAATGGGCACAATGGCAGTATACAACCCAGTGACACTGTGAACATTATTCCTTCTGGTTAGGGTGGCCAGATAAAATACAGGATACCCAGTGAAATTTGAAATTCAGATGAACAACAAGTAAATTTTAGTATCATTATGTCCTATGCAATTTGTAGAAGTATATTTGGGATATATTGGCATTATTTGTTATTTGTCTGAAACTCAAATTTAGGGCTGGGCATGGTGGCTCATGCCTATAATCTCAGCACTTTGGGAGGCCAAGATGGGACAATCACTTGGGCCCAGGAGTTCAAGTACAGCCTGGGCAAACACAGCAAGACCCCATGTCTACAAAAATTTGAAAATTAGTGAGGTGTCGTGGTACATACCTGTAGTCCCAGCTACTGGGAAGGCTGAGGTGGGAGAATCGCATAAGCCTAACGAGTTGAGGCTGCATTGAGCCATGATCACGCCACTGCCTTCCAGCCTAGGTGACAGAGTGAGACCCTGGCCCAGAACAAAATAAAAGTAGATGAAATTCAAATTTAACTGGGCATCCTGTATTTTGATTAGCTAAATCTGACAACTGTACTCCCGGCCAATTCTACTTTAGCAGGATTCCCCACCTTTGACTTGTTATACTTCTGTTCTCTTTGTGATCCTTTTGACAAAGGTCTTCCTTCTCCTTTATCTCTAGATGTATCTTTTTTTTTTTTTTAGTAAGATAATTCATACCTTTAAACTGCAAATTGTACGTGAAGGTGGAATTTATGGTCCTAGCAAGCATCAAGGAAAGCTTATGAAACTGACTTGCAGTTGTTCATGGCCAGCTAACCCTAGGGGAAATGGAAATGCACTTTGGTATTCTTTTTATTTTATTTTATTTTTTATTATTATACTTTAGGTTTTAGGGTACATGTGCACAGTGAGCAGGTTTATTATATATGTATCCATGTGCTGTCTTGGTTTGCTGCACCCATTAACTCGTCATTTAGCATTAGGTAAATCTCCTAATGCTGTCCCTTCCCCCTCCCCCCAACCCACAACAGTCCCTGGAGTGTGATGTTCCCCTTCCTGTGTCCATGAGTTCTCATTGTTCAGTTCCCACCTATGAGTGAGAACATGCGGTGTTTGGTTTTTTGTCCTTGCGATAGTTTACTGAGAATGATGTTTTCCAGTTTCATCCATGTCCCTACAAAGGACATGAACTCATCATTTTTTATGGCTGCATAGTATTCCATGGTGTATATGTGCCACATTTTCTTAATCCAGTCTATCATTGTTGGGCATTTGGGTTGGTTCCAAGTCTTTGCTATTGTGAATAGTGCCGCAATAAACATACGTGTGCATGTCTTTATAGCAGCATGATTTATAGTCCTTTGGGTATATACCCAGTAATGGGATGGCTGGGTCAAATGGTATTTCTAGTTCGAGATCCCTGAGGAATCGCCACACTGACTTCCACAATGGTTGAACTAGTTTACAGTCCCACCAACAGTGTAAAAGTGTTCCTATTTCTCCACATCCTCTCCAGCCCCTGTTGTTTCCTGACTTTTTAATGATGGCCATTCTAACTGGTGTGAGATGGTATCTCACTGTGGTTTTGATTTGCATTTCTCTGATGGCCAGTGATGATGAGCATTTTTTCATGTGTCTTTTGGCTGCATTAATGTCTTCTTTTGAGAAGCGTCTGTTCATATCCTTTGCCCACTTTTTGATGGGGTTGTTTGTTTTTTTCTCGTAAATTTGTTTGAGTTCATTGTAGATTCTGGATATTAGCCCTTTGTCAGATGAGTAGGTTGCAAAAATTTTCCCCCATTCTGTAGGTTGCCTGTTCACTCTGGTGGTAGTTTCTTTTGCTGTGCAGAAGCTCTTTAGTTTAATTAGATCCCATTCGTCAATTTTGGCTTTTGTTGCCATTGCTTTTGGTGTTTTAGACATGAAGTCCTTGCCCATGCCTATGTCCTGAATGGTATTGCCTAGGCTTTCTTCTAGGGTTTTTATGGTTTTAGGTCTAACATGTAAGTCTTTAATCCATCTTGAATTAATTTTTGTATAAGGTGTGAGGAAGGGATCCAGTTTCAGCTTTCTACATATGGCTAGCCAGTTTTCCCAGCACCATTTATTAAATAGGGAATCCTTTCCCCATTGCTTGTTTTTGTCAGGTTTGTCAAAGATGAGATAGTTGTAGATATGCGGCATTATTTCTGAGGGCTCTGTTCTGTTCCATTGATCTATGTCTCTGTTGTGGTACCAATACCATGCTGTTTTGGTTACTGTAGCCTTGTAGTATAGTTTGAAGTCAGGTAGCGTGATGCCTCCAGCTTTGTTCTTTTGGCTTAGGACTGACTTGGCGATGTGGGCTCTTTTTTGGTTCCGTATGAACTTTAAAGTAGTTTTTTCCAATTCTGTGAAGAAAGTCATTGGTAGCTTGATGGGGATGGCATTGAATCTATAAATTACCTTGGGCAGTCTAGATGTATCTTAGTTTGATACAGCACAGATGAAGATCTAATAATAATTGTTTATCATCACTGACTTTCAACATCATAGAAATAGTGAAATCCTGTGTGTCTGTATATGTACATGGATGTGAGAGAGAAAGGGCAAAGGAGAGAAGTCACTGAGAAAGAAGTTTAAGAATTATTATTTTGAGATAAACATGACTATTAGAAAATGAAGTCTGAACACCAGTGACTGCAGAAGGAGGTAGTAGTACAACTAGTACAAAATTTAAGATAAAGTGACTCCTGAAAACAAAATAGAAAAAAAATCCTTGAGGTTTATAGGGCCACTAACTCCTTGCCAAAGAGTTAACTCTTTTTGAAAATCAGATGGTTTGGGAGAACTGCTAGTTGCTAATGCCATACACATTTCTTCTTTTTCTTTAAAAATTCTAAACGCTGATTTTGGTCAAGGCAGCAATGTTTCTGGCTGAAACACACATTTCCCATCATCTCTTGCAGCTAGAGCAGCCATCTGACAAGCTCTGGCCAATGAGACGTAAGTAGAAGATTGCTGAACATTTCTGGGTAACAGTTGCTTTCCTGATACAGGTGCTTCTTCTAGTTCCTGTCTAGAGTGCAGGAATAAGGCTGGGGGTGGAAGTGATCCTGAGATCATGAATCACCCATGAGCATGAAAGCCACATGCTAACAATGGCAGATCAGGAAGGCAGAAGGAGTCTGGGACATGGACAGCTGTGCTGGGCACTGTGCTATGCTGCCTGATCCCCCTTCAGGAATCCACCACTAATCTCCACCACTGGGTCTGTTGATAGCTGGTGTCCCTCCGCTATGAGCCCTCTCTGAGTGTTGCCCTCAGCTGAAGACAGACACCCCACTCCAGGTCATGCCCCTTCCTGGCAGGCAGCCCACATCCAGTGACCAGTTGATGAAGGGTATAGACGCCTGCCACCTTGGTCCAACACTGAAAGATTCTGAAGGACCAGCTTCACAGCTCCCTGCAGGTTTCGCTAAGGTCTTGTGACCATACCACAGCCCAAATTCTTCCTCTTATACAATCCTGCTGCCCGCCCTTACCCTACAGGTTGTTGATCCCAGGTGCTTTCCCCAGTAAACTTCATACATGCAATTTCCATGACAAAGTCTGCTTTCTAGGGAAACTTGACTTGCAACGACAACCTTGCACAGCCACTATACCAGCCTACCTCCTGATTTCTTGCTACATGAGAAGATTAAAATAAATTTTAGATAAGCTACAGAGCTGGATTTCTCATGTATCTAGTCCAAAGCAATGTCTGTATAATACAGAGGGGTATTTTATATCATGAACT
Source organism: Hylobates moloch (assembly GCF_009828535.3). Taxonomy (NCBI): domain Eukaryota; kingdom Metazoa; phylum Chordata; class Mammalia; order Primates; family Hylobatidae; genus Hylobates; species Hylobates moloch. The sequence goes on along the minus strand of NW_026652297.1, from coordinate 17,465,250 downwards.
GTGAGTTTAAAAGTCTGAATTAAGGATTGATTCACAAGACTTAACATGGGTTGCCGAGGGCAAATGTGATATAAGTAAAACTTTTAGGTTGACAAGGAAAATACTAATTCCCATCTGATTCCTGCTTTGGAATATGAAGATACAGAAAAACCATTCCCTAAAGCTGCAAGAAAGGGCAGGGCCTTGACATTTCTCACTGAAAGGGTAATGATGAACTACAATGAGACTTGGCTAGATTGAAACACAAATATTGGCTCTACCAAGGCTGGAAGCCCTCTTCAATGAATAGATGAAGGTGCATGAGAGTTGGTTAGCGTGACCCGGAGTAAGCAGCTCCAGCACTGGGGATTTAATATTCGAATGTGAATTTGTGTTGCTATTGTCAGACTCCTCAGACATCATTAGTTCTAGAACGTCTTAACGCCTAGAGATGTTGAATCAAGAGTACTTCATCATTGATACCCTCCCAAAAAGTCAACCCCACAAAACTAAAAAGCAAATGGAAAAAAAAACTTGAAATGAATCAAATGCAAATATGGAAACAAATAGTTTCCTTTTCTTCCCAGTGAATGGGAAAGGTGGTTAAGTACATCCTTGATTATCATAAAATTTGAAGAAAATGAATTCTAGGTGAAATTAATAGTGAATTCAGTTCTCTTGAGACTACAGAACACCTGAAACTAGTATTCTGCCTAGTGTCTCAGATGCATTACACCTACGTTGTTTAAGGCGAAGTCCAGCAAATGTAAAATCAGGTAAATGACAAGGCAGTCCTGAAGGCTTAATCAATCTTCACCCAGGACCATTGCAACATTACTGGTAGATTATTGCCTTCTTTTTCTGGGTTTTAAAATGAGTACAATCGACTCTTCAAATAAGACAGTCATTGACATGAAAATGAGAAATGTGTACTTGTTCCGTATAGCTTTTGACTTCAATGATATTTCCCAAAGTAATTTAAATCTAATGACTTCTCAAACATTTGCTTGTCTTGCGACTAGGGCAATGCCAGGAGAAGTACATCTGTCATATCATGAAAGTCCTAGAAAAAGTAGTAATTCAAGTTTTAGTTTGCGTACCTGGAATTTTTAGCGTATCTTTTCTTTCACATGTTTGCTTAATATAGACCTGCACTATACTGAAAATGGCCACATTTGGCACAGTGACTACAGTCCTTCAATTCATTATGGTTATATAATTAATAGTATAAGTCACATTATACTCAGGCCAATATATTGATCCAGAGACCTCCAAGGATCATTCAAGGGCAGAGAGAAAGGAGATTGCTGAAAAGTTAGGTATTTGTGGAATCTCTTAGGTCTAGTGTTCCAAAGCATGGGGCATCTTCCCTCCTTAGGATGCGTGATTTCCTTTTTTGCCTAGTAATAGAATTCAGATTTTATTAATACCAACAATGTACTCTGTCCACAAAAACAAACAAACAAACAAACAAAAAACTATACTTCTTGGTTTCCCTTGTACTCAGCAATGATCACGTGATGCAGTTCTAAGAAGGAGCTTGGGAGATTTTAGGATGGGGAATTGACCCTTTTAGTCAAGAGCCATATCTGATTTGCAGATGTGTTTCTGTTGGCCTATTGGCTTAAAAAAAAAAAAAAAACTGGATAAATTCCCATAAAAAGTCCAGGTTTCTAGATTTCTGAAAAAATCATGAGATATGAGTAGGTAGTTTTGCACTCTTATGTTGCAACAACAAGCTGAAACTCACTTAACAACACAGTTCCTGCTTCTTCATATTGTCCTATTGTCTTTTTTTGTTTTTTTTTTTTTAAGATGAAATTTTGCTCCTGTTGCCCATGCTGGAGCACAGTAGTGTGATCTCAGCTCACTGCAACCTCTGGCTCCCAGGTTCAAGCAATTCTCCTGCCTCAGCCTCCCCAGTAGCTGGGATTACAGGCATGTGCCACCACATTGGGCTAATTTTTGTATTTTTAGTAGAGACGGGGTTTCACCACGTTGGCCAGGCTGGTCTCGAACTCCAGACCTCAGGTGATCCACCCACCTCAGCCTCCCAAAGTGCTGGGATTATGGGCATGAGCCACCACTTCCAGCTTCTACATATTGTCTTATCCTAGCCTGCTTCACTTTTTTGCTTCACCTGCTTCACCCCATAAGCATTTGTATTGCAAACCCCACCTTAAACCATAATCTGTGTCTCTCTCACTCTTTTTTCCTTTACTGTGTCATATGTCATGTTTTATCTGTCAGTGATTCAGCCCTGGATGACAGAAGGGTTCTCAAACTCACACAGTTATCAGGGCTGCATAAATTACCATTCCCAGAAAGGCTCTCAAAGCTAGAGCACGTGTGAGTAAATGGATAGATTATTGTTCATTAACTTTAATATTTTTTGTTACTGGTGCTAAATTTGGATCACAGGTCATATTTCAAGGTGAGGTGGGCAACATGAAGTCTAAAGGTCTTATATTGCTCATCTGGTCTTGAGGGTTAGAACTGGGCCCAGTGTAGTGGCTCATGCCTGTAATCCCAGCACTTTGGGAAGGCAAGGTGGGAGGATTACTTGAGCCCAGGAGTTCGAGACCAGCCTTGGCGACATAGTGAGACCCTGTCTCTAAAAAAATTTAAAAATTAGCTGGGTATGGCGTCATGTACCTGTAGTCCTAGCTACTCAGGAAGCTAAGGCAGATCACTAGAGCCTAGGAGCTTGAGGCTGCAATGAGCTATGATCACGTCACTGCACTCCAGCCTGGATGACAGGGCAAGACCCTATTTCAATTTTTTAAAAAAGGAAAAGGTCAGAACTGTGTTATGAGGCAAAACTCAAGGAGTGTTTACTACATTATTTTGTCAAAGGCAGCACTAGGGGGGCATGTAATGAGGAGATAGGTTGTCCTCACTTTTATGTTACAGGCTAATTCACTTTTTCATTCTAAGCAGTTTATCATTTTATCATTATCTACTTGACAAAATATATTTTCATTATCTTTATTTTCCTTACTCACATTGTTCTTGGAGGTTATGAGTGCCACAAAGTATTCCCACTGAATAAAGTAGTACTTGCTTCATAAACTTCCCTAAGTTGAGTTTTAAAAGATCCCACTACCCTAGCTGTGCATTCTAGGGTTTCAGAATTGGGCCATTAGTCTACCTGTAATGTTCACAATCTTAGAAAATTGTGTTGTCCCACTTCTTAACTTTTACCATCCCGAAATGAGAAAACCTACCACCTCCTTTTATTATAGGGTAGCCTCTGTCCAACGGAACTCTTGCTTTCCATCAGCCTAGATGCCCTTCCTGGCACTTTTTCCAGGGCTGCTGTAGCTTTTTTGAATTCCAACAACCAGAGATACACACAGTTTTATTGCAGAAATCTTTATTTCTTTTGAATGATGTTCAACATCTGGCTGACCATTTGAGCTGTGGTGCCATATTGGAGTAGCATCCTGGAATGACTCCAGTCCCTCCTTTAGTCATAACCAATCATACAGAACAATTCCTTTTGTGCATAGATTTTTTATTATTTATTAATTAATTTTTAATATTATTAGCCATTTAAACACTGTATCACTGACACAGTATAGTGATTCTAAAGTGCACTTCTCATGCAAAAGCATTAGCAGTACCTAGAAACTTGTTAAAAATGTACATTCTCAGCCCTCACCCCAGATCTACTTAATCAGAAACCCTATGGGTAGAGTCCAAGAATTTTCATTTTGATGTAGGTGATTCTGGTACACACTCAAGTTTGAAACCCACTGACATAGTGTTTTGTAAGTGAATAAGATGTAGTGATAGAAAAATTCATAGAAAGAAAAGTTTTTACTTAGAATTAGAAAAAAATGGAATGTAAAGGAATGGAATGTCAAGAATATCTTATATTGCCTTTTGTTTGTTTGGATATATGGCTATTGATCCAATCACTGGCAATTTGTACAAAGGGTCATTTGCTCACATTTGAAATTATGCTATCTAGGTTTGATGTTCTAAGTAAAATTAGCAAGGGGAAAGAAATAAATGTGAGAATGGAGAAGTAATTTAATATGAGAAGAAATGTAAATATTTATACATGCATGTATTCGCAGAAAGAGGAAAGAGCCCCCAAAGGAAAAGAAATGTAACAGAATATTAATTATAGGTCCCATTAATGGGTAAGGATAATTCTCCAGTTCAAAGGGAAATCAGCATAGATGCCAGCAGAAGTAGTGGGCAGATTCTGAGAAAGAGTGCTCTTATTTAACAAGTGACTACTGAGCACCTACTCTGCACCAGACATTATTCTAAGGGCCAGGATACAATGATGGACAAGACAGAACTTAGTCTAGTGGAGGTCATAAACTGTTGAACAGCCAATGGCAATACAGTGTGATGGAAGCCACGTTAGGGGAGGAGCAAGGTAGCTGTCGAAGCTCAGAGGAGAGATGCTGGATACTGAACTGAGACTTGGGAGATGGGAATCTTGGTAATGGCCATTACCATGTTTAGAGTAGAGAAATACTGTAGAAGAAAACTGGAAGAAATTTGTAAAGTACTTCTCTGGGGCTCATTTCTAATTATATCTCTGAGGTGGGAAGCATTAGTCTCAGTTTGGGTTTTTAATAGAAAATGCGTGTGTGATAGGCCGGACGCGGTGGCTCACGCCTGTAATCCCAGCACTTTGAGAGGCCGAGGCAGGTGGATCACGAGGTCAGGAGATCGAGACCACGGTGAAACCCCGTCTCTACTAAAAATACAAAAAATTAGCCGGGCGTGGTGGCGGGCGCCTGTAGTCCCAGCTACTCCGGAGGCTGAGGCAGGAGAATGGCGTGAACCCGGGAGGCGGAGCTTGCAGTGAGCCAAGATCGCGCCACTGCACTCCAGCCTGGGCGACAGAGCGAGACTCCGTCTCAAAAAAAAAAAAAAAAAAAAAAAAGAAAATGTGTGTGTGATGAGGCCATACAACAGAGGGGAGTGATCTTGGGCTATGGAAATCCAAATTCCTGGCAGAAGCACAGGACTGGGTCTAGATCCCACTTTGAAACTAAATTTCTAATCTTAGGAAGCACGAGCAATCATAACATTGGGGAAAGGGATCTAGCTAAAAGAAAATACGTATTTTTTAAATCTTTGAAAACAGAAAACCTGAATATTCTTTCTAATGCAATGGTTTTTGGTACTTTGAGATTCTCTTAGGATGAATTCTTAAGCATCAATAGCTATAAGAACATATTAGGGCCATGTTTTGGGGCCCCTTGTTCATAGAAACTTTCATCAGTGGGCCGTTATTGATATAGCTGGAGATGGCAGATAGAATTCCAACAGAGAGAAAAGCACAAAAAAGAAAAAATGAAGGGGGAGGGGAAGACAGCTTGGATTTTATTTTAATTTTTTGGTTTTGGTATTTTTATTTATTTACTAAAAAATCTATTTTAAAGCAGGTAACAGTTATTGAATGTTATTATGTGCCAGGCTTTCGGTTTGTTTTAAACCTGTAACTTTAAGTGTAATTGGTCAGTAAATTCACAAGTGATAGTTAATGTCAAGAGAGACAAGAAGAAACAGAAAGAACATGGCCACATACAATTTTTTTCAGGTCCAGTCAAATATCCATTTCATTAAGTCAATTTAATTTCAAGTTTGGTAAAGTCATAGAACCTGTAATGGAAGCTAAAAATCATTGAATATTTAAACAAAAATCATCCTTGAAATTCTTTTTCAGGCCCCTCGGAACCCCTTCATATGAATGGGGAACAGCTACACATTTGTCAGACAAATCATTCATTTGAGCCAGCAGGTTCCCCATCTCTCAGTCCTGATGGCTTGTCCATATGGATTTTGTTCAGCCTTGCAAAGTATCCTCAATCACTAAAGTAATTCTAACTAGTGCATCTTTGGGGATACCATAGAAAAGGAAGTCTCTATATCATCTTTTCAATATCTTAATTTGGGGCAAATAATTCAGCCTGTGAAACATGCCCTTTTCCATTCTTGAGCAAATCCTTTATCTCACCAAGATCAAAGTATTCCACTTATTCTTTAAGTGACTTCCTTCCTCTGGCATGTTAAAATAGTCCTTTTTATTGGTTTTGGAGACATTTGCAAGGTGCTTTAAAAGTTTTTTTGTAGTTATTATTCTCCTTTATAATTGATTGGGTTTCTTTCTTCTCTTAAAATGAACTACCGTTTTGCAGGGAAATGCCCTCTTTTCTCTGATAATTTATATGGCTCTAATAGTTCTCTTTTTAGTTTCTACCTCTAATCGTTGTTATTTTTATTCCTTGGTATATGCTTTTCGTGGAAAGCAAACAACAATAACAATAAGGTATTTAGGCTTTTCTTGTGGGTTATTGACTTTTTAAAGTTTTTTATTTCAAATGTCTCCTAAATAGAGACTATATTTATCATATCTCCCTTTAAAAAATCTAAAGTGTGTGCAATTTGTTTCATGATTTTCCCCTGTCCCATGAGGATGTAGAATTTAATTACTTTATTAGTTTTTACTTAGCGGTTCACCCAACACAATCTCTTGGATCCATTTCTGATCCTGTTTAGGTTGAAAGTTCCCTCCATTCCTTTCCTTGTGGGATTTAGAAAGCAGTTCTCAGTTTATTGACATCTATTCCCATTGCCTCTCGCACCTCTCCTCCTGACTGAACAGTTGGCTGCTCTGTGTTTGGATAATTAAAGCCTTTCATTATTATTATCTGGACAAATTTTTTTTTTTTGCTTTCCCAATTCTATTTAGAATTTTCTGTCATCATTCCTCTCGGGTAATCTATAATATAAATTTCTTCTGCATGGAGAAGTTGTAACTTGAATTGTTTTAACATAAAAACATTATTAAAAGCTGTAACACAAATGGATCCTGAGAAGTTCATTCAACAGATACTTTTTGAGTGCTGGCTTTGTACCAGTTCTAGACCCTGGGAATAAGCAGGGATAAGACTCGAAGTTCATGTGCTTATATTCTAAAGAGAGCAGGGTAGGGAGACAACAAAGAAATAATTCATCAGATGTTGATGAGAGGTAAGAAGAAAAGAGTAGGATAACAATTTAGAGCAGCCCTTTTCCACCAGTTCTACCAGAGAATTAAACTCTAATGTCCTAAGGCACACTTTGTATAGAATGAATTAACTTCTCTCCTATGCAAATAGAATGATATCAACTGTGTACTTTGGGAGACTGAAGAAAGCACTCATTGAAATCATTTTCTACAGGCTTGATTTTCTCAAGGAACCCTAAGTTGAGAAAGGCTTGAGTTAGAGAGCAACAGTTGTGGGAGGGAATGCTACTTTGGATCATTTGACCAGGGAAAACCTCTCTGACAAGGAATCCTTGGAGCACAGACCTAAATTTAGCAAGTGAGGGAGGGTCCTGAAGATGCAACAGCTGCAAGGTGGTGGTGGTGAAGGACAAAGTATTACAGCCAGAAACAAGAGTGAGTTTGGTATATTTGAGAAGTAGTTAAGAAGGCCAAGATGGCCAGAGCTGTGTTATCATGGGGCAGAGAAGTGGGGATAAGATCAGAGAAGTGACTAGTGAGGGGTAGAAATGGTGTGGAAAATAATACCAGAGACATTTCAACTCAAGCTAATTAAACAGATTGACTGGGCTCCAGCTACGGGTCATAGCCTGGGGAGTTTCAAAGATGAATGAATCATGGTCTCTGTCCTCATGCATCTTACAATATATACAACATAACTTAGACTAAGAAAATACAATGTGATAAATGCTACATCTTAATAATAAGCAAAGGGGTGACCATAAGCTGAGTTTTCCCAGAAGTAGACCCTGAGCCAAGTATTCAAGTGTAGGTGATTTATAAAGAAATAACATCCAGGAGGACTCATAAGAGTCAAGGAGGGATGGGATATCAAGCAAGAGACATCCTGGCCATGCAGGGAGCTCTGTAGTATAAATGACACCTTAGAGATCAGAAGCTGGGTTTTTGCATGTACACCTGTTAATCATTGCTAATGGTGGTATACTCTCTTAGGCATGTTTGGTTCTTCATACAGGTGAAGTGGTGCCAGGTAGTTCTCTGAAGAACTCAGCCAAGGGAGCAGAGGCTCAGAAATGGGTGCACAGAGCTGTTAAAAGGGACCCAAGGAGATCTTGGTGGGGTATCAGTGGTGCCACCACAGGGCTCACAGAGCTTCTCAGCCTGAAGGGTGGTGCTTAAAGGACAGGCAGAGGATATTAAACTTTCCCTAGGTGAAAACCATGCCTGTCTGCTTGGTCCTGTAGCCTCAGCACTTAGTCTGGCTCATACTCACCACAGAGAATCCTAGAAGCGTTTCTGAATGGGAATGAATGCATGCATGAAAGACATCCCAGGCCCAAAAATTAGTCATGATAATTACATCTTCGTAGAAATGCTAAGATCCTCTGCATAAGAATTGCAAGCTGATGAGAATAGAGTTCAGAAATTCAGGAGGCATAGTCATAAAATGGTATGTAAACGTCAATCTGAGCAAGTGAGAAGTAATGCATTTAAGGAACAAAAAGTCCAAACTAGTTAGAGTATGATGTGTTTTATTTTAAAATTATACATAAGAAAATCAGTAAAAATAATCTCTAAGTTTCCAAGAAAATACTTAGGTATGTGAGCCGCTAGTTTTTTATGACTTGTTTTGGACTGAGAGAAACATTTTATCATAAGAACCTGCTTAAATGTGAATAAGAATTGTCATACATGAGGGGCATTACGATGAGCTCTAAGTCAGAGTCGTGTCAGGAACCATGATGGCAAGGAGGTTCTCCCTGGGTGCCCATTCTGATTGGTTGAAGAGGGATGCCAATAACAATGTGTTGATGAGCATGAAGCTATATTCAGGTTTAGGAGAGCAATATTAATACTACCTATCATTTATTTAGCATTGCCTACATGCAAAATACTGCTTTAGCACTTTGTATTATTTAATTAGCTCATTAACAACTATAAGATGGTGTAGTGGCTCACGCCTATGATCCCAGCACTTTGGGAGGCCAAAGTGGGTGGACTGTTTGAGGCCAGGAGTTCGAGACCAGCCTGGCCAACATGGCAAAACCCCATCTCTACTAAAAAATTATAAAAATTATCTGGGCATGGTGGTGCGCACATGTCATACAAGCTACTGGGGAGGCTGAGGCAGGAGAATCTCCTGAACCCAGAGAAGGAGGTTGCAAGGAGCCGAGATAGCACCACTGTACTACAGCCAGGGCAACAGAGTAAGATTCTGCCTCAAAAACAAACAAACGAAGACAACTAAAAGAGACAAATATAGTAGTCCCCCTTTATCTGTGGTTTTGCTTTCCATGGCTTCAGTTACCCTAGGTATAGCACAATGAGACATTTGGAGAGAAAGACCACATTCACATAACTTCTTATTTCTGTGTATTGTTATAATTGTTCTATCTTATTATTGTTGTTAATCTTTTGCTGTACCTAATATACAAATTAAACTTTATCACAGGTGTGTATGTGTAGGAAAAAAAGTCATATACATATACAGGATTTGGTACTATCTGGGGTTTCAGGCATCCACTGGGGTTTGTAGAACATATCCCCTGAAGATGAGGAGGGACCACTCTACTTGTATTGCCATTATTTCCATTTTACAGGTGAGATAGCTTTGTGAATCATTTATCCAGTATCTTCTAAGGGCCAAATTGTCTGGGTTTACACAGCTGGAGGAGCTGGGATTTCAACCCATACCATACGCCCTAGATTCTACTCATAATCACTATAACAGAGTTGAATACTATGATTGATTATCTGCCATATGTACAGGAGGAGGGAAGAATGGCATATTATGCATTTGCAATTTTTCAATTCTGGTCTTTGCCCCACCTTTCAATCATCATTTTTTCCCTTTCTCCTGTTAAACCCAGTTAAATTACACTACTTTCTCTTTCCCAATGTTCTATGCTCTTACGCTTTCATATGGGCTGTTCCCTAGGCCCAGAACACCCTTTCTTTTGCCCTTTGCTGGCATCTTAGTCCATTTGGGCTGCTATAGCAAAGTGCCATAAGCTGGATGGTTTATAAACAATAGAAATTTATTTTCACAGGTCAAGAGGCTGGAGATCAGGGTACCAGCATGGACAAGTGCTGGTGAGGGTCTTCTTCTGGATGACAGTCTGCTGACTTCTTATTGTATCCTCACGTGGCAGAGAGCAGAAGCAAGTCTCTGGAGACTTTAAAAAGGGCATTAATCCTATTCATGAGGGCTCTACCGTTACAACCTCATCTAATCCTAATTACCTCCCAAAGGCCCCACCTCCCAACATCATCCCACTGGGGATGTGAGGTTTCAACATATGAATTTTGGGGAGAAACAGTCCATAACAGCTGGTTAACTCCTACAACTCCGGAATTCAGTTCACGTATAATTTCTTGCAGAAAGCTTTCCCTGATTTCATCAGTCAGAATTGGTACTCCATCTCTATGCGATCTTATAGTGTTATGCGCCTCACTTGTAACATAAAAGTTTTTTTATTTTGAATTGTGGTAGCTTACTTCTCTTAAAATGAGCTAAAAGACGAGGCTCATGTAGTGTGTTGATTGAATGAATGAAACCTGAATCCTCACCTCATCTTTGCTCCAAACTGTTGTTTTCTGAAGCTTACCTGCTTCCCATGTCCAGTTTGTAATTGTAAGACACAGGTTTTGAACCACAGGTGATTTCCAGCTTTCTTAGCTTTTTCTTGTATCAGTTTGGAATGTCCAAACATTTTATTCATTAAGACTTTTGCCCATTTACACTTGTATTGCCTATTACATGCATGAGATAGATGTTCCTTCCATAAACCATTATCTCTCCTTGATGAATAAGCTTGCTAATTATGAAATCTCCATTTAAAAAAAAATCAGCTTGTTGGGAGGGGCACATGGGGTCTTCAACTGTATGTATAATGCTTGATTTCTTAAGTTGGGGGAGGTACAGAGAGGTATATATTATCTATACATATTTTAAGTCTAAATTGTTTTGTGAAAATATAAAAGCAAATATTAATATTCTTAACATTCGTTATAGAGAACATAAAGAAAATCAAGTTTTCTACAAAAATGCCTTGTGGTTGGGTTAAATCTGTACACAGTCACAGTAAAGGGATAAAAGTATCAGGTATTAAAACACAGATACATAGATACAAAATGTTATCCTGGCAGGATTTGTATGACAGATGGAGACTAGAACCTTGGGTAATCTATGGGTCTTCATGAATGAAATCAATTAAGTTTAGAGAAGCTATTTATTGTCAGAGAGATAAAAAGTTAATTAGCAATTATAAAGCAGTCTATGGGGGTTCTAATAATAATACAACAATGGGTGGATTTCTGGGACTTGGCAAAATGGTGGATGGCTTATATCTTATCTTTTTCTTTCTTTTCAAATATACCTAAATCTCTTGCTGAGCAATTTCTGGACTAAGGGGTAGGAAACCTGGTTTGAGCTAACTCATATCAGGTTACTAATATATCCGTTTCCCGAGACAGGAAAACCAGGTTATATATATGAGGCAAGTAGACTGAAAAACAGAGAATGAACGACAGCCTGGATTTTTTTTTTCAAATTCATATCCTCAAGGAAGAGTCTTTGTTTCTTGTTGCTTCTTTCTGTAATGATGACACTCACAAAGAGAAAAATAGATGCTTTTTTCCTAGTTAAAAATTTACATTACTCAGTTAAGTAGCAGTGAAAACTGTCCCTGTTTTACTCAATAGATAAAGCAAGTTTACAAGGTGAGAAAAATTTCTCCCCCATTTGAATGCTGTGAAATATATTTTTAAAAGTGTCACAGAAGGAGGGGAAGCTAGTTTGCAGGCTCACACATTGGGCTTCCATATTTCTGGTGTCACAAATAAAGTCACTTTTGAGTAAGATGGCTGGTGTTGGTAGAACGTTCTTAGGGGATCTCACTAATTTAGTTAAAATCTAAGTAGGTCATATTCCACTACATTGAATATCACTCCATAAAAAAGCTTGTACAATAGTTTTCCAAGGTGCAGGCACTAATCACTTTTAAAAAGTAACAGAATTTGGTAAAACGCCAGTAAAGAGAATTGGGAATCCTTGAAATCTTTGAAATAGACTCACCTAGGTGATAGGTTGCTAGGTGCAGCAAACCACTACGGCACATGTTTACCTTTATAACAAACCTGCACATCCTGCACTTGTACCCCGGAACTTAAAAAATAAAAATAAATGCTCAAATGGAAATCTGTTTTAGTTAAGAAGGGCATAAAACAAGTAAAGCTATTACCAGAGAGTTTATCAGTTTGGTATGATTAACAAAAGGCAATACGTTCTTTTAGAAATATTTAGTTAATCAATTGAAATTAAACCTAGCTGTGGACCTAGCTTTTCAATTTATTCCATTGACTAGTCTTTGGACTATTTATTACCTATGAATTATTTTTGGCCTTTAAAAATCAGTTCTCAAAAACTATGTGGAAACTTTCTTCTGTTTACAGAGTGTGTATGTCATTAGTGATTTGTGTTGCAGAGTTTAGTTTTCCCTGTTAAAAAATGCGTCTATCGATCTAGCAGCTTATGCAGGTGTTCTCAAGCATGGATGGATATCAAATCGCCAGTAGAACTTTTTAAACCTATAGCTGCCCAAGCCCCACTTCTCATCCCAATCAGAATCTCCAGGCACAGGGCCCCACAATCTATTTCCATAAATACTTACCATCCAGCCAGGCTTGAGAACCACTGGTTTAATGACAGCAAACAAACTTTTTTCGAGGCTTTCAAAACATTTTTCTTGCTTAGACATTTCTTTACTCCTGCTGTAGCCAGAACCGTTGCTGTGACAGGTTTAATATGTTCCCAGAAACTCTGAGTTTTGTGCGATGCCATCTCTGATAGGGACAATGTGATGAACAATGTCTGAGATTGCTAGGTGGGCTTCACTTCTGGGGATGAGAAGCCAGAGAAGTTCAGGACACACTGACAAAGGTGAAGTTTTCTCTAAGCGACAGTTTGATCACCTTGATAGTGAGAGAGAAATGCTGAAGCAGGGTTATACCACCTGGTTTGAAGAGATGAGAGATTAATGTTTTGAAGAATTCAGCACTTAAGAATCTTGAACCATGGCGGTACACTACTGGGTAGTAAGAGCTTGGCTACGCTGAACGACAAAGGTTCTAGCTGGCCAGTCCGAAAACACTGAGTCCTTAGGTCAAATTTGAGAGATGACAGGGCCAGTGGGAGTCCTAACTTCTTGACTCTGGAATTACTGACAGAAGAATATTTGGACAGTTTTTGAGATCCCCAAGGCATATTATTTTACAACCTCTTTAGCTTATGCCTGAATTTGTGCCGTGACCGTTAGCTTCCCGGATGTTTTCTCCACGTGCTTCTTTCTGAACTAGCCTGTATAGTTCTACAACAGATTGTTACGTTTTGAGAAGCAGGGACCACTTATACCACTTCTCTGGCCAAGTGTCTGGCACCGCGCCACTCAGACACACATGCCCAAGCCTTTAGGATTAACGTAGACACAGTGTTCTCTTCCATGGCCATTCCGTCTCCACTTCTGGTTCCACACTCCAGTCACCAAGTTGGCATGATCGCTGCTCCATAGACCAAGGGTGGGTAATGGGGGGATTAAACACACCTTCCCTCAGCTGGTGCCCAAACTGTAAGCATCACCGGGACACCCCATGTAGCCACAGGAACGCTTCTCATCAGTGGAAGAAGGACAAGAAAGGTCGTGCAACTTTCAAATTAGGTGGAGCTGGGGCTACAGCCATTACTTTCGGACAGGTGCAATTCAAAGCGTGATCCTCCGACCAAGAGCTTCGTCATCGCCACCTGGGAGCTTATTATAAATGCAGGATCTCAGGTCCCCACCCCAGACCTTCTGGATCAGAATCCGCATTTTAACAAGATAGTCAAGTGATTCTTATTTATATTAGAATTTGAGAAGTCAATTGATCTGGTAATTGATCAACTGAATGCCACTTAGCCCCCGAAAACAGAGACCCTTTGTGGCCGCCTCGCACCCGCTCTGCTAGGTAGCAACCGAACCCCCAGAGACATCGGAGCGGGCGCTGCCGAGGGCAATTTGGTGATTGGCTGGTCTCACCACGTGATCGGCGCTGAGCCTTCCGTGCGACCGGATTGGCTGTCGCGGGCGCTGACGGACAAGGCCGGGGCGGGCCAGAGCCCGGTCGGAGGGGCGCGCGCGGGGGCCCGAGGGGCGAAGGCGCGAGTGCGCGAGAGCGCGTGCGCGAGCGGTGGGGCTTTCTCCTGAGCCGTCGGAGGGAGCCGGAGCGCTTCTCCCGAGGTAAGCGGCGCTCCGGGGCGGCCCCCAGTCCTTCCCATGCTGGGTCCCGGCAAGCGGGTTAGGCAGGGCTGGGCGGGGCGCGGGGAGGTGTGGGGTCAGCTTGCCCCGGGAGCCCAGATTCAGGGAGGATGCAGTCCCGGTTGCCTTGGTTTCCCTTTTCCTATCCTCTCAGGCACCTTCCCATCCTCCCCACTGCGTGACGGGTCTGCCCGAGGGGAGTTGCCCACCTGGCAGCCCTGCCTCCGCCTTTGTTTCCCGCCCGGAGGGTTGCTGGCATGAACCCCCTCCCCAGGTGGAGGGTGCGGGTGATGGGGCGCGGGCGTCAGGGGCGCTGGACCTGGGCTGGGGCCGAGGAGGAGGTGGCTTTAATGCAGGGGGACCTGTCACATGGGAGAACGAAGAAGAAGAAATGTAGTGTCACTTTGGCCAGCCCGTGGGACTCGAACTAATCCCGCGGCCGCGAGCGAAGCCGAATTCCTAGCGCAGCTGTGCGAAGAGCCCTCCTGCCTAGGTGCCGGCGGCCTCGCCGGGGACGGAGCCCCGTGCTGCCCGGGAGGTTGCTCTGCCCGCTCGACCTGGCGGTTTTCACCCCAGAGTTTCAGCGAAATTGAACGCTTTGAGCCTGCTGGAGGAATCCAGAGATTCGTTCAGGGGCTATTTTTTTTTTTTTTAAGCAGTTGGGCACAGGTGGAGCCGGTCTAAATGAGAGTCTACAAAAACGAATTTCAGATGCAGCTTAACTGATGACTGGTAAATGGTGAGGAGGGAAATGCCTGCAGTCAACTGCAGACCAGACCACCACACTGAGATTCTTCCTTAAGAAGACAGGTTTTTTTTAACGGAGGAAGGGTGGTAGTTTCTGCAAACAGGTTTTTCTGGGGGTACCCAGGAAGGTAATTACTTATTTTCAGCATGTGACTGGGTTGTGGGGAGAGGGAAGGCAGGGTCTAAACTAAACCTACTCAGACCTCCTTAATTCTTTGAAAAGTGTGTGCTCGATGAAGACCATTTGGCTGCCAAAAGAGGTTTGTATGGGAGTCCGGGGGAGACGGATTGTTGCCTTTAAATCATACTTTAAAAAGGGGAAGGTATGTCCAGGAACTTAAGAGCAGGTTAAGCTATGCAAGGTATTCCCTGCCTCTCCTTCATTTCCCCAGACAGCTCATAGGCAAACATAAAAAGTCCCTTCAATTTTCCACGGGTTAACTTCTTGATTTGTTGGATACACCTGGTAATGTACTCTGTAAGAAATGGTTTAACTAACTCATTATGAAGATATTACTGTGTTATGGAGTTTCCACGTAATTCATTCAGAACTCTTTCTGGTATGAGATGGACAAGGGTCTCTCTGCCTTGTCCCTTGGAGACATCCTGATACCTTCAAAGCCCTTTATAGCTCTTACATTCCCTGTACAACATCATGTTTCTTTAGGAAATGACCTGATTTCAAACCTCTAAGACACACCCCATGCCTGTGAAATGCCTACACTTGCCAAGAATTCAGTTTACTAGGCAAGATAAATATATTTTTTAAAGAGGGAACACCTAAATTTGTTAGGGGGATCAAATTCAGGTTTATCAGCCACAGGAAATCAAATTTTGTCGGTTTTCTGAGATGAATGAAAGTAAAAGAACAAGTTGCTGCAAAGCTCATTCAGAATATCACAAATGACCCTAGTAAAGTGAAATATAGGTTGTCACCTGATAGACTGTCACACAAACCAAATTAGTGGGAATAATTTAAAACTTTATCAGAGTTTTTTTTTTTTTTTTTTTTTTTTTTGAGACGGAATCTCACTCTGTCACCCAGGCTGGAGTGCAGTGGCGTGATCTCGGCTCACTGTAACCTCCACCTCCTGGATTCAAACGATTCTCCTGCCTTAGCCTCCTGAGTAGCTGGGATTACAGGTGCGCAGCACCACGCCCGGCTAATTTTTGTATTTTTTAGTAAAGACAGGGTTTCACCAGATTGGCCAGGCTGGTCTTGAACTCCTGACCTCGCGATCCACCTGCCTCAGCCTCCCAAAGTGCTGGGATTACAGGCATGAGCCACTATGCCCGGCCAGAGATTTTTTTTTTTTTTTAAGTGGCATGGAGTAGAGGGGAGAAAAGAATGCTGAGGGTGAGGTAGGTGGCATAGTATACACTTTTATTTTCAGAAGCAAGAAACTAATCTTTGTTCCATAAACCACAAAGGGTATGCATTGTTTGTTTGGCCTGCGGAAGGGAGGCAGGGATTTTGAAAAGGTTGGGAAACACTGATTAGGTTATGCAAGGGATAACAAAAAGATTGACAGGCTTAGTCCATCTAGCAACGTACTTCAGTGACCTATAGGACAAGGTTTTATTCTCTGATTCAATAAAAGCCCGCTAGTGTTGCCTTCAAAGCAACAACAAAATCATTTCCTTTCTGTCGTTTCTGTCCCCTGGGTCAGGGACGGGGAACATAGAGAGTGAATGAGAGAGATTAGAGTCCGACCTGCATGCCTAAGCAGTAGTGTCCTTTGAGGAGGATCTGTGTCACATTGTGTAAGTATAAGAGCCTTCATATTGAGAGGGATCTGAGTACCTTCCTTAGGACACATGCTGTAAGATACAGCTGGCTAACAGTGCCACAGGTGGGGGCACTGGGTGAGATCATCTGATAGGGAAGCATTGAGGAAAGAGGAGAGCCAGGAAATGTTTAATTCAGTGGGGCTCTGCTGGCTGCTTTTGGATCCTTGAGGAGGCATTTCAAGGCAGAGCTGCCTCATTGGCTAGCCTGGCTGGCTTTATGTGGCTTCCAGAGGACCTGCCACACGATGAAAGCTTCTGTGGTAGTTACATGTCTCAGGTTGTAAGCATCAGTTATACTTGTAATGTGCTTGAGAAAAGAAGGGCTCACAGAGACCTAAATCTAGGCTTCAGGTTCTTGGCTCGTGTCACCCCCAAGGCTCCCAGAAAACAAGTTGTACCCTCCTTACCAGTAGATGGCACTGCTGCCTCTGGGAATTCCTGGAGGAGCTGAACTACGGAGCTGGCAAACCAGCAGTGTGTAGCCTCTAGTCAGAAGATTTTGAAAGGCTATGTCAGCCCTAAACGAAATCTCAAAGAAAATAGTTCTGAAAGCCATAACTGTTTACATAAGGTAGGAATAATGTGTGTCATGGGGATTGAGGAATGGCTGTAATTACATTGACTGTACATGTGTGTTTCTGAAGGGAGAAGGCAGAGAGTAAACTGACAAGCATCATAGCATAGGCTTTAAACGCACCCGGCATACGTATTGTTGGTTAATTAAACATAATAATCATGATTTGATCCAAATTTCCAACAACTTCATCGTTTCTAATTATTTGCATGTGAAGCTAGTCTACACACATGGATGGGACTATGGAAATGTACGTGTGACTTTTAAACCTGAACAGTAGCTGGTAAGTACATGCTCTGAAGACAGCAGTGAGAGTATTAGTAAAAATAATGCTGATAAAGTAGTCACTTTTATTTCAGGGCTGTCCACAGAAGATAGGTCAAAATAATTCTTAATTCATTTCTTCTAAAACTTGAAAATTCCTAACACGTGTTTTTAGATCTTCTTAGTTAATGCTGACCTTTCAATATTATATTAGCAGCCCCAAACTTGTGCTTTGGTTTTAATGATGTTATTAGTCAGGGTTAATTCATCCACCCACCTATTTTGAGATAACTATTCTTTGTTCTCTAGCTGTTATTTACTGTTCTTTGAGATGGGAAGGTTATAGCGTATAATGAGGGCCCCTGCTTTGACTCTGCCTGAGGTATAGGATGCTACCTCTAGGTGCCATTACCCCAGTCACCTGCTGCTTTGTGTAGTTCCCATCCTATGGCTTAGGTTATTTGAGGTTTCCTTCTATCTCTCCAAGTGAACTGATGAGCTTATCTTTACTACCAATGCTGAATACTAAAATCCTGCTTGTACTAGATAGTGGTAGGCCCAACAGTCCATTAATGCCACCTTATTATGTGACTAAAAATAAATCTATTCACCTTTCTGAACCTTACTTTTCTCACCTGTTCACTGAGATTGATGAGATGGTGGATGTCTCTTAAAATCTCTTCCAAGTCTAAAGTTATATGGTTAGGTGATTCTCATAAGTTATTTCTGAAGACTAAAAATTATTTAGAAAATATTTCCATACTGTGAGCTTAGGGCAAAAAGAAGTCTTGTTAATGTTCCTTCCCAGAGAAATGGTTGTGCATTATCTTAGGATCCTGGCAGTTCAGAGTAGGAAGAAACCCTTGAAGATGATTTAACTTAACCTTCTCAATTTATAGACAGTTCAGTTCAGAGTTGAGTTTCTTGACCAAGGTAATAGAGCTAGTTGGTGGCAGAGAACTAGTTAGAAGACCAGGATGCAAGCTCAGGACTCAATATAGTTTTCCCTTCTCCAATGCTGCTTTATTTCATCTGCCATCAGGCCACAGAATATGCTGTGTCTACAGGGCTGGGGCCAAGAAAATTTTCTGAGTAATTCCTTAATGTAGGGCTTTAAAGCAACAGCATGAATAGCTTTGAGTTTTGGCAGAAGTTCAAGGTCAGGCTTCTCTTTGCAGCTCATTCTTTTCTTTACTGATTGATTGTGAGCAGGATTTTTTACTGCGCATCTTTAGGCTTTAAAAACTTTTCTGCATATGCTGTTTCTTGTAAGAAAAAACTTTCATCATCCTAGAAGAATCATTCCTCAATCAGATGTTCTTAAGTTGGGTCCATGGACTCCCCAATGTCTCTCTGGATAGGAGAATCTTTCATATAATTCACTTCCTTTGTAATCTTATGTATTTTATCTTATACATTTCACACATAATTCTGAGAAGGAGGTCCTTAGGCTTCAAGAGGCTACAAAAGAGGTCTGTGGCACACACACACAAAGTAGGGTAAGAATTCTGAGTTCTTGTCTGAGGAGCTAAAAGACATTAGGGTGGAAGAGTGTTAGGGGTAAGGTATGGGGTAAACTTATTGAAGTTTGTAGGAACATTTTTACCTTTTAAAAAATTGCTCACTAAATGATGCTAATAGCATTTTACCCATCTTAAATTAATAACATATATGTGAGTATTGATTTCCATTTATCATTCCTTCCTCAATAAGTACTCTTTCCTAATTTTACCAAAACACTTTCAAATTCATGTTGCTATATTGGCGATGACATGCATACTAAGAGGCTCCCTTCTCCCCCAGTCTGACTTGATTTCCAGATGTTCAGTTCCTTTCTAATTCATGACTTGGAGTTTTTGACTTCTGAGGTACTACACCTCATGTTCAACTCTAGGCTCCTAGGACCCACCATGATCCCAGAGAGGCAAAATAATTTACATGCTAGGAATTTAAAAAAAATCTTTAGGTTTCTTTATTTGTACCCAGGGTTTACCACAGAAATTGCTGCTCCTCCTTGGCTAATTATTTTCCTTTTCTGTATGCAATCCCAAATTCTCCCTTTTCCTAATTATTTCCAAATAGGAGTGACTGGGAGTTTGTATATATTGGAAATAAAAATCCTTGTTTAAAAAATGCAAAATTTTTGAATTTTGAAGAACATTTGCTTGAAAATCTCTTGCTTTGTGTCCTGTGACACCTTGCCTACTTTTGGTGCCATGGTGACCCATGTTGGTGAATTCACCTGCTGGCACCTTTTTGGCTATGTATCTTTTTGGCCAAAGTAATATTTATTATTGCTTTAGTAGAATAATAAAAATTACATTTTCTTCTTTAGAAGGTTATAATTTGGTTTATGTAATAACCTAATTATGTTATGTAATGTCCATTTTCTGCATTCTAATCTCAGTATATTGCTGAGTTATTGTGAGATTTTGGGGGCATGATTGATTTCTCTGAGCTTGTTTCCTTGTTTGGAAAATAAGGGGAGAGAGTAGTGACTACTTTAATTGTTTCCTGTTCCAAAATCCTGTGACTCTAAGAAATTGTACCTGGTACCCAGGCTAAACATATCCTAAAAAATGCTGCCTAATTGGGAATTTATTTATAATCAACTAGTGCCAGGATAATAATTCTTTATATCTGCAAATAATTTTATGGTTTTCAAAAATATTCTCTAATCCTGTATCTATTTTCTACTCAAAATGCCAAAGGACAGCAGCATCAGTATTATGTGGGAGCTGGTTAGAAATGCAGAATCTCTGGCTTCACCCATGACCTAACAAACTCAAACCTGCATTTTTATCAAGATGCCCTGAGGATGCACATGCACCTTAAAGTCCAAGAAGTCGGTGGCTCGTGCCTGTAAAACTGGTGCTTTGGGAGGCTGAGGCAGGAGGATTGCTTGAGGCCAGGAGTCTGAGACCACCCTGGATAACATAGTGAGACTCCATCACTATATACATTTAAGAAAAAATTAGCTGGGCCTGGTGGCACATTTCTATAGCCCTAACTACCCAGGAGGCTGAGGTGCGAGGATCACTTGAGCTGAGGAATTTTAGGCTGCAATGAGCTGTGATCACACAGTGCAGAGTGAGACCCTGTCTCTTAAAAAAAAATTCTGAAGTGCTGCTTTTTTTTTTTTTTTTGAGATGGAGTCTCACTCTGTCACCCAGGCTGGAGTGCAGTGGCATGATCTCGGCTCACTGCAAGCTCTGCTTCCCGGGTTCACGCCGTTCTCCTGTCTCAGCCTCCTGAGTGGCTGAGACTACAGGCACCCGCCACCACGCCCAGCTAATTTTTTGTATTTTTTAATAGAGACGGGGTTTCACCGTGTTAGACAGGATGGTCTTGATCTCCTGATCTTGTAATCCGCCCACCTCAACCTCCCAAAGTGCTGGGATTACAGGCGTGAGCTATCACATCCGGCCCATTTTGGGTCTTATATTGGCCCTGTGAGAGAGGAACAGTATTTTACAGTTGACGAAACTAAGATTCAGAGTAGTTAAGTAACTAAGTCAAGGTTGCTGTACTAGGGTCTCACTCAGAACTCTGTACTCTAAACTTAATGCTGTCTTCGTGATTGGGCTGAAGTCACTTTTGTACAATAGAGTCTGGTCACTGCCCTGCAGCCCATAAGGTTAAGTGTGACTGTGTAATTGAGTTTTAGCCAACCAACAGAATGTGATGGAAGTGGAAAAGTATTGTGATCCACTTCTAGGAAAGAAAGCATAGAGAATGCTCATGCAAGCTTCTTCATACTGTTTTCCGTTCTTAGCTGACTGGAATGGAGAGGACCCATAGGGCAGCCTTGGAAATTATGTTTTAAACATGGCAGAACTTTTGTCAGCATGGATACCTGGATCACTGCATTAGGTCCACCCCACCTACATGTTCACCTGTCCAGTATGCATACATGAATCGGAAATAAACTTTTATTAAACTTGAGCTATTATACATGTTTGGGTAAGCACTTAGTCTACTCTCATATTCACTTCAGCAGTGACTTGGGACTTGAAGTTCCTTTGGCCTAATGCATTTTTTCATTTTCATCTTTGCCAGTTGGTGATAGATTCGTGGTCATCCAACATGCAGAAATGAATGAGCAGTGAAAAACAGCAGAGCTGATGGGTCATGAGGATGTAAGTGCGTTTGAAGGCTTCCACACCCTCTACTCCAGGGTAAGGCAAAGGCATTCTCTGCCATTGTTTTTCTTGCTTTTCCAATTCATAGAGGCTATTGTCTCACCTGTCTCTTGGAGTCAGTGCAATATGATGCCCTGTCTGTGAAAGGCTCCTAAAAGCCTTTATTGATTCAACTCATAGACACCATGCAAATCAGCAGTTATGAAGAGAAAACCATGACCAAGGTGATGGGATGGAATCTATGCATGGAAATATTTCAAAACAGGAATTTTTAGTGAGTTCGTTTAGGGTATGATTTATGTCAGAGGGGCTGTTGAGCCCTCTTGAGGTGCACTGTAAAGATGGGAACCGGGCCTGATTATCATTTCCTTATAGCCACGTCATATGTTAGCTCTGGTAGCTTCTATTTCCCTCACCTACCATCTTATTTCTTCTTTGATTACTCTGCTTAACTTTTCCTTCATTAATCCCTTTTTTAGTGAAGGAAATAACTTCTCAAAGTGTTGAAAATTCCAGATTTGATGTATAATAGCACTAGCAAAGTACATGGTTTTGCCTGTTCCATTTTATTTTATCCAGCATCACTGGAAGTCACATGCCCATTCATGCCTCATCTATTTGCAGCTCCTAGTACAATGTGTATGGTCACTGGCAATGTTATAACCAAAACTGGCTTTGAATTTTCACTTGTGTTGCAGATTGTTGAGACCAGAAGGAGAAATTAACTGTTTGGTGTGGAAAGGACATCACATCCTTTCTGAGCTCTCCAATTTCTAGAGCTTAAACTAAAACCAGACTCCTTGAAGGGAAAATTATGATTCATATAAATCTAAGAAAAGCTGAGGATGGTTAGGAATGAGGGATAGGAGGTTAAAGAAACATACTTAACTGAAGGGTTGTTTTAAGCAGCTTGGCTCAATACTGCTGAATCTTTGCTAGATAATATCCCATTATCCAGGCTCAGACAGAGGGCACCCAGAAAAGGCTGGTATCTTTAGGGGCCTCATGTGGCTCAGTAATGAGTACAATTTACTGAACAAAATAGACAATTAGAGGATGGAGATCTCTGGAGATTCCAATAAATGTACATCATTATTGCTCTAAAGTGATGCACATGCATGGAGATAAAGCAAAGAAAGGGCAGCTGCAAAGTACATCAGCAGAAGAGTCCAGGTGAGCAGCCTGATGCAGACTATAGCTCAGCACCTGGAGGTTGCTAAGAAAAGGAGCTGGTCTTTGCTAGATTTTCTCATTAAAAGAAAGGAGCTGGTCTTTGCCAACTTTGCTCAATTTCCTCTATATCCTGTATGTCCTCTATTTTAAAAGTATATCCTGTATATCCTCTATTTTAAAAGTAACTGAAAAATATAGCATGTCAGAAATAGCACTTGGCTGGTATGTTACTGTGTAAATACTATACAAGGACTACATTGTGGAGGGAACCATTCTTTAATTATTGATTTGGGGTCAAATAAAGTAATGTTAGGGATGCCAGTGGACCAGGGTTAGTTTCTCAACCTTACACTATTTATTGACACTTTGGGCCAGGCAGTTCTTGTGTGGAGTGTCCTGTGCATTGTAGGATGTTCAGCAGTGTCTTTGACCTCCACCCACGAAATGCCAGTATCTCCCTCCCTGATTGTGACAATCAAAAATGTCTCCAGACGTTGCCAAATGTCCCCTGGAGAGCAGAATTGCCCCTGATTGAGAAACACTGCTGAAGGGATATAGTGATTCAATCTTGCTCTGAATTTCTCTGGTATCGTATTTTAATCATTTAACTTCATTTGGTTTCACTTTCCCTGTCTGTAAAATATACACACATAAATAGCTAAATAGTCTAATGAAGTAATGTACATAGTACTGTGTGACTCCTTGGGGGCTCTGTGATTTCTAAGAAGCGATATTCGTCTTCCCAAATTTCTAGAACCCAAGGGTAATTCTTAATTCTTGTGATGGCACTGACTGAGGAACTGCGGAGTTTGAAGAAGGGCGAAGGTCTGTGGTATGGGACATAATGAAGAATGCTGGACTCTGAGTTTATTCAAGGGCTTCATGTTCTGGTTCATTGTGATAATATATTCTGGATGAAAACTTTCCTTTGCAAAGTTAAAAAAAGGGAAGAGTGGATGAGGCAGAAAGAAGGCTGTTCAAAAGAGCAGTCAAGGAAATTGCATTTGGCAAGGTGATCTGCTAATGTTAAAGTGACTCACGTATAATTAGACCAAAGGACATAAAGAAATAGCCTCCAAAGGAAAACTATCCTCCCAAATGACTGCTAGTCCAGATCAGTTTTTGCAGACCATACAATAAAGACCAGAGAATGTTTGGAGATCAGTGTTTATTCTAGAAACTTTTACATTTCTATTTCTTCTCTTCTTTAGGAACATGGAAAGGGATTATCTTTAATATATGCCCCTTGAATTATAAATATAAATGTTTTAATATGACATGTTCTTTTGATAGTTTTCTAGTACTATGTGTTGGAATGGTCAAAGAGGCCATAACTCTGACCTAGACCTGAAGTAACCTACATTATTTTAATAGAAAGGCTCAGTTTAACTCTAAAACAAGGCCAGTGCAGGGATTAGATGTAAACTGTCCTGGCAGGTTTGCATTCCCCCTTGCTGTGTTTCTGGTCCCTGTGATTATTAGACTTGCTTACAAAGTTTCCAACAAATGCACTGTATTTTGGATCTACTATGCAGAGAAGCCATCGTGGATAGCCTTGTTTATTTGCATTCTTCATACATTTTTTGTCCTAGGTGTTAAGCAAAACTTATAAGAATGTTTAAGAAGGATTCCATGTACCTTGAAGAAAGAGGCACTTTGGTGTAGAAGAGAGGTGAAAAGTGAAAGAAGCTCCACTTTGTTAGGAGTAGGCTGGTGTTTGAATGTTGAAGTTTTTATTCTAGTACTACTCAAAGTGTGGCCTCTGAACCAGCAGTATGAGAATCATTTATACTTGTTAGAAATGTACAGACCTATTAAATCAGAATTTCTGGGAGTGGGCGTAATAATCTGTGTTTTAACAAGACTCCCAGTGATCCTGATGGATGCTAAAATTTGAGAAGCATTGCTTTATTAGTGGTTTCTGATGTAGTTACTTCTTACAAATGATGTCTGTGTGTGTTTATGACGGGGAGGGCACAGAGAAAGTATTTTTCCAGTTGATCAGAACATATATAAGCTTTTCTTGTGATAACTTCTTGGATAATTTTCTCAATGATGCCTTAAGCCTTTTCTTGCATTGTCTGATACAGTAGCCACTAGCCACATGTGGCTTTTTCTTGTTTAAATTAATTAAAATTAAATTGAAATTCAGTTCTTCATTGCACTAGCCACATTTCAAGTGCTCTGTAGCCACATGTGGTTAGCGGCTACCATATTGGACATTGCAGATAGGGAGCATGTCCATCATCAGAGAAATCTGTTAGACAGCACTGTTTTAGCCTGTGAAGACCTCTATTTGTCAGAAACTTACATTTAGAATGATAGTATGCTCTTGTTGTAACAAGACCTCAACTCATTTAAAACAGAAATGAGTTTTGGGCTTCTCCATCCTGGGGAAACTTTTCAGTCTGTGACTGTATCTTGCTGAACTTTTTACCTTGCTGTGGCATCTGTCTGCTACAGAAAGTGCCATGGGTACATCTCTGACATAATCAAATCCACAGCCTCTGAAATATTTGCCCTTTAATCCAAGGCTGCTGAGCTGTCTTTTTCCATTTGGTCTCTCTATGCCCTGACCCTTCGTGGTGAGGCTTGTTTGTGCAAGATGTCTCTTTTGATACTGCCTAGAGCTTTACAAAGAGTCTGGAAGAGGTGGCAAGAGAATTTTCACCTCCCCTACTTCCAATTTCCAGCTTGGCTCAAAAAAAGTGTTTCATAAGAGGATATTAATACTCAAACTTCACCGCTGAGGAATTATCCCCTGAAGAATTAGTCTCTAAAGCAAGATTTCCAACAGACTTATTACAGCACAGATTTAGTAATTAAGCCCTTTGGCAGCATGGAAGAATTTTCAGTTGATATTATGTATTAATATTACCAATATTAGTTGCTCAGAAATTATAAATAGAACAAATGAAAAGATGTGGAAACACAGACACACAAGTTTTAAAAGATATAAAGTTTCCTGAGCCGAAGATTCGTGTGCATAGGAGAGGGAATGGGAATAAGGAGTTTATGGCAATTAGTAGTATTGCTGGAGTTGAGGGGAAGGAGGTGGATACAACCTGGACTTGATCCCTGAATAGTCTTAACCCTGCTGTTTTACTTTTGATGGATGCATTGCTTGTTCTCTTCCTGCCTTTCTTTCTTTCTCTCTTTAAAAATACTTTATTCACTCATTTATTTATTTGAACAGTTTTAAGTTCAAGCAAAATTGAGAGGAAGATACAGATTTCCCATATATCTCCTACTCCTCCTACTCCCTATACATGCATGGCCTCCCCCAGTGTCAGCATGACCCACCAGAATGGCACATTTGTTAGAACTGATGAACCTACATTGACACATCATAATCACCCAAAGTTTATAGTTTACATTAGGATATATTCTTGGTGTTGTACATTCTTTGGTTTTAGACCAATATATAATCACATGTATCCATCATTATAGTATATAGGTATTTTCACTGCCCTAAAAATCCTTCATGCTCTGCCTTTTCATATTTCCCACCCCTTCGCTCTTCACTAAACCCCAGAAACCACTGATTTTTTTTTTTTTTTTTTTTTTACTATCTCCATAGTTTTGCCTTCTCTAGAATGTCATGCAGTTGGAATCATGTAATATTTAGCCTTTTCAGATTGGCTTATTTTACTCAATAATCAACATGTAAGTTTCCTCTATGTCTTTCATGGTTTGATAGCTCATTTCCTTTTAGCACTGAATAATATTCCATTATGTGGATATACCACAGTTTATCCATTCACCTACTGAAGGACATCTTGGTTGCTTCCATGTTTTGGCAATCATGAATAAAGCTGATATAAAAATCTGTGTGCAAGTTTTTTTTTTTTGTGGACATAAATTTTTAAATCCTTTGGGAATATTCCAAGGACCATGATCGCTGCCTCGTATGGTGAGAGTATGTTTTATTTAGTAAGAAATTGCCAAACTGTCTTTCAAAATGACTAACGTTTTGCATTCTCACCAGCAATGAATGAGAGTTCTTGTTGCACCACATCCTTGCAAGCATTTGGTATTGTCAGCGTTTCAGATTTTGGCCATTCTAATAAATGTGTAATGATAGCTCAGTGTTGTGTTGTTTTAATTTGCATTTCCCTGATAACATATGATGTAGAACATCTTTTGATATGCATACTTGCCATCTGTATGTCTTCTTTGATGAGGTATCTGTTAAGGTCTTTGGACTATTTTTTACTCAGGTTGTTTTCTTATTGTCGACTTTTAAGTTTTTTATAGATTTTGGATAATGGTCTTTTGTCAAATATGTCTTTTGAAAATATTTTTTCCCAATCTGTGGATTGTCTTCTTATTCTCTTGACCTGATGTTTCAGAGAACAGACATTTTGAATTATAAAGAAGCCCAGCTTATAAATTCTTTTTTTTTTTTTTTTTTTGAGACGGAGTCTCGCTCTGTCGTCCAGGCTGGAGTGCAGTGGCGCAATCTCGGCTCACTGCAAGCTCCGCCTCCCGGGTTCATGCCATTCTCCTGTCTCAGCCTCTCCGAGTAGCTGGGACTACAGGCGCCCGCCACCACGCCCGGCTAATTTTTTGTATTTTTAGTAGAGACGGGGTTTCATCGTGGTCTCGATCTCCTGACCTCGTGATCCGCCCGCCTCGGCCTCCCAAAGTGGCCCAGCTTATAAATTCTTTCTTTCATGGATCGTGCCTTTGGTGTTGTATCTAAAAAGTCATTGCCACACCCAAGGTCATTTAGGTTTTTTCCTATGTTATCTTCTATGAGTTTTATAGTTTTGTCCTTTACATTTAGGCCCGTGATCCATTTTGAGTTAATTTTTGTAAAGATTGTAAGGTCTGTGTCTAGATTAATTGTTTTGCATTGGATGTCCAATTTTACCAGCATCATTTGTTGCTTTGTTGTACTGCCTTTACTCCTTTGTCAAAGATCAGCTGACTATCTGGATGTAGGCATATTTCTAGGCTCTCTATTCTGTTCTATTGGTCTATAGGTCTGTTATTTTACCAATGCCATACTGTCTTGATTATGGCACTTTATAGTAGGTTTTGAGGTCAGGTAGTGTCAGTCTTTCAACTCGGTTCTGCTTTAATATTGTGTTGGCTATTCTGCGTGTTTTGCTTCTCCATATACACATTAGAACCAATTTGTTGGTAGCCACAAAATAACTTGCTGGGATTTTGATTGGGATTTTGTTGATTCTACAGATCGAATTGAGAAGAAACTGACGTCTTTACAATATTGAGTCTATAATGATCATGGAATATCTATTTAGTCCTTCTTTGAGTTCTTTCACCAGAGTTTTGTAGTTTTCCTCATATAGATCTTGTACACATTTTGTTAGATTTATACCTAAGTATTTCATTTTTGGAGATACTAATGTAAATGGTATTGTGTTTTTTATTTCAAATTTCATTTGTTTATTGCTGATATGTAGGAAAACAGTAGACCTTTGTATATTATTCTAGTATCCTGCAACATTGTTATAATTGCTTTACTAGTTCCAGAGGTTTTTTGTTGATTACTTCAGATTTTCTACATAGGTGATCATATTATATCATCTGAACAAAGATACTTTTATTTCTTCCTTCCCAGTCTGTATTCCTTTTATTTTAATTTAATTTAATTTTATTTTATTGTTCTATTGTATTACCCAGGACTTCTAGCACAATGTTTGGGAAAAAAAAAAAAAAAAAAAAAGTAGTGACAGGGCACTTCCTTGCTTTGTTCCTGATCTCAGTAGGAAAACTTCTAGTTTCTAGTTTCTCACCATTTAATATGATGTTAGCTATAGATTTTTAAAATGTTCTTTTCTCTTTGGTTTGCCTTTCTTACCCATTTTTTTGTGCCCTAAATGTTGGAGGGGGCTCAGTTTTCTAAAGGGGGGTGCTGTTAGCATTTTGATGGAATGAATCATTGTTATGTGGAATTTTCCTTTCTATTATAGGATGTTTGGGCTCTCTGGTCACAAAATGCCCATATTATTCTAACCAAGTCATTGTGTCAATCAGGATGTCCCCCTGCATTTCCAAATACCCTCTGATTGAGAATCACTGACTGCTAGAAAGATATGAGTTTGATGGGTTTTCTGTTTGTTTCTTTTTTGATGGGGAGAGGGAGGAGTAATTACAGTCAGGGAAGATGCAGGTGCTCTGAGTGTCTGGTTCATTAATTTCTAATATCACCTAATCTTTCCCCGGTGCTGGCAGTGCTGTTGGTAGCCAATATTATTCTATTGAGATCAGGAGAATCAGGGTCTCCTACTGCAAGACTTGGTTTCAGAGGCTTGATACCAACCCAGAAACCATAGGGGGTTTTCTGTGCCACAGAGAGTAGTGGAACTACTGAGGCTCCCACAAGATGCTGCATTTTTATTTTGATTCACTGCAGCTAAATCTCCTACATCTACTTGAAAGTAGACTGTTTTCTACATGACAGTGATCTACTGAGGGAAAAATCAATAAGAGAAATTTACAGACAATCCAAGGGAGAAAGGCTTTGCCAGCCATTTACTTTTTTTCTCTGTGATTGCACATATTGGCAAAGTGGCCCCTAAATTTGTGAGGTTATGTGTAGACTATTGGGAGATCTCAGAATTGTTCTACAATTAGCAAAGAAAAGGAGAACACTTTTAGATGTCTTGCCGAGGGGCCTACATAGACTATTTTGATTACAAGAATGGAAACTGAAGTTACTTTAAAAAATGGAAGGCTTAACTAAAGATGCACGAGGAAATAAGGAAAACAGAATTTCAGTCATGTGGCAAGTCTGCAAAGAATCTCAGGGGCTTTTAGGATGAGAGAATAGTCTGGCTGGACCTCATGGAGTCAGGACTTAGGAGCAGGAAGATTGTTCTGATCTGTTGTAACTCCAGGGTGTGTCTGCACTAACAGTGTTGGTCAGTCCATATTCTACTTTTAGATCATTAATGTGGTTCAGCATTTCCATTTTAGATTCTCTCTTGTTCCTCATGTTCTTGCTTCCATTTATTGTTCCCACAGCCTAACTAATGATCTGTGTATAGACCAAACTCCAAAAGAAGAAAAGGAGTATGATAAGTTTTGTAGTAACTATCATCCTGATTCTTAACCCTTATACCATGCAATTTTAGAGCCGCTGATGCTCTCTCCTGGTCCAAACAGCTGCGATTTAAGGATATTTGCTTTAGTAAGGGCTATGGGCTTGGCAATTTCTCTAGAAGAAGGTAATGATGGGGTAGACTGAGACCCCACTGGGGTAGAGCACTGCTGGGGTAGAACATGAGACCTCAGTCTAGTTTAATGACCCTGAATTCTTAACTCTTGGAATCAATATAAATAGTATTTGTGGGTTATATAGACAACAAAGAACTGGAAGATTATTCAGAAAGCATACATGTTTAGCAGCAATTGTGAAAAAGCATGAATCTGTTTTTTTGGGAAGTCTGATTCTATCTCATTGCTGAGTGGCAGGGAAATTGCTGGGCTGGGTGATTGGGAAATGGGGAATTGTATTTCCCATACAGATATCTTATTTTTTGTATCTGTCAAATTTGATTCTTTTGGCCACCCGTGTGTTGCACAGGAATAATGGCTAGGTGACTTTCTAAATGTTGAAAGACATTTTGACATCTTCGACAAGTGTTGTTCAACAGCTGGGTTTGTAAGACTGTAGTTGTGATAAAGGAAAATAACTTGGCTTATTACTCTAAAAATAAGTTCCATACAAATGTTGACATTTTGGGGATTACTACCTCACATAGTGTGTTTTGTTCACTTTCCCCCTGAACTTGGAGCATTAGTTTCATTTGAGCCAGTGATTGAGTGTGACTTTATAAGGGAATGCATTCTATATTGCAGAAGGCTCTGTCTTTATTTACGACTCTGTGTCAGGATAAGAATAATGGTCCTGGCTCTACTTGGACTTGCGCAGCTGTGAGTGGAGTGACCCATGGTAGCACAAACAGCCCATCATTTCATTGAATTATTTAAGGCTCTTACACTTCCCTTCAAGTAGCTGGATCGTGGTGGCACCACATACAGAGAACAAGTTAGTATTTCCTTAGAGAGATGCAGCTTTTGTTGAAAGAGAGTCTGAAGAGAAGAGGTTCAGCAGGGCTTCTTCAACTGATGGCTGAGGAAAGAATGTAGTTTGTTATTGAAGGGTGATGGGGATTGGGATCAGCTTTCTCAACCCAGCTGCTGACCGCTGAGGTGAAAAGAGCAGAGATAAAACATTTGCTCCAGTTTCTCTTCAGACTCTGTGAAGATCCCCATCCCCTGTATTGAATTTTTAAAAATAAAAAGGGAAAAATATAGAATTGTATCTAATTGGTCTTAACATATATCCATGTTTCTTCTGAAGAGGAAGATTTGTATGTTGATAACCACACGTTGCCAGAAGATTAAAATCTTCAATTTTAACTTTAAAGAAGCATTAATCTTACAGTATAAGTGAAAGATTAACTCAAATTTGCACATATATAATTTTTCTACAAAAATAAAACAAAATTATGTTTGTTCTCATAGAATCAGGAATTAATTTGCAGCCCTTGTTGAAGATTCTTTAGCAACAATAAAGACATCTGCTGTCTCCAGGGTATAGAGAGATTCTGAAAGATGGCTAAGAGCCAGGGATCCTGAATCCTTTATTTCCATCCTGCCATAGGTTACTCCCCGTGAGATTCCTGCAGGATAAATGTGCATGGGGCGGTGGTGGAGGCAGGACTTTGGATGCAGATCCCTGAGGGCCTGGGACCGAAACCCCCAGCCCTGAACTGCCCTATTCTTCCTATGAACCACGGGAAGAGGCAGCTCCTGTCAACCTTTTTCTTTCCATGCCCACTGTTGAATCTTTGCCTTCACTTTTCAAACAAGCAAAGCTGTGGCTGATGCCATGTCCTCCAACATGACCCATTCCTATCAGCACACCCCTTTAGAGGGCCCATCACAGACAAGGAAGAAGGCAGACAGGGAGGAGTATGCTTCCCCTGACTATCAAAAGCTGTTTCTTTTCCACTGGAAAGAACTTACTGGATCACTTCTGAAATTAATTATTGTCATTAGAACAGTATTTACCAGGCATGAAATGTTAGACATTATTTAGAGACTCTCAACTTAGAAAATAATATTTTTACTTTGAAAGAGCAAAATCCCATATTAGTACAGTCCTGGATTTTAACTTTTAGTTTCCTCTGGTGTTTCTCCACATACCCCTCCATTTTTTCCTTCCATTAACCCTGTTACCTTAAGTTCTTTAGTCTCTTTGCCTCAATTCTTATATCTTTATTTTATTTCCAGAGTTCTATGGTTCCCACCTGGCTGCAGGACAAGGTACTTCGTAAGTTGGCATAAAGACATAGGCTGATTCCAAGTTCTCTTTCTGAATTTCTTTCAACTCTTTCTATGCAAACCTCTTTTACCCAAACTGGTCCTTGGTCCCATTCTCTCCTCCCTGTGTAGAGTGCTCCTGTTTCTTTTCGGTGACCACTTGGTAGCATTGATAGACTTTGGGTCCTGTAGCCAGATAGATCTGCATTTCTATCCTGTCCCTATCATTTTTTAGAAATGTGACTTTGGGCAGAATATTTAATTTGAGCCTCAATGTTTTCATTTTTAGAATGGGAATCATAATTACCTTATAGGATGCTTATGGGCATGGTACTTAGGGAACTGTCCTGCCCAGGTTCTATTTTCTGCCTTTTCATCCCAACAGTATGCATATGTGCTTGCTGATGAAGTTATTGAACATCAGAATTCCAGAGCTGGTCTACATCACAGTTCGTGGTTAGCCATCCTCTACCTGCCACTTTCACACCTTCCCTAACCACATCTTCCTTTGATAGGACCTAATCGTATCAGTGAGCACCTAAAGATACATTTTCCTCCTTCTGCCTATGATTGTGAAAACTATGTTCATGGACATTCAGAATGTCCTGGTATATCTGCCCATATCAGAAATTGACAGCAATTTCATGGCCACTATCTGCAACCTTGAGCACTAATTCATTTTCTCAGCATTTGTTTCCTTTCATGTAAAGTGAGATTTATCGTGAACATCGAATGCTCTGATTGCAAAGAATACCTCTTTAAAATGAAGTTTTCCAACAGCTTTTTATTCTGAATATCATTTAATAAAGTGCAACATGACGTTAACAAGGTTGCTTAGACAAGCCCTCGGAGTTTATTTAAGTAGACTCTGCCCCATATTGATTCCCAATTATAACATGTTTAGCATGAATTAAACCTGCCAGTGTTCTCAGACAATGTGATGCTCTCCCTGCGATTCTGCCCTTGTCTGTCAGCTACAAGAGTGTCAGTGTTTCCTTGTTCATTCTATTTAAAACGTAATTCTCAACCTCTTGCTCAAATGATTTGAGCCATATGTGAGGTCTATAAATTTTGGTTTCTCAGACTACCACCTTCTTTCCCTTCTTACTATTTCTTACTCCCTTTTCTCTATTTTCCTTATTGTCTCATGTACTAAAATAAGACTTTAAAATTTTTTTCTACTCAAAGTAAGAATAACTTAATGCTTATATTTTTCTAGTTTGATCTACTTTGTAGTAATAAATATGGGCTCTTAGTTGTATATATATGTGGGTTTTCATGGAATTAACTTTGTCTCTTTTTGCTCATGAGTTTATTGGTGAGAAGACACAAGTATAACTTTGGGATTCTTCTGCAGTCTTTGGTTATTCGTGTGTATTGCTAATTGAACCTTTACTGGTTGTTTAAATTTTGTGGTCATGTATGTTTTTACCATAGGCTCTTGAGGGAAAAATATAAAAGGCCATGGGAAAATTGGTGGTATGAAAAAAATCTATCAATATATTCTTCTCGGATACCCTTTTCGAGAAAAATTAAGATACTTTGAAAAAGATTCATAATCAGAAATATTATCTAGTTTAACTTTTTTGAATGGAGAGATTTTATAGGCTGGCAACAGGAGCTTCTGACCTTTCTTCTTCATGAGCACTGATGATGGAGGGAGTGACTGTGAGTGCATTTTAGGTAGAAGAGAGGGAGCCTGGTAACAACAAACTGTGAGACTGGTTGTACTACGTTATTTGTTAATGCTTCTGAAGGAGAGATACCAGGGCCTCTGCCCTGCATCCTTCCATGCTAGAAATATTCATAGTTGGAGGAAGCAAGAAATGCAGCCTTTGAGCAAGTTGGATTTTTTTTAACTATTGATTTTGAAAAAAATTGTTTTTGTAATTATGAGTACAGGAAAAAAAAGTAAATGAGAAGAGAGATGTATAGCAGATCAAATATGCGGCTGCCTTGTTGACTTGTGTAACATCAGATATTCCACTCCACCTTCATTTTTAAATAAACCTCTCTGTTTTATTTGCCCTTTCAGCTAATCAGAACTTTTCTCGTGCTCTCCCCTGTTGTCTCAGGATTTAGGAAAAGAGCTGATGGGATTGGGCTGGACCTAGGAAGGATTGACAGCACCTCTAAGGGTTTGCTCCTGAGGAGAGGAGAATAACTTGCCCCTTGCTCCTCTTCAAGCCTCAGACGGGAGCTCACCCCCAGCCTAGCAGTTAACATTGCTGCTGCAGTCAGGTGTGCTCTCTCTGTCCACCTTTTCTGTCTGGGGTTCCCTTCCTGTCTTTTGTTTGGCTGTGAGACGTGGTTAAGCCCTTTGGCTTCTCCCGTGCCTACAGGCCCTCTTGCCCTGGTTGGAAGGGATGGGGTAGGAACGCACCTGAGGGGTGAGAGACCCCCAGAGAGGAGACCAAGAGGTGCCAAGGGCAAAGCCCTGTTTCACAATTCTGTTCCAGGCCTCCACATTTACCTGGCTTTGCTTCTTAGTCTGGGAGAACTTTGTTACTTGTTAGAATTTTTTTTTCCTTAATTACATATTTTGTTTCCCCAATTAGATAAGGAGGCCTCTACAGGCATGGATCCTGCCATGTGCTTCTCTTGCATTCTTTGTGTTGCTTGCATTGTGGGAGGCACATAGCAGGAGGTCAGATATGGGGGTTTCATTGCATTAATAATGTCCCTTTGTAGTTGTTTTAGGGCTCTTAAAACAAAGACTGGGTGGCTTATAAACAACAGAAATTTATTTCTCACTGTTCTGGAGACTGGAAGTCTGAGATCAGGGTGCCAGCATGGTTAGGTTCTGGTGAGGACTCCCTTCCGGGTTGCAGACTGCCAGCTTCTCATTGTGTCCTCCTCACATAGTGAAAAGACAGTGGACTGGCTTTCTGGTTTTGGATTATAAGGGCGTTAATCCCATGTGTGAGGGCTCTACCCTCATGACTGAATCGCCTCTCAAAGACACTACCTCCTAAATGCTTCATAGTGGGGGTTAGGTTTTCAACATATGAATTTTGGGGGAACAAACATTCAGTCTGTTGCAGTAATTTGTCTTATTCATTCCCTTTACCTTCACTTACTTACCATTCTTTTATTTTTTTTTGTTAAACATATTTAGTAACTACTTGCCTCGTTCTTGCTGGAGTGACTTTTTTTTGGAAGGGTCCAGATTCTGTATACCTCCAAAGCAGTCTGCCTAAGATTGATTTGTCCATGTCTGCCTTTATTTGTTGAGTTGAATATTAAACTTTCTTATAACTCTGTGAAGAACCTGCAATCTCAGGAAACATGAGCTCCACTTTTGACTGAAAGGGCTTTACTACTAGGAAATGAGAGAGGCCTAGGTTTTCTTCTTACAGATCTCACATACATTGGCTGTGCGGCTGCAGAAGAGTTAGGTCACCTCTCTGTATAGTGTATTCTCAGATAATGTGAGTTAGGCTCATAATTGGGAAGTTTAGTGTAACTCCTCTAACTCAGATTATTCTGTCTGTTACTTAGGTTCTCCATTACATGCAAAATCATTGTTTTTGTTAAAGTTGTTCTGTTCCTTTGTTCTAGTTGTTTAATGCATTTTTCCCCTGGCCTGATCAATTTTTTTGAGGGGCAAGGACAGGACCTAATTCTCACATATCCTTGGCTACCCTTTTTCTCCCTGTAGACCAAGCATGAGATTCCATTCAAAGTAGGTGATCCATAAATGTTTTAACCTAATTAGAAACAAGCATTTTTAGAATTCAAGAGGAAGAAATTCCCTAAATACATTAGCATTTAAGCACATCCTAGAGGTCATCTGGTTTACCACCTTATTTTTTGATCATCAATTTGTTCGTTCTATTATTCTCTCCTTCCTTTCTTCATCCCTTTTGTGCCAGGCACTGTGTAAGGAGCAGGGGATATGAGGTGAGGATAGACATAGAACTTCCATCAGGTGGAGAGGATAGACATTAAGCAAGTATTTAAAAGTCTGAGGAGAGCTTTAAGTACCAAAAGCTACAAAAGCCCATGATGGGGAGCTGCCTTGTGTTCTGAGAAGGCTTTTATGAGGATGTGATGTTTAAGCTAAGGATTATCAACCCAGAGAAGGGAAGTGGCTTGCCCAAGGTCAGTCAGTAGCTCACATGTAGCTGAGCATGGCCTGTAGCACAGATTTCTCCCCTGCCCTAGGCTTATCCCTGTGAGTTTTGTGGGGCTGCTGAGAAAACATTCATTGTTCAAGTACTTTGATTTTGCATTTCACTGGGGCACATGGCTTAGCTATTCTATGAATAGCTTACATTTTGATAATTTTATGGACTGTTTGTATACCCCCTAAATTCATGTTTTAATCTAATCTCCAATGTGATAGTTTTTCCACGTGGAGTTTTTGAGAGCTAATTAGGTCATGAGGATGAAAATACCTTCTAGAATTTGTCCACCAATTCAACTTTTAGTATTTGTCCAACTTCTAGTATTTGTCTATGCTGTTATCTTTCTGGAAGGCAGTTTGGCAAAATACATTAAAGTGTAAAATGTGTGTACACCTTGACCCAGCAATTCAACTTCTAGTATTTGTCTAACTTGCATAGCCATGAAACGATACATGCACAGAGATACCCACTACACGTTTGTGTTTGTACGAAAAAAACTAGAAATAACCTAAATACCTACTAGTGGGAGACTTGTGAACTAATTTATTATTAGGAAACTAAATACTTACACAGGTCAACTGGAATACCATATGATTTTTTTAAATGATATATTAGTTCTTTATTTGTTTTTAATGGAAGGATATCCCTGACATATTATTTAAAACAATTCTGATCACAGACAACATAAATAATATGAGCCTATTTACGTAAAATTGTTTGTAAATGTATGCATGTATGTGAACGTGCAAGGCGTGTTCAATAAAATCTTAGCAGTGTTTTTTCCAAGCGATTTTTAGTTTTGTTTTGGCATTTTGCTGTGCCTTTTGAATGTTTATACAATGGGCATGTCTCCTTTTTTTTTTTTGAGACAGAGTCTCACTCTGTCGCCCAGGCTGGAGTGCAGTGGCGCGATCTCTGCTCACTGCAAGCTCCACATCCCGGGTTCACGCCATTCTCCGCCTCAGCCTCCCAAGCAGCTGGGACTACAGGCGCCCACCACCACACCCAGCTAAATTTTTTTTGTATTTTTAGTAGAGATGGGGTTTCATCATGTTAGCCAAGATGGTCTCCATCTCCTGACCTCGTGATCCTCCCACCTCGGCCTCCCAAAGTGCTGGGATTACAGGCGTGAGCCATCGTGCCCGGCCGGGCATGTCTCATTCTTAAAAGTGACAACAATATTTAAAACATGCATTGCCCTACTGACCAAGTGTTTGCAGCATCATCTAATTAAGTCAGAGTATTAAATGGGTACAGAGGATTGGACATTGCTTTCATAGAGCATTTATTAACTGTATATGCCCTATAAAACTAGGCGATATGAATACAGAGAGGTGTCCTTGTTCCCTAGGAATTTAAAGTTTAGAATAATTTCAAGGCTATATGTTACTAAGTAGGCATACTGCGCTGGTGTGTGGAATATGTAAGTACCCACCAAGAAGAAATTTTATAATGGCATGTGGATTCAGATTTATCACTTAACCTTGAGGGTTTACCCAAATATGAGAGGAATATTAGTGTTGCTTCACACTCAAGGGAAGGGGTTTGGGCATAATGTGTAGACCTCGAGTACCATTTAACTGAGTGTTGCTACCAGTTGGGGCATGTATTTTTCAAAAGGAACTAGTAATTTCCTTCATTGACAATTAATTAGGTATCCTAAAAACCTGCAATTTAAATCTGATAGCATGGACGGTGAGTCTTCTGGATGGCAGTGTTGGAGAGAAAGTCCAAGAATGCATTTTCTAGGAGAAAAGGTCACTAATTAGCTTTGCAAGTAAAATCAATGCTTAGTCATTCCTTCATCTAGTTTTTCTTTTCTGATGTTCCTTTAGGAGCATCATATTGGTTTTTGACATTGGAAAATCATAACCTGTTAACCCAATGCATAAACAATAGCTAGGAAAGCTTTTTAGAGTTTTTGATAATTTTATTAATTTTCTATTAACATCTCATCTTTATTGTAATTTTCTTTAGGCTCAGAGAATAAAAACATCTGTCTCTAGCTAATGGACCAGTAGAATAGTCTTTGGATCCAGTAGGATATGAGCCTGTGGTCTGAAGAATCAGGATAGATTTAAAGGAATTTGGTTAGTGACCTTGAATCTTTAATGTTCTCTGCCACACATTCTCCTCTTTCATAGTCTTACCATAAGAATTTGTGCTAAGAGGAATCTTTGGAAACATTCTAACCCAGGATACACAAACTGCCTTTGAAATCTGAAGTAAATCTCATATAAAATTTATTTACACATAATTAAATTTGTTTTAGTCTAAAATCTGGTGATGTTACTTAATGTCAGTTCATTTCCACAAAGATTTATCAAGCTTTTGTGGATTCAAGTGAGAATGGAAGGAGAAAGTTTGGAGACAACACTTCTGAGGACTTTTGCCAATCACCTAAGCAATGTGAGGTTCCATATTGTGGCTTTCAAGTGAGATCATTCAAAGGTGTTATGTGTTTTTTCCCCTCTGGGCCTTCATGTGTATGAGTGGAGAGTTGAAGTTAACGAGGCCATGTTTTTGCTGAGTGAGCAGGTCC
This sequence comes from Hylobates moloch, assembly GCF_009828535.3. Taxonomy (NCBI): domain Eukaryota; kingdom Metazoa; phylum Chordata; class Mammalia; order Primates; family Hylobatidae; genus Hylobates; species Hylobates moloch. Next base: position 17,426,331 of record NW_026652297.1, on the reverse strand, counting down.
ACACTAGAGTGGGAATAGAGTTCAGCATGTATGGAAGGGAGTGGTTATGACAATTGACTGTGGAATTTAAATTGGCTGAGGAGGTGAATTTGGACATGAGGAGGGTAAGGGACAGTGAAAAGCTGTAGTATCCAATGGGTTGGAGGTCTCCCTGGGGTCAGAGACTTGCTGAAGTTGTGGTATCAGAGATGGGAAACTGACAGGAGATGTTGGTGGTGGGAGAGCAACATGGAGGAATTTCAGCTAAGAACTGGTGTGTGACCTTGGAGTTAGGGCAGAGCACAGGGACTGAAAAGCCAGGGTATTGGAATGATCATCTGTGTGGATACTGAATTCACTTAAAGTCATGGCCATGGGAGTGATGAAGAGTGACAGGGAACCAGGAACCCAGATCTTCCCAGAATGAGGGAGAATGGGCAATATAGTCTGATTTTTTGTGATTCAAAGCTCAGGATTTTACAGAAGAAAGGAGGGACAATGGTATAGATGTGATAAAGATAACCCACTCCACCTCTAAGCCTTGAGGTTCAGGGAATGTAGGGAGAAAATAGTCACCACATAGGGGGACTAGAGGTAGGGTGAGCAGTGGGATCTTGCTGATGACTATAAGTTCCAGACAGCACAGGGAAAGGGATTCAAGCATGGGGAAGGGTGGGTGATAGGGTCAGGAAGAGGAATGGAAAGAGCCATATGGTGGTAAAAGTGTAAGGTTGAGAAATGACTTGTTAGTCCTTGAGGGCTTCTCCTTGTATTCTTAACAGGGATAAAAGATATGATTAAGTTAGTCCTGATATTCCCAAGGCTATTGATTTATAGAGTGGAATGGGAGGGAGGACAGCACCCAGGGTTTTGGGTCTCCCGCTGGACTCCTGCTTGAGGGGGTGGTTTTATACAGAGCACATAGGGCTCCCATTTAACCCCAGCCAGAGGAGGGGCTGCCTTGGGACCAAGCATTCATTACCCCTGTCCAGGGAAGTATAATGAACAGTAGAGGTCATGGAACGTTCTCCTGCTTTATTCAACTTTATGGATCACTTCACGTATTTCACCACATAGACAGCATTCCCTTGTGCCATATTTCTGATTACTTTGTGCCCAGTGAGGATCCTTCATTCATTTATTGCTTCTTTCCTTCCCAGTTACTTGTGTTTCTTTTGTCTGGACAGAAGAAAGCTGTAATGTCTGCCAGTCTGAGGACAGAGCGTGTGTGATGGTGCCCTATAAGACTCTACTGAATTGAGATACTGTCTGCAGGAAGGCCATTTAGTCTAAAACCAGTTATCACTTCTACTGAGCTAAAAAGCATTCAGTTCTATCTTCTGGTCACTCCAGAAGAGATTCCGTAGTACAAGCCAAAAGAAATTAAATACATGAAGTGACCTTTAAATAATCTATATTAGGGAAATTAATATGTGTTTAACTCTTTGGAAGCACTAGATTTAAAATTCAAAATGAACTCCTTAATAAATCCTTACTGTCTCCTTGTGGACAGATGCTAGGGTCTTAATATCTTCATTCTTTATGTCACAGTCTGTTGAGCCCTAAACATACTTGTATAAATAAAGAGATTCAGGAAAGATTTGCCAAAAGGACTTAATTTTATTTCTAATTCCTCTTTCTGGAATCCTGCTTCCTTTACAAGGATATTGTACAGAAATGTGATTTTATGAAATACTTGAATTGTTTTAATACTTCACTTTTAAAGGTCCACTTTGTATGTAAGAGGACTTCTCAGATTTGAGTCACAATTTTCAAAACATAGGGAAGGACCAAATGGGAATATAAAGGTTGGTTAGAGAAATACACCATTTTTTTGTGTGTGTGTGGACAGTTAAGCATGTGATAGAGGTTCCAAAGGTAGATTGAAGTAGGGGAAGACAATGCTGATGAATTCATGGTTTCACTGGTGTCCCTTCCTTCTTTACAAATAAATCTATCCTAGAGATCACTTATGCAGTATGTAAATAATAAACACAGCCAAAGTTGGTTTACTGGTCTTTTTTCCAATCAGAACTTTACCCTGGTACTTCCTCTTCTCTGTGATAGAGTCATGATCATCAGTCTTTTAGAAGATCTGGAAAGTCCTGAGATAGCAGGGTGAAATCAGACCCCTTCCAGGCTGTAAACTTTTACAAGGCACAACGAGACCTTTTATGTCTTACATGGTGAAGTTGGGGAAACTGTCTCACCATTTGGGAAAGCATAGATGCTAAAGTCACAATGATGTGATCCTTGAATATAGAGCTATTCAGTCTGTATTTGTTGGATGGATTAAATTGTCACTGCATTTTTTAGCACTATGTATTCTTTTTTAATTCTGTGGACTCCAAAATTGTGGTTGTGTGTAAGGATATGTACAAATATACACTTGTATAGGTAGCCACACATACACACACACGCACACGCACACACACATGCACAGAGATATTCCCATATGCAGAGATACATCTGACTCTTGTTTCACGCAGTTTTCCATTACAGAATATTGCCTTTCCCAGCTATGGTAAATAAGTGGGGTTAGTCTGATCTCTCCACCTCTGACCTAGTTTTGATATTTTGTAGCTCTAGTTAGTACAAAAGAAACCCAGTTTTTTTTCATGTTCCAGAAACAGCTTCTTTCTTCCCAAAAATAAATGAAAGGACCTTGACATAAGGTGCATATTTTCTAATTAAGAACATCTATGCTGCATTTAATTGATAGCTTCTCAACCTTATTTCCAACAAGTTGTTTTATTCATAACCGGGCCCACTCTTATTAAATTTTAAAAAATTTATGTCCATATGGCATTCTACTGGTATGCACATTTGTACGTAGCATTCTAGGAATGAAAATATCATTTTAAAATGGAAATTACAATATCAGTATGTGCCTATTTCTACATAGTTCAGCCATTTTCAAGGCTTAAAATGGGTGGGACCACACATCTGAATTTTTCAGTATAATCGTGGGGTTATTAATGCATGGCAATTTTGGTTCCGTGAACAAGGAAATACACTGTGCTGGAGTTTCTTCTTTAATGGGTAAATATATTCTCTAAGTTAAGTGTAAGGATTCAGAGCAACCACAATAGCTACATAAGGCTACTCTCTTTTGCTTCATTAGTGTGGTTTCTTTAAGGATTTTAATGTCATAATTCTTCACATGTACTTCTATTCCAATTACTTTACTATATTTGGTGGCCCAAACGTGACATGCCTTACTAGATTCCCATTGGTTTACTTAGACTCATCTTTTCTGTGTAGTAAAGACTTTCTTGGAGCTTGGAATTTAATTGGTGTTATGCTGGGATAACTACCAAGTTCATTCCCATTGCCATCTGGTATGAGCCTCTTTAGTGTTGTGTGTGCCTGGTTGCACAGTGATCTCTTCAGTCTGTTTTGTATTACTATATTGTTATTTACAATGTACATCTCATTTATTTTATACCTTGTTCTAGAAAGGATTTAGGATGGTTTACAAAGATTCATAAAAAATAACAACTTAAAATTTAAGAGTGTAAGCAATAGAAGAAATAAGAAAAAGGCAAGATAATAAGAATAGAACTTGAAAAGGGCTGAGAAAATTGCTGGCTTTTAGGGCTGATATTCATGCTTTTGCATGGACACATATATGAAGCATTGGGCATCATAGAAACCATTTAAAAAGGATCTCTACTCCATTACATTAGTATAGGAACAAACCATTTACCTTCCCTCTTCTATAGTTTGATCAGTGTTTTTTAATCTTTAAAAAGTTAATTTATTATACATAGAAGAGCAGTTATAATGTATATGTTATTTATGAAGAATAAAATGCATACCCTCTGCCTAGCTTAAAAATAAAACATAACCACTGCCTTTGAAGCCCCCAGTGTGCTCTTTACCAATTGCATTCCCTCCCTCTCTCCCCTACTAGAGGTAATTAGTACACTAAGATTTGCAGTTATTCTTTACTTTTGTTATATTTTAACATCTCTTTACAAATGAGTAAAAATGAAACAATAATGTGCATTTTTTTTTCTGTGATCTTTCTTGTGCTCAGCACTGAGATTCACTCATGTTGAAATTTGTACCTATAGTTCATTTATTTTCACTTGGGTAAACATGTACTACTTATCCATTTCCTTATGAACAACAAACAATGCTATCGATATTCTTATTTGTGTCCCCTGGTATAACTCCCTTTTGTATGTCTTACATAGGCATATATGTATGAGACTTTCTCTAGGTTTTAGAATTACCAATTTGTTGTGTCATAGGGATAATCAGCTGTGCATATTAAGCTTTACTAGATAATGTCAAATTGTTTTCCAAAGAGATTTCTGCTCCCGCTAGTGTAAGAGGAGCTCTTGTGCTTCACAGCTTTATGATACTTGGCATTGTGTGGCTTTTTGATATTTGTCCATCTGGTAGGTATTTGATGCATTCTTTATAAAGGTATTGCTAGGCCAGAAGCCTGGCACCAGAGATGAGTTATATATATCCTGCTCATCTTATTCACCAGACCTTCCTTCACAACTTCTCTCTTATCCCTGAAGTTTTCCTTCATACCATCCATCTAAAGCTTGACTACATCTCACCTGCTTTAGCTCTCTGAATTATGAATGTTCATAGGCTACTACTTGCTTACATTAAAAATTTAGAACACATTTCAAGTGTCTTCAGTCGTGGTTCTCTATTAATTAGCTCAACGCATAAGTTGAATAATTCATTGACATTGGACCTGGTATATGTTAAGGTAAGTACTTTGCTCTCAGAGACTTTTGTCTAGCTAGGGTGGTGAGGGCCAATAGGACTGTAAACAAATATGTGATAAAGTGCTATGAAGGGAACATCAGGTGCTGAGATGAATAACATGGAAATGAACTTCAACTGGTGTCTCAGTTTTGTGCTGCTGTAACAAAATAAGCTGGGTAATTTATAAGGAACAGAAGTTTATTTGTCTCACAGTTCTAAAAACTGGGAGGTTAATTTGTACAGCAGCATAGAAAAAAAAAAAAAGAAACTGGAAAGTCCAAGAGCATGGTTCCGGCGTCTGGTGTGGGTCATCCCACGGTGGAAGGCAGAAATGAGCACATAAGACAGAGGGAAAATCAGACTAAACTCATCCTTTTATCAGGAGCTCATTTTCGTGGTAACTAACCAATCCCTGAGATAATAACATTAATAAATGTTATATAATATATTAATGTTATCTCTTATGGATCCCACCTCCCAACACTGTTGCATTGGGGATTTAGTTTCCCGCATGAACTTAGGGGAACATACTCAAATCATAGCAGATGGTGTGGCCAAGGAAGGCCTCTCAGGCAGGTGAACTTAGCTGAGACATGACCAATGGGAAAAGATTAGCCAGGTGTTGTGACTACTATGTGTGGGGCAGGTTGGAGGGAGAGAAGGAAACAGAGGCAGCACTTCGGGCCAAGAGGTTGAAGTGTGAGGAACTTGAGGCAGGATAAAACTGGCATGTTTAATAGTTGTAAGAAGGCAGGTATGGCTGGAAGGCAGATGCTTGCTTGGAGGACTGTGACAAGAAATTAAGAAAGAGAGAAATCTTATACCACCTCCTAGGCAGGGTAAGGAGTATAGATTTATACTTAAGTGCAAGAGAAAGCTGATAAAGCGTTCAAAATGTGGATGGGGGAGGGAGAATGATATGATCTAGTTGAAGTTTTAAGATAACTTTTGCTGATATGTGAAGATTGGGTTGAGGATCATGATCGAATGATTTTTTTGTATTCAAAACAATCACAAAATTTCAAACATTTGCAGCACCTGTTACCTGTGAGGATACACCTGCCCTCTAGAAGTTGTTCATAATCATTTGGGGTGGTGAAGCATGTAAGAAAACTGTTAGTACTAAATGCCAAGTGAGCTGTACAAAGAAGACGTGTTACAGGATTAGAAAAGGAAGAAATAACTGTGGCCAGAAGCCATCAGGAAAGGCTTCCTGGGGCAGCTGTGAGGCTCAATACAGACAGGGAAGGATGAGTAGAAGTTAAATAGTAGGGAACAGAGAAGGCATTCCAAGCAGGACAAAACAGTGTACATCTGTGTTTGGATAGAACAAAGGAAGGCTGGGAAATGAATTTAGAGAGAGAGAGAGAGAGAGAGAGAGAGAGAAAGCTGTTGCCAGGTTGTGGGAGCCCTTGAATGACCTCTTTTCCCTAAAGATGGCACCACCAGTAGAGTAGTGAACTAACACACTTCACATTTTCATGAGGATGGAGCCGATGGCTCTGGTTTAGAAGACTTTACTTAAGAATGCAATTTATTTACAAACAATACCAATGCATTTATGATTACAGACTTATTTTATTGGTCCTGGATTAATATCTTATAGGTCTTTGCTGGGTCACATGGTTGATTTTGGTTTGGCATTGGGTCTTTACATAAGAGAACCAGTTCTTTTTTAAAATAAACTAAGAAGTAATTAGACAAATTCATGTCTAGCTAATAAAATAAGGGCACTTACTTTACTCCCTCAGGACTCCTTCGTTTCAGCGGTAGTGCAAGGAAATGGTGGAGGCAACATGCATCTGGGGGACTTATTCAGATTAACTAGTATAAAGTCATATCTTTTAAGGTCTTACAGGAACTTAAGGTCCAGTTCAGTACAAGTCCTTTTATTTAAAACCCAAGCTGTTCTCCTCTATATTTGATCCTTTATTTAATATCCAAACTCCTCCCTTGGCCTGCCCTTAAGGTAGAATTAGTGGCATCATGTGATACTCCATTCTGGCTCTGGCTTCCAGCTTCCTTCATTTCTTAAGACTTTATATTTACCCATCATCCTGTAGCCAGGATTGGTGCATGATCTGTCCAGGCTTTGTCTGTCTGTTTGGTCAAAGTCCCGCTGTATAATTGACTCACCTCTTAACGCTTCCAAGAATGTGTACATTGTTCAGTCTCCTTGTCTGCTTTTCCGCAGTATTTTGTATATTTACATATTCTTTGAATGTGTTTATTTAATATATCCTATTTTTATTCACTATTTTTACTCACTAAATGTCTTTCTAAATTTCTCATCTTCCTATCAGAGCCCACTGCTGCATTTTTGCCCAGTACATCATACCTCATTCAATGGTGAGGAAATGTCCAGGAAGACCCTAAACAGTACAGAGCACTTGATTCTTTTCCTGCTCCCTCTGGAAGCACTGAGTGACATCACTAGTATAATAACCATCCTGTGTCATTGCCAGCCTTACCACACCTTTTTTTCAGATAATTCAAACATTTTGATAGCCTGCCACAGTCACAGAGTTAGAGAGCCCCTCAGAGGGCCAAGTATGAGATATTGTGCCTGTCTTCTGGAAAGGTTCTTGTCTTGGGAGAGGAGGGCTTACACAAGTGAGGACAAGAGAGGAGTACAAAATGGCTTTACCAAGTTATCTCTGACATAAGGCAGTTCAACTTTGGCAGTTGCAGGGCTGTGGTGTACCTGCTGCTGCTGCCCTTCTCTCCCCTTAACTTGTGGGCAGTGAGCTAAACAAACTGCGGAAATTTAAAGGTGGATTCTCCATTGGAAAAGGCTTAGAACTCTAATGCAACCTATAAGCAAGTGCTGCAACTACAGATATAAAGGAAACACATAATAATCCCGGAAGAGTGTATTAAGAAGAGAGCATGATTTAAATCTCATTGCAACATTTCATTTCATACCAAGGACTCATTCTTTATAACAAAGCAATGTCCCTGTCCTGGTAGGCGACCCACAGAAAAACCATTTTGTTTCTCTGAGTACAGTCAACTCTTTGCAGTGAATGCTTTCTCTGATGTGTGTGTGTGTGTGTGTGTGTGTGTGTATCTGTGTGTGTTTGAGTGTGTTTAACAGTCTCTTGTTGTTAAAAAAGAATCGCATTCTGAGCTGAAGATGGGTATGAGGGTGCTAGGGTACTGCAGCTGCTCTGAATGTTATGTTGCCTTTAAAAAAATATTCAACATTTGCTGTCTTCAGGGAACTCCCATTGAAGAGATGGGGATACCAGACAGCTTACTAACGCAGCTCTGATCTCATTTAAGGTAGGAGCTCAGGAATTTTTGTTTGTCCCCTCTCTGTTACCAGCATATTGTACAATGCCTGGTGTGCAAAACGTTTTCAGTAGGAATTCACTTTTTTGTTTGGAAATAATTTCAGAATTTTAAATAAGTTGCAATATAGGCTATAGAGTATACCCATATATTCTTTACTCATTGTTTTAGTTTGCTAGGACTGCCATAGCAGTGTATCACAGAGTGGGTGGCTTCAACAATAAAAATGGATTTTGTTATGATTCTAGAGGCCAGAAGTCCAAGATCAGAGTGTCAGCAGGGTTGGTTTCTTCTGAGCCCTCTTTCCTCGTCTTGTAGATGGCTGTTTTCTCCATGTGTCTTCACATGGGCTTCCCTGTATATATGTCTGTGTCGAAATTTCTTCCTCTTATAAGAACACCAGTCATATTGGCTTAGGGCCCACCCTAATGAAATCATTTTAACTTAATTATCTCTTTAAAGACCCTGTCTTCAAATATAATCACATTCTGACGTTAGGACTGCAACATGTATATTGGGGCAGGAGGATCATAGTTCAGCCCATAACACCCAGATTCATTTAATATTTTTCCTCACTTCCATGATGATTTGTGTGTTAAACATCTGTTCATATTCTTGTTAGCCATTTGTGAATTATCTATGGAAATAATACACAAAGTCCTTTGCCCATTTTTAAAAAATTGTGTTGACTTTTTTTGTTGAGTTGTGGGAGTTCTTTCTATGTTCTGGATATTGCCCCCTTATCAGACATATAATTTTCCAATATTTTATCTCATTCTGTAGGTTATTTTTTCACTCTACTGATATTGTTGTTTGATGTACAAAGGTTTTAACATTTGATTAGTCCCATTTGTCTACTTTTGCTTTTGTTGCCAGTGCTTTTGATGTCATATCCAAGAAATCACCAAGTCAAATTCCAATGTTACGTTTTCTTCTGGGATAGTTTTAGATCTAACATTTAGGTCTTTAATCCATTTTGAGTTGATTTCTGGTATATGATGTAAGACAAGGGTCAAACTTCATTCTTTTGCATGTGGGTGTCCAGTTTTCTTAGTGCCATTTATTGAAAACACAGTCCTTTGGTGTTGGTACCCTTGTTAAGAATCATTTGACCATACACAGGGGGTTTATTTCTGGGCTCTCTATTCCATTTCTAAGCTTACCAGATCCTTAGGAGAATCCTGATGACATTTGGGAAAGAGATTCCCACAAATGGCATCTAAAGATATTCACACAACAGTGAGGTCAATGAGGTAAAAGTAATGATTAAGGACAGATTTTAGAATTAAGAAGTACTTATTATGATGAATATGATACTGCTAAAACCTGTCAAGTAAAATATGTAATAAAGCCTCAGGATAATCAGAGAATGGGTTATTCTCTGTTTACCTCAGGGTTTAGCCAAAAGTGCTTTAGTTTTAAACCTTCATTAATATAAAATTATTAAGGATAATATAATATAAATGATTAAGGATTTCACAAGATCATGGGATCATAACTCTTATGTCAGTTACCACATTTAATGTAGAAAAAGGGGAACACAGAATACACATGGCCAGAGAATACCCCATGGAAGTTATTTGCTTTTGCTCTTTACCACATACCTGATGGTACTTTTTAAAGCAGGCCTTCTTTTTAAAATAACAGCTTTACTGAGTTATAATTTACATATTATAAAATGCACCTTTTGAAAAATGTACAATTCAGTGATTTTTAGTATATGTAGAATGTTGTACAGCTATCACCATTATATTTCAGAACATTTTTGTCACCCCAAAAGAAACCTCATACCCATTAGCAGTCATGCCCTACCCCGTTTCCCCTAAGTCCCTGAGAGGCAGTAATCTACTTTGTATCTCTGGATTTGCTTATTCTGGACAATTCCTGTAAATGGAATCATTCTATACGCAGCCTTTTGTGTCTGGCTTCTTAGCAAATGTTTCCAAGGTTCATTCATGTTGTAGCATGTGTTGGTACTTCATTGCTATTTATTTGTTTAAATTGACAGATGGAAATTATATATATTATTTTATAAAATATGTTTTGAAATATGTATACATTTTGGAATGGCTAAATTAAGCTAATTAAAATATGAATTATCTCACATATTTATTTGTGGTAAGAACACTTAAAATCTACTCTCATCAGTTTTGAAGTATACAGTACACTGTTGTTAACTATAATCATGTTGTTGTATAATAGGTCTTTTGGATTTATTAGTCCTGTCTCATTGAAATTTTGTATCCTTTGACCAACATCTTCCCAGTTCCCCCTTTTCCCAAGTCCCTGGTGTCCAGTGTTTTACTCTCTGCTTCTATGAGTTCTCCTCTTTTATTATAGATTCCACAGGTAAGTGAGATTGTGTTGTATTTGTCTTTCCGTGCCTGTCTTATTTCACTTAACGTAGTATCTTGTCCATGTTGTTGCAAATGACAGAATTATCTTCATTTTTTTTTAAGGCCGAATAGTATTCTATTCTCTCTCTCTCTCTCTCTATATATATATATATATATATCACATTTTCTTTATCCATTTATCCGTTGATGGTCACTCAAGTTGATCTTATATCTTGGCTATTGTGAATAATGGTGCAAAGAGTATGGGAGTGCAGATATCTCTTCTGCATACTGATTTCATTTCCTTTGGATATATACCCAGTAGTAGGATTGTAGGATCATATGGTAGTTCTATTTTAATTTTTTGAGGAACTTCCATACTGTTTTCCATAGTCACTGTATTAATTTACATTCCCACCAACAGTGTACAAGAGTTCCTTTTTTTCCACATCCTTGCCAACACTTATCTTTTATCTTTTTGAAAATATTCATTCTAACAGGTGTGAGATGATATCTCATTGTGGTTTTGATCTGTATTTCCTTGATGATTAGTAATGTAGAATATTTTTTCATGTTTGAAAAATATGGTCATTTGTATGTCTCCTTTTGGGAAATAGCTCTTCAGGTCCTTTGCCCCCCATTTTTTAATCAGGTCATTCATTGAGATTCATAGAGATTAGTCAACTTTTCCCAAGTTATATAATTAAAAAGTAGTAGAGTTGGAGTTTCAAGTTACTTGTACCTGTCTCCAGAGTTGAGGCAGGTTTTTTGTTTTATTTTGTTTAAAATCACAGACACAGAGAGTTGAGTGAATCCTATTTCTTGGTACATGGAACCAAGAAATAGAATTTTATTAGACTCCCTCTTGATTATTTACTTAAATATTTATTTCCTTTTATCTTCATATTTCATTTGATTACCCCTCCCACAAGCAATCATTTTAATTTGTTTTCATGTACAGATGCTTTTCAGCTTATGGTGGTGTTACATCCTGATAAACACAATGTAAGTTAAAAATGTTGATAATGGGAGGAAGGAGCCAAGATGGCCGAATAGGAATAGCGCCGGTCTACAGCTCCCAGCGTGAGCATCGCAGAAGACTGGAACGCAACTCCTCACCAGCAACGGAACAAAGCTGGACGGAGAATGACTGACGAGTTGAGAGAAGAAGACTTCAGACGATCAAACTACTCTGAGCTACAGGAGGAAATTCGAACCAATGGCAAAGAAGTTAAAAGCTTTGAAAAAAAAATTAGATGAATGGATAACTAGAATAACCAATGCAGAGAAGTCCTTAAAGGACCTGACGGAGCTGAAAACGAAGGCACGAGAGCTACGTGACGAATGCAGAAGCCTCAGTAGCCGATGTGATCAACTAGAAGAAAGGGTATCAGTGATGGAAGACAAAATGAATGAAATGAAGCGAGACGAGAGGTTTAGAGAAAAAAGAATGAAAAGAAATGAAAAAAGCCTCCAAGAAATATGGGACTATGTGAAAAGACCAAATCTACATCTGATTGGTGTACCTGAAAGTGATGGGGAGAATGGAACCAAGTTAGAAAACACTCTGCAGGAATTATCCAGGAGAACTTCCACAATCTAGCAAGGCAGGCCAACATTCAAATTCAGGAAATACAGAGAACGCCACAAAGATACTCCTCAAGAAGAGCAACTCCAAGACACATAATTGTCAGATTCACCAAAGTTGAAATGAAGGAAAAAATGTTAAGGGCAGCCAGAAAGAAAGGTCAGTTACCCACAAAGGGAAGCCCTTCAGACTAATAGCTGATCTCTCGACAGAATCTCTACAAGCCAGAAGTGAATAGGGAGCAATATTCAACATTCTTAAAGAAAAGAATTTTCAACCCAGAATTTCATATCCAGCCAAACTAAGCTTCATAAGTGAAGGAGAAATAAAATACTTTACAGACAAGCAAATGCTGAGAGATTTTGTCACCACCAGGCCTGCCCTAAAAGAGCTCCTGAAGGAAGCACTAAACATGGAAAGGAACAACCAGTACCAGCCACTGCAAAAACATGCCAAATTGTAAAGACCATCAAGGCTAGGAAGAAACTGCATTAACTAACGAGCAAAATAACCAGCTAACATCATAATGACAGGATCAAATTCACACATAACAATATTAACATTAAATGTAAATGGGCTAAATGCTCCAATTAAAAGACACAGACTGGCAAATTGGATAAAGAGTCAAGACCCATCAATGTGCTGTATACAGGAAACCCATCTCATGTGCAAAGACACACATAGGCTCAAAATAAAGGGATGGAGGAAGATCTACCAAGCAAATGGAAAACAAAAAAAGGCAGGGGTTGCAATCCTAGTCTCTGATAAAACAGACTTTAAACCAACAAAGATCAAAAGAGACAAAGAGGGCCATTACATAATGGTAAAGGGATCAATTCAACAAGAAGAGCTAACTATCCTAAATATATATGCACTCAATACAGGAGCACCCAGAGTCATAAAGCAAGTCCTTAGTGACCTACAAAGAGACTTAGACTCCCACACAATAATAATGGGAGACTTTAACACCCCACTGTCAACATTAGACAGATCAACGAGACAGAAAGTTAACAAGGATACCCAGGAATTGAACTCAGCTCTGCACCAAGCGGACCTAATAGACATCTACAGAACTCTCCACCCCAAATCAACAGAATATACATTCTTTTCAGCACCACACCACGCCTACTCCAAAATTGACCACATAGTTGGAAGTAAAGCTCTCCTAAGCAAATGTAAAAGAACAGAAATTATAACAAACTGTCTCTCAGACCACAGTGCAATCAAACTAGAACTCAGGATTAAGAAACTCACTCAAAAGCCCTCAACTACATGGAAACTGAACAACCTGCTCCTGAATGACTACTGGGTAAATAATGAAATGAAAGCAGAAATAAAGAAGTTATTTGAAATCAACGAGAACAAAGACACAACATACCAGAATCTCTGGGACACATTCAAAGCAGTGTATAGAGGGAAATTTATAGCACTAATGCCCACAAGAGAAAGCAGGAAAGATCTAAAATTGACACCCTAACATCACAATTAAAAGAGCTAGAAAAGCAAGAGCAAACACATTCAAAAGCTGGCAGAAGGCAAGAAATAACTAAGATCAGAGCAGAACTGAAGGAAATAGAGACACAGAAAACCCTTCAAAAATTAATGAATCCAGGAGCTGGTTTTTTGAAAAAATCAACAAAATTGATAGACTGCTAGCAAGACTAATAAAGAAGAAAACAGAGAAGAATAAAATAGATGCAATAAAAAATGAAAAAGGGGATATCACCACTGATCCCACAGAAATACAAACTGCCATCAGAGAATACTATAAACACCTCTACGCAAATAAACTAGAAAATCTAGAAGAAATGGATACATTCCTGGACACATACATCCTCCCAAGACTAAACCAGGAAAAAGTTGAATCTCTGAAGAGACCAATAACAGGCTCTGAAATTGAGGCAATAATCAATAGCTTACCAACCAAAAAAAGTTCCAGGACCAGATGGATTCACAGCCGAATTCTACCAGAGGTACAAAGAGGAGGTGGTACCATTCCTTCTGAAACTATTCCAATCAATAGAAAAAGAGGGAATCCTCCCTAACTCATTTTATGAGGCCAGCATCATCCTGATACCAAAGCCTGGCAGAGACACAACCAAAAAACAGAATTTCAGACCAATATCCTTGATGAACATTGATGCAAAAATCCTCAATAAAATACTGGCAAATTGAATCTAGCAGCACATCAAAAAGCTTATCCACCATGATCAAGTGGGCTTTATCCCTGGGATGCAACGCTGGTTCAACACACACAAATCAATAAATGTAATCCAGCATATAAACAGAACCAAAGACAAAAACCACATGATTATCTCAATAGATGCAGAAAAGGTATTTGACAAAATTCAACAGTGCTTCATGCTAAAAACTCTCAATAAATTAGGATGACGTATCTCCAAATAATAAGAGCTATCTATGACAAACCCACAGCCGATATCATACTGAGTGGGCAAAAACTGGAAGCATTCCCTTTGAAAACTGGCACAAGACAGGGATGCCCTCTCTCACCACTCCTATTCAACATAGTGTTGGCAGTTCTGGCCAGGGCAATCAGGCAGGAGAAGGAAATAAAGGGTATTCAGTTAGGAAAAGAGGAAGTCAAATTGTCCCTGTTTGCAGATGACATGATTGTATATCTAGAAAACCCCATCATCTCAGCCCAAAATCTCCTCAAGCTGATAAGCAACTTCAGCAAAGTGTCAGGATACAAAATCAATGTACAAAAATCACAAGCATTCTTATACACCAATAACAGACAAACAGAGAGCCAAATCATGAGTGAACTCCCATTCACAATTGCTATGAAGAGAATAAAATACCTAGGAATCCAACTTACAAGGGATGTGAAGGACCTCTTCAAGGAGAACTACAAACCACTGCTTAATGAAATAAAAGAGGATACAAACAAATGGAAGAACATTCCATGCTCATGGGTTGGAAGAATCAATATCGTGAAAATGGCCATACTGCCCAAGGTAATTTATAGATTCAATGCCATCCCCATCAAGCTACCAATGACTTTCTTCACAGAATTGGAAAAAACTACTTTAAAGTTCATATGGAACCAAAAAAGAGCCCTCATTGCCAAGTCAATCCTAAGCCAAAAGAACAAAGCTGGAGGCATCACACTACCTGACTTCAAACTATGCTACAAGGCTACAGTAACCAAAACAGCATGGTACTGGTACCAAAACAGAGATATAGACCATTGGAAAAGAACAGAGCCCTCAGAAATAATGCTGCAAATCTACAACCATCTGATCTTTGACAAACCTGACAAAAACAAGCAATGGGGAAAGGATTCCCTATTTAATAAATGGTGCTGGGAAAACTGGCTAACCATATGTAGAAAGCTGAGACTGGATCCCTTCCTTACACCTTATACAAAAATTAATTCAAGATGGATTAAAGATTTCCATGTTAGACCGAAAACCATAAAAGCCCTAGAAGAAAACCTAGGCAATACCATTCAGGACATAGGCATGGGCAAGGACTTCATGTCTAAAACACCAAAAGCAATGGCAACAAAAGCCAACATTGACAAATGGGATCTAATTAAACTAAAGAGCTTCTGCACAGCAAAAGAAACTACCATCAGAGTGAACAGGCAACCTACAGAATGGGAGAAAATTTTTGCAATCTACTCATCTGACAAAGGGCTAATAACCAGAATCTACAATGAACTCAAACAAATTTACAAGAAAAAAACAACCCCATCAAAAAGTGGGCAAAGAATATGAACAGACCCTTCTCAAAAGAAGACATTTATGCAGCCAAAAAACACATGCAAAAATGCTCATCATCACTGGACATCAGAGAAATGCAAATCAAAACCACAATCAGATACTATCTCACACCAGTTAGAATGGCCATCATTAAAAATCAGGAAACAACAGGTGCTGGAGAGGATGTGGAGAAATAGGAACACTTTTACACTGTTGGTGGGGACTGTTAACTAGTTCAACCATTGTGGAAGTCAGTGTGGCGATTCCTCAGGGATCTAGAACTAGAAATACCATTTGACCCAGCCATCCCATTACTGGGTATATACCCAAAGGATTATAAATCATGCTGCTATAAAGACACGTGCACACGTATGTTTATAGTGGCACTACTCACAATAGCAAAGACTTGGAACCAACCTAAATATCCAACAACAATAGACTGGATTAAGAAAATGTGGCACATATACACCATGGAATACTATGCAGCCATAAAAAGTGATGAGTTCATGTCCTTTGTAGGAACATGGATGAAGCTGGAAACCATCATTCTGAGCAAACTATTGCAAGGACAAAAAACCAAACACCGCATGTTCTCACTCATAGGTGGGAATTGAACAATGAGAACACATGGACACAGGAAGGGGAACATCACACACCAGGGACTGTTGTGGGGTGGGGGGAGGAGGGAGGGATAGCATTAGGAGATATACCTAATGCTAAATGAGGAGTTAATGGGTGCAGCACACCAACGTGGCACATGTATACATATGTAACAAACCTGCATGTTGTGCACATGTACCCTAAAACTTAAAGTATAATAATAATAAATTTTAAAAAAAGTTGATAATGTATTTAATATACCTAATCTACTGAACATCATAGCTTAGCCTACCTTAAATGTGTTCAGAACATTTACAGTAGCCTACAGTTGGGAAAAATCATCTAACACAAAGCCTGTTTTTTTGTTTGTTTTTTGAGACGAAGTCTTGCTCTGTTGCCCAGGCTGGTCTGCAGTGGTGCGATCTCAGCCCACTGCAACCTCCCCGTCCCAAGTTCAAGCGATTCTCCCGCCTCAGCCTCCTGAGTAGCTGGGATTACAGCATGTGCTACCACACCGGGCTAATTTTTGTATTTTTAGTAGAGATGGGGTTTTGCCATGTTGGCCAGGCTGGTCTCTAACTCCTGACCTCAGGTGATCCGCCTGCCTTGGTCTCCCAAAGTGCTGGGATTACAGGCATGAGCCACTGCACCGTGCCACAAAGCCTATTTTATAATAAAGTTTTTATAAATAATTGTGAATCAAAATCCAAAATTCAGAGTACATTACTTTTGTGCCATTGTAAAGGCAAAAAATAATAAGTAGATCCATCATAAGCCAGGGACCATCCATACATCTTTTTGAGTGTATTATAAAGTATGTATTGTGTTGTATTCATGTATTATAACAAATCTTATCTCTCTTTTTTCCCCACTAAGCCTTGCAATTTTAGGATCTATCCATGTTGCTATGGGTACATCAAACCTGCTGCATCTCTTTGCTATGCTTCTCCACAGAGCATCCACCACATTTTTATCCATCTGTTCGGCCAGGGATGCTCAGTCGATTCCCTCAAGCTCCCCTTCCCTACAAACAATACTGCTGTCAGCAGCTGCTTTTGATTGCACATGAACATTCCTCTAGGATATATACAAGGGAGTCAAATTGCTGGGTCATACTTAATTTAACTAAGTAGTATTGGATTGCTCTCTAGAATAGCTCTACCAGACTTCCCTCTACTAGCAGTTCTTGAGGGTTACTGTTTCCCCAACACTCCACCAATGCTTGGCATTATCCAGCTTCCTAATTTTTGCTAGGCAAATAAGCATAAAATGAAGTCTTGGGGGATTTTTTGGCCATTTCTTTGATCACCAGTGATTTAACATTTCTTACTATTTTGCTGTGATTTCTAGCAAGTGGAAACAACCCTACTGAATAGTAATCCTAACCCTCAAGAAGTCCAGACCATCACTAGTTTTCTGTTGTTGTCCTTCATCACTCCTCCTCCTTAGCACATCCCCGTGCCCGTGGTTTTTCCTTCTCTGCTATAATCCCTCCTCTCTTGCACCTATCCTTTTTATCTTTTTGATAATATCCATTGTAACAGGTGTGAGGTGATATCTCATTGTGGTTTTGATCTGCTTGTCCAGGGAAAATATCAGAAAAGATCCCTGGGGAAAGATCAGAAGCTATTTAGCCCATCCTGTGTTTTGTTGCTGTGGGAAGCAAGGAGATTCTCCTGCTTTGTGCCAGCAGTGAATCAAAGAAGAAGTAGTAGACAATTTGAAGGGTGAGGACAAAGACGCGAGGCCACAAGCAAGTGATGTTCCTTTAAAACACAGCATTCAAGGAGAAGCAAGTAAGTGAGGCTGCAAGAGTGAGGAAAGATTGCTAGGTAAGGGGTCAGGTGGTATCTGGAGACCACCAAGGTCCAAAAGAAGGAGGAGATGATCCACAAAGGAATGTGATGCCGAGTAATGTGGGGACCCTCGAGATTTGGGTAAGGAAGAAGGCAGGAGGAGGATTTAAGGGTCTAGATTTTTAAATACATGTACTTTTAATAAGTCCAAACTCATCAACATATATACATTAAATGTGGGCAATTTTTTTTTATCAGTTATACTTTGATAAAACTAAAAAATAAGAAACTTTTCCATAAAAGTAGGTAGTGACACTAATAATAGTAATAACCCCTTCTGTGTGTCTGTTTCACAGTTTAACATTCTGCTTGCACTTCAAGGAGTCAAGGATGCCACTGCCTCATTATGTATGTAAAGAGACCATGATATAGATGGGAAAAAAGACTTCCTCGAGGTCTTTTGGAAGTTGAGATTGGAACTTGGGCCTCAAAGCCCAAGTCGCTTACTGCTTATTTCTGTAACATGATGTTGGAGATTGGACAGGAGTGCTTGGGAGAAGCAACTGACTAGAACAGAAGGGCAGAAAGGAGATAAAAGGAAGAGAAAAAATGCAATGCAGTATGTGTAATAAAAAGTAAGCTACTCTGCCCTTAAAGTTTATGTCCTATAATCTTCCACTTTAAATTGTTCTCTCAGATTTTTCTAGTGTAAATGGATTGAGAATATTAGAGCTGATTACCTTTTCAGTTCTCTAGCCCAGCCATCCTCATTTGGCTAAAGGCCAACAGACAGTTTCTGGGTTGAGATGTAGGAAGTCTTTGGCAATGCGCAGCAGTCCTTCTTAGCCCGTCTTTGCCATGGGGCTCAGTCTCTTTGGGTTGTGCCACCTTTACAGGTTAGCTGGAGTCAAGCTTAGGTCACATACAGGGATCCAGATCTATGGATAAGCCAATGAAAGGAAGAGAAATCAAGTGCAAGGCCAAGAAATCAGAATCCAGTTACCACATCAAAGCCAGAATGACAGCACTCTGAGCTGGGAGGGCTGGGGCACTGCCTCCGTTCCTCACATGAGATAGTCATGCTAGAACCCAAGAAGCAGATAGATCCAAGGCAAAGAGACAAGGACTTGGGAGTAGGGGGCAAGGCTCCAGTTGTTTCTCATTCTTTGGCTGAGCCAGTCAAAGACTCAGACAAAGGGCAAGAGAAGTAAGCAAGTGGGTACCTGGCCGTTTGGGGCTGTGCTGGCGGTGAGCAGGGGAGGCAGCTGATGTTTTATAAATTGTTGCAAACAATACTCCTAAAGTCTTGGGCTTTATTTTTGCAGAGAGGAAAAAGGGCCCATTTAATTGTGCTTTGTTATTCTCCTACTCATTTTTTTTCTTTTTTATTGTAGTGATGGCAGTGGTGTTCAGCCAGGAGCAAGTTATATGAGGTAGGGTTCTGCCCAGGGGAGGTGCCAGGGGCAGGCGGTGAGATAGGGCGTCCAGGCTACCTGGGTGTCTGCAGAGCACCCCAGAACACCCATTTCAGTGAGTTGTCTGACCCAGGAAGGTCAGCACTCTGTTCTCCCCAGTTTGTTCTTGGGGTGAAGGATGGATCTTGTGAAATCCTGGGCAAAAACAAAGGCTAACGCTATCCCTGGGAGGGATATTTGGGTCACATTTCCTCTCTGAAGACTACTTCCACAGTTCTCAAAGTGAGAAGGCAGAAATGAAAGCACTTTCCCTTCTCTGTTTGTGCCCCTAAATTCCCTGGCACCTTTAGTCTTCCTTTGGCCAGGTAACTTTCTTTTGAGTTGGCTAGCTTCCTCTGCCTGCTGCTTAGGGATACAGGAGAGACAGTCCATTCGAGAAAGGACTCTAATCCTTGTCTTCTGTGTATGGAGTAAATAGGTACTTGGCCAGGATTCCCTGAGCTCTTGCTCCCAGACTGACTCGTTTGCCTGTGTTCTGAGGAAACAGGCAGAGTGTGTCCTCCCAGGACAGCCCAGGGGCATTCAGAGTGACCACCCCAGATGCTGCCAGGTTTTTGTGTGTCTTCCAAACTAAGACTTTTATACAAACTAAAATCAGCCTTTGAGGATAGAGAACTCCCTAAATGGAAACATGTAGCAAAGTGGATGGAGGGATGGCAAAGCGGGGCAAGGCTGTCTCACCTGCATGTTTTGGCTAAAAATGGTGGACTTTATGGAGCTCAGTGTGTGTGTGTGTGTGTGCACACGTGTGTGTGTATCTCAGATCTTTGTTTTTAGTGACTCACATATGTGCTCCTGAGTTGCTTTTTGTGGACGACAGGGCATATACCTCCCTATTCTTCTCAGTCCTTTCGGACATGCACTCATTTTATATCACCTCAAGGATGGCTCTGGCCTTCCTACCCAATTCTTAAGTATTAGAAGACAGGTTACTCCCAAACAACTAGGCAGTGTCTGATACCCTTGTGGCAATCAAGTGATGCTCTACAAAGCTGCTTTGTAGAGCTGACCTGAGTGGCTAGGGTCTTTGTAGAGATGAGCTGAGTGGCTAGGGTTAGATTAAGGCTTGGAGGGGTCCAAGAAAAATTAACAAGTTACAAGGCTGTAACCCTCTGAAAAGCCACAGAATTATTAGTGATATTTTCAGTTTTAATTATTGATAGCAACTCAATAATTTAAGTAGTTAATCAACTCAAGAATAAATACAACTTAGCAGGAAGTAATTAAAAAATTGAGATGTTTAACTGGAGGAGTTTTAAGCTTAGAAGTTATCTATTCAGTCAGAATAATTGCACTAAATACCAAATTATTCATTTACCAAGTATGAAATGTTTTTTTTCTTTCTCTTTCCCTCTCTGATGCACACACACATACATTTTATCATACTTGGATCTTGTAGGAAAAAGACTTTGAAGGGACTGATCATTTTCAAATCATTTATCCAGTGAATAGATATTGAAATATTATTTTGTATGTTATTTTCTGCTCAAAACTGTAAGGGTGTTAAGATGCTTAAAACACGATTGCTGCCTTTCAGAAACTTTCAGCCATTAAATCGAGAAGAGAAGACAAACTTGCAAAATATAATAATATTTATATAAATATTGAATTCAGCGAGAAGTGCTAGTGGTATATAATTAGGTTCTAGAAGAATGGATCAGATAGCTGTGACTTATGAAGGGGAAGACATAATTGGTGACTGCATTTTACCAAATCATTTATTTCCTCCTGGATTTTTTCCCTGTGTGTAAAGAGGGGCCTTCAACCCTGGTCAATGCATATACATTTATCTGGAACTTTGTCCAGAGAATGGATCTTTCCAAAAGCAGAGTTACGTAAATCCTCTCCGTGATTCTTTGGGGATTGTTGAGATGTTCATCATTATCTTTATTTTGCAGGTGCCTTAGTCTGTTTGGGTTGCTATACCAGAATAATATAGACTAGGTGGCTTGTGAACAACAGAAATGGATTTCTTACAGTTGTGTAGGCTGGAAGTCCAAGATCAAGGTGGCAAGCTGATTCAATATCTGATGAGGGTCCGCTTCTGGTTTACAGATGGCCATCTACTTTCTTTGTCCTCACGTGGCAGAAAGGAGCAAAGGTGCTCTCTGGAGTCCCTCTTACAAGGGCACTCATCCCATTCTTGAGAGTTCATGATCTAATCATGTCTGAAAGGCCTTATATCCAGATACCATCACATTAGGGTTAGGTTTCAGCATGTGAATTTTGGGAAGACACAAACATTCTGTTTATAGCAGCAGGTAAGGAACTGCAGGTCAGAAGGGCCCCAGCAAAGTATCATTCTGAAGTGAATGACAGATGGGACAGGCACGAAACTTGAAAGCGAGGAATAAGAGTGTGTCTTGCTTGACTGTGGCCATCTTGCTTACCTGCTGAGGCAGAGGTGCTAGGTATGCCTTCTCTACAAGGCAGGGCCTCATCACGTAAAGGAGCTTCTGGGCGGAGGCTAAGTGCTTTCTCTATATAGCCAGAGGCCTCACTCCAATGCTTAGGGTGTGAGATCTAAGTTTTGCACAGATGTCTTCTTGCTACATGCCAAGGCCACAAACAATTAGGGGGAATGGACTCTTTCCGCATACTTACTTGTCATCTCATCCAAGGTAGATAGTTGATAAAATAAGTGATCTATGCTAAAGTGAGCTGCCTAAGATTCCTTACACATGAAAAAGAAGCCTAGAGGAGAGCACAGATGGGGGACCATTCAACTGCATTGCCAAGAGCTGTGACAGGGATAATGGCAGATGTCCACTGTCTGCGGCCCCTTCCCTGGCCATTCATTCATACACATTCATTTCTGTAGAGGGTATAAATAGGAATAAGGAACTGATGGCCATGTGAAGGTGAATTTCAAACTCTTTGGGTTGTGATTAACTTCCAGAGGCCTCAAAATAACTGATTGTGTGAAGTATGATGCAGAAACTAAGCCACTCCTTTACATCTTCACCATATTTTCTGCATGTAAGGACATATGTTGGTTACCCTTGGTACTTGACAATAACTTCAAGGAAGGAATGCTTTATCTAATCCTTGTTCCTTCTTCAAGGCCCAACTCAAACACTTTCTCCCCTGGAATCCTTCCCAGAGCTCTTTAGTCAGAATTAATGATCTTGTATACCTTTCCATAGCTGTTTGTTCATATCTCTTCACGTATTTGGTTATTCACATGTGTGTTCATTTCCTTCATTCAACTCATATATTTTTTTTATACTCAGAAGCTAAAATTAGTAGACACTCAGTGCTACATGCTGATTGTGTAAAGTGTCTATCTAGGGGAAAGCCAGTACAGTTCAATGTACCCAGTGTGAAGTACTATTATCCTAGTACTTAATATTTGGATATTTTCTCCATTTTTTTTTAAATACTAGGACCTGTGTGAATGAAAGCTTAGTCTCTAGATAGACACAAGTAGGGTCTCTTCACATGAAAAAGGAACTCATCCTCTTCCCGTTTAGCTCCTTAAAGCTTCTCCTCTGGGTGGCAAAGTGGTTTGATGAAAGGAACATGAACTTTAAGCTGACCAGATGGGTGATCTTGGGTAAGTTATTCTTATCTTTCCACATACCAACTTCTCGGATATAAAATGTGGATAATTACAGTTTCCTTGAACAGTTCCATAGCACAGTGTCATCACTTCTCATGCCTTCATCCATACCTTCATCATTTATCATCTGGATGTTTCACTGGAAGATGACTGTCCTAGCTCAGGCTGCCATCACAAAATACCATAGACTGGGCGGTTTGACAAGAGAAATTTGTTTTCTCACAGTTTTGAATGCGGGAAATTGAGATCAGGGTACCAGTATGGTCAGAATATGGTGAGGGTTTTCTTCCCAGTTTGCAGATGGCCACCTCCTTGACGTGTTCTCACACAGCAGAAAGAGAAAGAATAAGCACTCTGGTATCTCTTCTTATAAAGGCACTAATCTCATCATAGGGGCCTCACCCTCATGACCTCATCTAAATCTAATTACCTCCCAAAGACTCCATCTACAAATACTATCACATTAGGGCTTCAACATATGAATTTGGGGGGAACGCAGTTCAGTTCACAGCAATGATTGTGCCATTCCTTCAATCCATTCTTGCTATATGGAATATAGATCTGTCACCATTTCCCTGCAGACCAGAATAAAATTCACATCTCTTTGTATAACACTTGCAACTCTGACTCTTATTTAATGCTTCAGCATTGTATCTCTCTGCCTTCATGTTGGTTGGTTCTTCCAGGAAGCAGACACCAACATGGGATTAGAAATGCAAAAGATCTATTGGGGAAAGATAATAGGGAAAGGGAAAAAGAGTAGGTAGGGAAACTTTAGACTGCAATGTCAAGTGAGACACATGAAAAAGAAAGGAATCAAGTACAATCAGATAGGAAGAGCATTGGACTGCAGTGTAACTCTGAGCAACAAGGAACTTTTGTGCAAAGATCATCTATAGAGGAGTCTCCATTGGTCAGGAGTGGCAAACCTTGCTCGGTTATTGGCTGGAGCTACCTTAGTAGAGCATGACCTCAGCTTCAAAGCCAAGGCAGATCCTAAAGACACCCACAGCTAGGGGCTGTCAGCTAACTCTATTCCTTGTGGCGGATTCTGTCTTGAAAATAAATCTGAGAAGCATACCTTATGACCTCTGCAGTCTCCTTTGTGCTCTCTCCTTTGCCATGCCAAGTTCCTTCCACAACTATTCAACAGATATTTTAGTGCCCGCTTTGTGCCCATAACCAAGCTTGCTGAGCAAAACCAGGCTTCTCTGGAGTTTACAGTCTACTGGGGGAAATAAACGCTAATCAGATATCACAATGATGGTGCATAACTGCCAGCTGCACTGAATGCTCTGCAGGAAAGGAAGTCCATCCTATAGGAGTGGGTGGCAAAGGAACTTGAATTCCTTGAACTCACCCCAGTTTCTTGACTCTCTGTCATTGTATGCGTTGTCGCTTCTGCCATAACATCCTTTTCCTGCTTCTTTGCTTGGCCAACATCATTCAATAATAACAACCATGAGCACATATTGAGGGTGACCAAATGTCCTGATTTGACTTGGATGCTTCTGGTTGACTCCTTTTCTCCTAGTGTAGTAATTAGTCTTGCCCTCTTTCCTGTTAAAAATGTCCCAGTTTAGACAGTATATTATATGGTCACTTGTTTGCCAAGCACTATTTTAACCTTTTTATTTATTATTATTATTATTGTTATTATTATTGTTTTGAGACAGGGTCTCACCCTGTCTGCCAGGCTGGAGTACAGTGGTGCAATCATAGCTCACTGCAGCCTCAACCTCCTGGACTTAAGGGATCCTTTGGCCTCAGCTTCCCAAGTAGCTAGGACTACAAGCAAGCACCACTGTGCTTGGCTAATTTTTAAAATTTTTTTATAGAAACAAGGTCTCCCTCTATTGTCCAGGCTGGTCTTGAACTCCTGGGTTCAAGCAATCCTCCTACCTCAGCCTCCGAAAGTGCTGGGATTACAGGCATAAGCCACCATACTTGGCCTCTAAACTTTTTGTACAAAATACTCATTAATGCCCACTATACCTCTAAAACAGTAACTTTTTCAAAAAGTTGCAATTTTATAGTACAAGAAGTTAAACAACCCACTAAAAGTCACTGAGCCATTGGTGCTGGGATTTGAGCCCAGCAAGTCTGTTCCTGAGCCTGTGCTTTCAACTACCAAGCTGTTTCGCGTCTCAAGAGACATTACTTGGAAAGCCCCCTGCCCTGTCCCACTCCTCAGCCTGGCTTGACTGTTTTCCATGTGATCCATCTGTATCCTGTACATGCCTCTATTACAGCACATTGTGATGGCACTGGAAACTGTCCCTCACTCCTCATCCCCCTCCCAGCACCTCACACATACTGAATGCTCAGTCAATCTGTTGAATAAATGGATTGAGACAGATGAGAGTTGCCCATACATGGCACATGGACTGTTAATCTGGAACAGGACGTTGGATAAGTTGTTTTCTCCTTTTTAGATGTTTTTGCCCTTGTCCAACCTTCAGAACTTTACTTCCTCTCTGGTTTAATACTGTTCTTAGACCTACTGAATTATAAGGACTGTGGACTGAAAAGGGGCAGCTTTGAAAGGAGTGTATCTCATATAGTTCTTTGTTTTGTCTAATTCATTTTGTGGTGTCACATTCATTGGGCAATTTATATTTCTTTTCATGTCCCTGAAGTAATGTTTTATTTTTAGATAGTTCTAACCCTGAGGACATTCCAAAGACAATGGTAATTCTGTTTTTTTTTTTTTTAAATAAAGGAATATATAATTTTTTAAAAGCACATTTTGCTAACGGACTTTCAAAGGGACAGGACAGTCGGGTAATTGGGGGGTGAAGGTGATTCTGTTCACTTTGATTCTGTTGTTTTCCCCCTTCTCCTCCATAGGGGCTAGTCCTGAGATAATGTGAAAAAAAAAGGCATATAGTAATCCATTCTGAATATGTCATATTCCCGTAGTGTTCATAGTTGAGACCTTCCATAAACTATTTCTTAAGACACTGAAGATGAACCTCTTGACATGGTTATAGGGAGCAGAGATAAGGCATCCATGGGGTTGCTTTTCAGCTAGGAAGTTTTTGGTCATCTGTACAATGCATACCCCAATATCATAAATGATAAGATTTTGTTTTCAACCATTCTTTTTCTTGAATTAAAAAAAAAACAGTGATTAGGAAATTTTCAACTAGATGAAACCAAAGAACAACATCATAAACCATGTGTATTCAGCTTCAACATTTACCCACATTCTTTTAATCCTACTACCAGACTTGCCTATCTGAATCATGAATGTTAGGCCCTCTGGTCAACTAGATTTTCTTCAATGCTTGATTTTTCCCTTCAAACAGACTCTCACTAGAACAACCAGTATTAGACTTATTCCAGCCACTCTTCCCTTCTCTCTCCCACTCTAGAGAAGAAATAGCCTCACATTTAGTTTGGAGTAGGATGCTGTGCACATATCTCATTAGGAGATGGTGTAGATATTCAGGTTCTATCTAAAGATAGTTCACAGGAGAAAAAGGGAGGCAAAGAGAGGTGATTCATGTGCTGGAATGATGAAGGTACCAGAGCTGCTCCTTGAAGGATTATTAGCTTTTGGATGGGTGATGGAAATAAAAATTGTTAATTGTAATGGCAACAATAGCTAATATTTTGACGTGTTTACTATGGTCCAGGCACTGTTCCAAGCACTTCACATATATTACGTCATTACTATATGCGAAGGTGAGGTACAAGAACTATTAACATACCATTTGCAAATGGGATGGAACCTGAGGCACAAGGAAGTTAATTCCTTCAAGGGCACACAGCACAGGGAGACAGAAGTTCAAATATTCGTGAGATCATAGAGTGGGAGTGAATGTCATCAAGACCAGCTCTTTTGTTAAGGAAGCCATAGTACAAAGGGTAAAAGGGTTTCTCCAGGACACGCAGTGAGTGGGTGGTGGGTTTGAGACTCTTTTCCAGGAACCTAGATTTGAGTGTGGTGTGTTTCAGTTATACCAGACAGTTGTCTTCACTAACAGAAGCACCTCACAAGGCCTCATGATGTCAGTTCCCTACCTTTCAGCTTTTGTTAGGATTGACTCTTCTTTTACTATTTCTTTCTTCCAGGAATAGTTCTTGCTTTTTATATTTTTAAATCTCAGCTCTGCAAATTATTGAACTTAGCTAACGTTTAGAGAATACAGCCTGTTCAAAACATGGTCCAAAGACAATGTAAAGTTAGGGGAAGAGTCTCTTGCCTCTTTATCTGAAATTCCAAATATAAAATGAATGTTTTAATTTTTTCCCCATTTCCTCTGGCTTATAGTCTCAAAAAAGTGATGGATGTCTAAAGGATAATTTCTTTCTCTGCCACCAAAGGCCTTGCCCACTATGGTGCTTATTCACTTTATTTTACTTTTATAATGGAAAAAGTTTATACAAAGCAAAAATTCAGCACTGAAACAGATCACTGATTCTCAATCAGAAGCTACAGCAAGAGATGGGAAATAATTGTGTTATAAGGATTTCCCCTTTGACTTTTAATTTTTTAATGCACGTTAACTATGTACTCATGGGTTTTCATCTATTCAGTATGTTACAATCAATTATAGTCATTATTATTTGGACCAAATTTGGCCACTGGAAGCCTCTTCAGTCTGATTCCTTTGTCCTTTTGGCATAAACCCATTAATCTTTGAATCCTT
This sequence comes from Hylobates moloch, assembly GCF_009828535.3. Lineage (NCBI taxonomy): Eukaryota > Metazoa > Chordata > Mammalia > Primates > Hylobatidae > Hylobates > Hylobates moloch. Next base: position 17,398,578 of record NW_026652297.1, on the reverse strand, counting down.
TCTTGTATTCAGTGATAATAAGGTGTCCCATTAAGGTGTCATGTTGTACTTTCTTGCTAGACTTCTTCTTTTTTGTAATAATTATTTTTTTTTTCTTTCATGGAAGAATGGTGGTTTAGATTGTATGGATTTTAGAAACTCTTGAAAAAAATTGAAAGCCATTAGTAAGATCAATGTACCATCTGAGATTTTTTTAAAAGTTATTTCAGCCTTCAAGAGCAATATTTTTAGAGTGAGACTTATTTTGGAAATGGAATCTATAAGGTTTCTAAATCAGGGGTTTCTATTTTTCACTAATTTCATCTTTTCTCTTGTTCAGCTCTTCTAATTTCTGTCTTTGACTGCTGAGCCACATTAAAAAAAGAAAGCACCATTATTGCTTACTAAGGAGATATCATATGGAAAGAATTCTCAGATCCTGACCTTGTCCAAGGAGTGGTGAAAGGAATGGCATCCCAAATGTTAGCTGTCCTTTGTGGCCTTCTCTGCTCCTGGAGTCCAGAGGTTCTCCCTCTGTACCTTCTGACCTATCCATCATTGACTAGAGGGAAATCAGCTTATTCATTTCAATGCCAAATGTGTCTGGAGTCCACCTTAGTTCTCCTCTTACTTAATCTCTCCAGCATTTGAGCTTTTTTTTTCTTTTGCCATCTGTAAAGTGAAGCAAAACTTGTTATACGCTATAAATGTTGTATACACTATAAATAAGGGACTTGAGGCCGGGCGCGGTGGCTCACGCTTGTAATCCCAGCACTTTGGGAGGCCGAGGCGGGCGGATCACGAGGTCAGGAGATCGAGACCACGGTGAAACCCCGTCTCTACTAAAAAATACAAAAAAAAATAGCCGGGCGTGGTGGCGGGCGCCTGTAGTCCCAGCTACTTGGAGGCTGAGGCAGGAGAATGGCGTGAACCCGGGAGGCGGAGCTTGCAGTGAGCCGAGATTGCGCCACTGCACTCCAGCCTGGGCGACAGAGCAAGACTCTGTCTCAAAAAAAAAAAAAAAAAAAAAAAAAAAATAAGGGACTTGAGGCATAGTGAGGGTTTTGTACCTGTTGAATTCCTTCTTCCTTGTGTTATATTTACTTACACATGCAGGATATGTGTCTTCTTCATTTCTATAAACATTTTTATGTTAAGTATAAGACAAATACAAAAACCTCCTAAAATAATTATACAGTTTAATGAACTATTACGAGATGAGCATTTTTTTAAACATTATCCATGTGAAACAGGCCCTCCCTTTATTAGATGAGGTACACTCTGTGGTGAAAAAGGCAGGGTCCTGCTTTCACAGAGCTGATGATTCTGTAGCATCTGGTACTGCCAGAGATCATACATAGGAATGAGAGAAGACATTTAATTTGGCTAAATTAACATTGGCTCAAATCCAGCAAAAGACCTTGTTAGCAGAAGGTAGAGCTCTTTGTCCACTATGGTGTAGTTTGGGCATTACATGGATGTGTGGGGTTGGCCATACAACCATGAGATAACATGAGATTCCATGTCTGACTTCCATGGTTACAGAAGGACCAGCATGCTTTATAGTTTTACATCACAAAATGATTCAGAAAAATGCAGATGTTTACAAATCCTATACTTGTCCCAGAAACCTTAAACTCCCACTTGAAAAGGAAATTCAAAATGTCAGGAATCCCTGGGGAGGAACATTCAACTTTAGGATCTTGGCTCTGCTTGACTCTCACTCAAGGGTAGCCACCAGCAGTTGGGTGCAGCCCTGATAGAGATTAACGTAACTCAGCCTAGACTTCTTCCTCTCTGGGCTCCTCCCTGGTCATGTCCTCCGACTTTGACTCTGCTGTGTGTCTCCTTGACCTGCTTCCACTCTCTGGGTCTCTGGACTTGATAGAAAGGCTTGGTGAGTTCTAACTGCTACCTCTGGGAGTTCCTCTGAACCTTACCATCCCACTCCCATGCACCTCTCTTGTTCTGTCCTATTTAGATGTGATAATGCTGCAGGATAAATCTTCTGGAACTATCTCCCAGACTCCATGCCTTACATTACATAGGCGATGCTAACTTGCTTTGTTGTATAGTCCCAGTCTGGGAGATCAGACAGTGGTTTCCACTGGCTTGGGGTTAACCACAGAGATGTCTTTTTGTTCTCTCTGATCTTGTTTCTTTGCTTGTTTTTTATGCTGATCCTTAAAAAATGTCATGAAACTGTGGCATTATGACAGTTAGCCCTTGGCATTGCTGTTTGGGACCAGATAAGGGAAGTTTCTGACATTAAGATTGGTTATGCCAGGACCATACTACCTGTCTCAGGTATCCTTCCTGGGCTCCCTGGCATTGTTGGTTAGCTTGCTATGGACCTTGTCTGCCTAACAGGGCTTCGGGTATCTTGAGAGCAAGGACTGTGGCCATCTTTCCTCCCTGGAACCTGAGCACTGAGTATTGTCACCTTTCCACTGTGTGTGGCAGCAGCAACCAGAGAAGAGCTGTGGGTTTGCCTGTTTTGTTGCCTAGCCATCATCCAGGAGGGCAGCCTCTGTTGTGTCATTAGAGTCAAGGCCCAAATACATGGTGCCTTTGAGAGAGCCCACTCTCATAAAGTAACTTTGCAGAGAGATGCAGATGAATACTATAATCTGGGTATTGCACTCTTTTTGGCAAAGAGAAAAAAAGATTGTTACTGTGTCTAGAGTGTTGAAATTGACTTTAGTGTGTTCTTTATCAGTGGGGGCCCAAACATTTTAGCCTGTTATAGGCCTTTGGAGAAGTAAAAAGAAAGATGGCTGTGGTCCTTGTTGTCATGATGTCTGTGGTGTTGTTAAAGGGACAAAGCCTAACACAGCTATCCAGCAGTGGTAGGGAGCCTGAGAAGTGCATGCTGGGACAGGCATTATGGGCTGTAGATTGACAGGAGGGCAGCAAAGGCCCACAGAGGTGGCAGAACATGAAGGTGTTGAGTTGGACCTTCACGAATGGGAGAAGTCATAGGGGAGAGAAGAGGGCTTTGGAGGAGACCATGGCCTGAGCAAAGCTAATACACAGGGTGTCTTTGAGAAAACTGAGTGAAAGTGATGTAACATTAGCCTTGAAAGGGCATGTGGGGTGGTAGGAATAGAGCAATGCTGAGAAGAAAGTAATTGAGAGGGAAGATTGCTACTGGGGCTGGCTTTTTGAGTAGCAAAGCTTAGGTCCTTGTATTCTGCTCCTAAACTAATTCTGATTCATTTTTATAGATCTGTGCTAGTAGTTCATCCACAAAGAAGGATTTTTTTGAATGATTCATGGTGCTAAGCAGTATATTCACACTGTATTTGAATACTTGACTTGGAATAAATATTGGCACTAATAACAGTTTTTAAGGACGCTTCTGATTGATAATAGACATTTGAATCGCTGCTTGCTAGATTGACTCCAAGAGCTGTGGCATTATGACAGCCCTTGGCATTGTTGTTTGGGACCTCTGTCGTTAAGATTGACTGTGTCACAGCCACAAATGCTGCGAGCAATTGTCTGATCCATGGAGACCTGGTGTGTTAGTCCATTCTTGCATTGCTATCAGAAAATACACAATACTGGGCAATTTATAAAGAAGAGGTTTAATTGGCTCACAGTTCTGCAGGTTGTACCAGAAACATAGCAGCTTCTGCTTCTGGGGAGGCCTCAGGAAGCTTCTAATCATGGCAGAAAGCAAAGGGGGAATGAGCTATCTCACGTGGCCAGAGCAGGAGTAAGTGGGGGCGGTGCTATACACTTTTAAACAACCAGATCCCACAAGAACTCATCATCACAAACAGCACCAAGGGGATAGTGCCAAACTAATTATGAGAAACTGCTCCTGTAATCCAATCACCTCCCACCAGGCCCCTCCTCTAACATTGGGGATTACAATTTGACATGAGATTTGGGCAGGGACACAGATCTAAACCATATCACCTGGTCAGTGCACAGGGAGGCATGGGAAGGTCACCATTGAAATGATGTCAGTTGTCTGGTCAAGTTACCAGTTTGTGTTCGGTGCCTTTTCTATAATTTTAATATATTAGTATATTGAGTTTTTTATTCAAAATAAATGTTGCTCTCATGTCCTTTGAAAGAAAATGCATATGAATCTTATTTTTGGCTGCAGTTAACTCATTTTTGATAGTTGTTTTTTGGCCCACTTTACTCTGAATGTGCCTCGTGGACTCCTGTGGTATTCTATGGGCAGGTGAGTCTAGTGACACCAATTATAGGTTGTCACTTCATATAAATAGTAACTGAAGAAACAGCGAACTTGACAAGGACAGAGAGGAGAAAAGACTTTTGGGAGCAGGAAAGAGGTTGGCTTAATGATTGTCTACCTTCCTTAATCCCAGATTAATACCAGACTGCATGGTTCAGAGGTTCAAGCTATCTCTTGTTTTCTGATTCTTAGGAAAAAATGCTAATGATCTGGTTGAAAACCTAGTTCATTCATAAACTGACCTGCTTAAGGCAGGTCTGACTATCTTGAATAGACAGCAAATAGACTTGTTTGCTGGCTGTATATCAGCATTTGTAAGAGTTTCAAGTTCAATTAAATGTCAATTTAGCATGTGTTTAATATGTAGAATTTATTCCTGAATCAAACTATGCAAAAATGAAGGGCTCAACTAATGGAAATTAAAGGCAAATTCTTACTCTGTCAGCCGTGTGGGTTGAACATCGGTTGTAGATTAAAATGAGACCAACAAGCATGAAGAACACCTTCACAATGGAAGGTGGTGGCCAGTGGGTTTTAGAGGCATGTTACTGAAACCCTGGAAACTTTGTGGCCAGTGCCTAAGTACAAAATGAATCATTACCTGAGAGAGAGATCATTGTTTTAAAAATATGTAGATTCTCACTGTAGGATCTGTAGTCTTTCCCACTAAAACGAAACAAAAAACTTCCCTGAAATCTTTCATACAAAACACCTGGAGCCAAGCAAAAGGCCATCAGGGAGCATTTCTTGAACTCTGGCATTTCAAGGCAGTGATGTCATTCTTATTGCTTGATAAACATAACAATTCTTCAGGAGTCTTTTTTCTCCCATTTAATTTAAAAGGGAACTATTACATAGCTGCTGTATTGTTGGGATTAAGTAATGGGGCATGAGGTCCATGTATCTTTAGGATTCTTTCCCATCTCAGCTGTAGGCAGACACGTTTGGGACAAAGCCATCAGTAAGCATCAGTAAGTCATTTCGCATTACTATAAAGAAATAATATAATCATATATTGCCAAATAAAGCTTAAGGAGTCAATGCACTACCATTCTCATAAGAATTATCATAAGAAATTTCAAAGGTGCATTTTTAAGAGTGAGACAAACTCCCGTGCAGTCAGCAGCTGGAGAAACTCATTGGTTAGCAGTTTGGAGTTTTTCCTTCCAGTATAATTTACATGCATATAGGGATATATTTTTATTTTATAAAATTAAGATCACACTGAATTTAAGGACATATATCTTACATTTTCACACATCTTATAATTTACCATGTCACTAAATATTCTTATAGAACTTGAAAGTATTCTATTATATGGAGCTCCCAGAATTTATTAACATACTGCTTTTATTAAATGATAGTTATCTGCTGTTTTTTACTTTTATAAAAGTGATGATCATCCTTGCACATTAGATTAATATTTGTGAATTTTTAGGGTGAATCACTGTAAGTAAAACTATTGGGTTAAATATATACATTTTTAATAAACATTGCCATAATACTTCCAAAAAGCTGATTCCAGTTTATAATTCCTGTGGAAGTATATGAGAGTATCTATTTCAGTATAGTCTACTGACACTGTTACTGTTAAAAATATTTCCTAGATTCTTAGATAAAACATGGTATCTCATTTTAATTTGTATTTCTTTGATTACCTGAGAAATTGAACTTTTCCATATATTTGTTACTTGTGTTTATTATTGTCCTGGCTTATTGTGTACTCTAGATCCTCTTTACAGGGATCTTCTGTACAGGTAGGCTTCCCCAATGAGTGTGAATTATGGGGCAATAGTAGCTTATAACTAACCACAAACCAGGCCAAGGGACAGCTATTCCTATGGACTTGTTGACTAGATCAGTGGCTTTTATGTCTACTTAACGCACATCTGTCATAACTTTGTTTCTTATTTATTTTTCCCCTGACATTTATTGATTATGATGCATAATATGGTTTAGTAAGCTGCTGAGGAAACCATGTGATGGGTGGGATAATTTTTCTTATCAGGAATTTACAAATTCATTAGTATCATACTTGAAAACTTTGCATTTGTCATTAAAGAAGTGAAATACTACTCTACTTATTCACCAGCTGCTTATTCAAATACTTTGGCCTAGGGAAGACTGTGAGAGGTTATCAAGTTCATTTTTCTGCCATTAGGCAAAACCTAATCAAACGAGGCTAGAAGAGGCAGTAGAGAAATGTAAAGTATTGCCTCTCCCAGCCTCATTTGATTAGGCTTTGACTAAAGGCAGAAAATGAACTGATGAAGAAATATTTCTCGATTTGAGAGACTTCTTATGAAAAAAAAACAAAACCCAACACCATCATGGTAGCGTAAGAGCATGAATGTATCATGATTGTTTTGAGCCTCTCAGAGAAAACGCATTATTTGGTATCTACTCTTGCTAATCATCAACTAGTTTGTCCCTGTCTAATAAAATGCTGAGTCTATAAAGTATGATGACTTCAGTAGCACTTGGAGCTTCCAAATTGCAAGGCATGTCTTGGGAGGAAGATGACAGCTTTTCCTCTTCTGCTAAACTGAGGCACTCTTTTCTGATAGCTATTGAAATGGTAGAGATGGTAGTCAAGAGGAAACAACCCATCATTTGAGCCTTGATTTTATAAACAGTTTTGTAATAATACAAGTCAACTTCATTTGAGACACAGCCCGACAAGGAACCAGCTATGAAAAAGATAGCAGATGTCTAGAACTTTCTTTTACATTGATTAGTTGGTATATCCAGAGTGATGTGAAACATCTCTAGTGTTTCCCAAACTCCAGGGTCTAATAACTGCAGCTCATATTTTCTCCTACCCTCTTTTACCCAAGTCATATTTAAAAGTTTTCTTTCTGTCAAATTTTAAATTTATAATTTTTTAGTTGGACAGTTTTAAGTATATTAAAATATTATAATAACTCACTTTTAGACTTTTAGAATTTTTTTATTCCTTGTAACTTTACAGCTGACACAATGGCCATTATTATTACTTTGATTTTTAACCCTATTTTTAGAAGACATGATTTTTACGTAGTGTGATCACAGGTTGTACTCTGTATTGTAACTCGGATTTTTTTCACTTAACATTAAATCCTAAAATATTTTCCTAATTTATGGTGTAGTCTTGATAATGTTAATAGCAGCAAAATCATTTTCCATTAAGTGAACATAACTCGTTAACCATTGCCTATTGTAGGACATGTCCATAGCTTCTAACTCATTGTATTCATAGTGTTCCTTGAAGCTATATTTATGTTATAATACATTCATTCATAGAGGCATCAAGTATTTAAAAGTGAAAAGCAGATTTAAGTCTAAGGAAACAGAACAAAGCTGTGTAATCATCTAAAATAGTTCACTTAGTCATAGCTGAAAAAGTTCCTTTGCCATGTCTGTGGCTTGAGAGGAAAAAACAAATCCCATGTTTTATATTTGTAGGTAAAGATTTTTTTTTTTTTTTTTGAGATGGAGTCTTACTCTGTCACCAGGGGCTTGAGTGCAGTGGTGTGATCTCGGCTCACTGCAACCTCTGCCTCCTGGGTTCAAGCAATTCTCCTGTTTCAGCCTCTTGAGTAGCTAGGGCTACAGGAGTGTGCCTACGACACTCAGCTAATTTTTTGTGTTTTTAATAGCGACAAGGTTTCACCGTGTTGGCCAGGCTGGTCTCAAACTCCTGACCTCAAGCAATCCACCTGCCTTGGCCTCTCAAAGTGCTGGGATTACAGGCATGAGCCGCCGCACCCGACCATAGGTAAGGATTTGAAAAGTTAGAACTGAAGTCCCACTTGGGGTGGGGAGCTGGAACTGATGCTGTTTGAAGTTAGAACTTTTGGGACACCACACTCTTGGTAAGGGCAGTAGGAGCTTCCTCCCACCTGGCTTGTTCCTCAGGCCTGAAGTGTGCAAACAAAGTCCAGAGGAAGATTTGCTTCTAGGACTGGTTCTCCATCTTTATTATGTATATGATCTTGGCCAAGTCACTGTATTTCTCTGGGCTAGTTCCGTCTTCCATAAAACAGAGGCATTACATCAGATCCAAAATACTTGGCAATGTTCTCACTTCTGTGACTTGTAGACAGCCTATCAGCTCAAAACTGCTCTGAGTGGTCTGGAATTATGGGGAATTAATATGACTTACTGGGTGGAAGAAACTTAATTCTGATGGGGACAGAGATGGATAGAAGGCTCCAGCATTTAATGTTACTTTAAAACATTTTTATGCCTTTCTTGATATTTCATTTTTACTGTTAAGTCAGCATATCTTTCTGAATTAGAAATCTAGCTATAAGTAGAATGCTTTTCATTCATTGAAAGCACAAATGATGTCATGGTGGATGGCTGCGACTTTTCTGCTGATTCAACCCCCGGCCTCCTAGGAACCTGCCACTTGCATTTATAACATCAGTCTTGACAGGTGTGTTGACATGTGAAGCAGACACCTGGGTAGATTAACAAGGCCTGAGGAACTTGAGTTGTTACAGTTAATAGATCAGCTGTTGTATAGATAGTAATATTATAGCCAAAGTTTCCAGTTTCGTCCTTGTTTCCAAAGGAAATTCCTCTCATGATGTGAAGATATGCAGGTCTGTTTCTTAACCCTCTCAGTACCTGTGTCCCTTCTGATGAACCTCAATGTCAGTTGTTCTTTCTTTCTCCCCTTCCCACCTCCCACCCCCTCACCCCCCGCCACACACACACACACACACACACACACACGCACACACACACACGAGATGCTGCTGACCAGGTTGATAACCCTTGATACAAATGGAAGGAATACTAGATTCATTCATTTCAGGGCTACTCAACTGTAGTTTCAGATCAACCCCTTACCAGCCCTGTGGCCTTGGATAAGTTAGCAAATCCCTCTGTTTTCTCTTCTAAAAAATGAGGACTTAGGTCAGAGAATCTCCAAGAATCACAAAATTATACTTTCAGAAGAGTAAGACCTGACGCATAAATAAATACATGCTTGGCCCCAGGTATACCGATAAAACAAGACATGCTGTTTGTTTATGGAACTTTCTTGTCTCTTGTCCCTTTCTGCACACCTCATCATTTGCTCTCCCTCGCTCCATATCGCCAGCATATGGCACCCAGTAGACTTATTCTGCTGCCACTGCTGGCCTGGCCCCTTGCAGGGATAGTTAGCAGTTTCTCAGCCACCTCTTCCACTTGTCTTGTTTGTATTCTAGCCATCCTTCAACATGCAGGTTAAAGGGCTTCTCCATTAAGCCACATAGATCCCCTCATCTAGCCTTAATCTCTTCCACCTACTAACTTCCATAGCACTTTATCTTGTTTTTTTAAATTCAGGGTATTTATTACTTCCTCTTTTGTGGATACAAATATTTCCCCTACTGGACTGTAATTCCTCTGAGAGTTTAATTTGTATCCCAATGCCTGGTATATTTGTTGAATGAGTGAACAAATGAATGAGTGGGGAGTTAGTAAGTGACTAAGTGAATTAATTAATTGTATTCCCACTTGGTACTATGCCATTCACTAGTAGACCCTCAAAGTTCTGTTTTTTTCATCATTCCCTTAGGCCCTCTTTAGATAACTAGCTTCTTAATTTCTGGTTAATTAATGAAGAGATTGTTAATGGCTGATATACTGACACGTTGCTGCTTAAAAATTTGTGTCTTAATAGCAGATCCAAAGAGATGACTCTTTAGTTCAGATAATGGACTATAAGAGGATTATGGGATGTGTGGATGTAGTCAGGGATTGGGGGGTTCCATCTACCAAAGGTGATGGTCTCAGCCTATGTAGAAAGCTGGTCCAAGTTACATGTGTTAACTTTTAATTTATAACGCAAAACAAAAATTCTCCATAGAACTGCAAGCCCCAACCTTTTTGGCACCAGGAACTGGTTTCATGGAAGACAGCTTTTCCACGGACTTGAGGGGTGGATGGTTTCACGATGATTCAAGCCTATTACATTTATTGTGTACTTTATTTCTATTATTGTTACATTGTAATATATAATGAAATATTATAGTTATATAACTCACCATCATGTAGACTTGGTGGGAGCCCTGAGCTTGTTTTTCTGCAACTAGATGGTCTTATCTGGGGTTGATGGGAGACAGTGACAGATCATCAAGCATTAGATTCTCATAAGGAGCATGCAACCTAGATCACTTGCATGCACAATTCACAATAGGGTTTGTGCTTCTATGAGAATCTAATGTTGCCACTGATCCAACAGGAGGTGGAGCTCAGGTGATAATGAGAGTGATGGGGAGCGGCTGTAAGTACAGATGAAGTTTTGCTTGTTCGCTCACCTGACGCTCCCCTCCTACTGTGTGGCCCAGTTCCTGGCAGTCCACAGACCAGTATCAGTCTATGGCCCAGGGGTTTGGGACCCCTGCCATAGAACACTTAATAATTGTGGCAAAGTTGACAGTCAGCTGCCATCTCTTTGTTGCCTTGCAAATATTCTTTCTATTCAACAGCAGTGTTTTAATTTTTGCTGTGTGGACCATCAATCTGTAAGCTACACTCAAGGAAGAAGACTGAGGTTCTCCTAAAAAATGATAATTGGGTCATCTTAACCTCTTACACAGAATCTTCCTATAGCACAGGTGGGCAGTGTTCAAAGGCTAACCTGTATTCACTCCTGAGGATGCAGTGGTGGTTTTTGTTTGTTTTTTACAGACAGGGTCTCACTCTGTCACTCAGGCTGGAGTGCAGTGGCACAATCATGGCTCACTGCAGCCTTGAATTCCTGGGTGCAAATGATCCTCCCACTTCAGCCTCCCAAGAGCTAGGACTACAGGCATGCACAACCACATGCAGCTAATTTTTAAAAAATTTTTGTAGAGATGGGGTCTTGCCATGTTGCCCAGGCTGGTCTCAAACTCCTCACCTCAAGCAATCCTGCCTTGGCCTCCCAAGGTGCTGGGATTACAACTGTGAGCCATTGTGCTCAGTAGTTGTGGTATTTTAAAGTGAGACATGGAGATGAGAGAGACTTGTAGGATGTCTCTACTAATTGATCAGCATAGGCTTTCTTGTCTCTTCAGATTATATGCTGAATGGCCTCACCTCATCCAAACACACAATGCTGATGCCTCTGCCTCCCCTACCACCATGCACTGTGCCTTTCCTATAATATACATTAAAATAGATGACAGATGGTAAAGAGCAAAGCCGATTCTGTAAGCCTTGTTTTGTGAGTGCTTGATCTTTTATTTCAGTCACGGTGCAGTTTTCTGTGGATTATGTTTCTAGTATTCTAGAAGACCAAGTATATCTAAATAATTTGGTATAATACCCAACAGAAGATTGTGGATGAACTGACAGTGAATAAATGATTTTCATTGAGAGAATGGAGGTTTACAAATATGACAGCCAAGGAACCAGGGCAACAGTTAACTTGAGCCGTTGACCCCAAGAGGAAATGTCTTGATATCCTGGCAGAAGAGAGCCAGTTGTCTGTGTTGGTACCACAACTATCTCCTAACTTCTTTTCTCTTCTGTCCACACCCTTGCATGTCATGGGAAGGACTAAACCATGGTTAGATTGGCCATTTCAAATAATGTTGTTAAGTTCTATAGAGGCCATGACCTGGGTCATTGTAGAAACAGATAGCAATCTTTAATCTGCTTCCAGAATGCAGTGTGCTTAGATAAGCAGTCACTCAAGGTTAATATCTCTGCATCTGTGGTGTTTGGTATTTAAAGAATCAGTTTAAACACCTTTTATTCAAAGAAAAATCTTAGTGTTCTTTGGAGGTTAATGAATTTCAAGTATACTTGGGATTTAAGGAGTAGACAAAAAGTAAAAGAAGTAGATTTCTCATGGCTTAGATGTCTGGTGATGAAAACATAACTGCTTTCTAATGTTTTAATGTTCTTCCTGTGGTAATTCCAGAATGCATTCATTGTGGTTCTGTGCCATTAAGTACTGGCACAAACGAGTTGTTGATAGTAACCCAACCTGGGCACATTTCCCAGCCTATAAGTTGATTTACAGTTACAGATTCTCTGCATGTTCATCACTCCCTAACCCCACAGACTATCATTTTTGAAGGAACTAGAAAAATAACATTAGTGGCATTTGAAAGGATAACATTAGAAAATTATCTGTTATTATAGTAATATCCGTTATATTGACTACTACCTATTTTATTGTTCTACTGTCTGAATGTTAGACTTCCATGTAGAATTCATTTGTAGTTTGGCTTGGTTTAATTTTTATCCAGAGAGACATAGAAATGTGGTTTACTGTTACTTTTGAGGATGAGGTCTATTAGTAAAGAAATATATGGCCCATTATAACCCATTACTATCTATGAGGATCCTGCAATACACTCCTCCATCACTTTACATAAAGAACTAACAGTAGAATGCAAAATGTAGGAAAATTTGCTTTAGGTTTTACACCTCAGCCTTCTAAGTTTCAATTTCGTTCAGTCTGAGAAAGGCCTAGTAAATCCAGGAAAGAGAAGGGCTGCCTTTGAGGCTGTATTACAAAAATGAGAATTGCTCAGCCTGTATAGATACTTACCAGTAGGATACATTACCTAAATCCAAAAGAGGACAGGTGTAGCAGCTTTTATTAGTTCTTTTTCACACTGCTGATAAAGGCATACCCAAAACTGGGAACAAAAAGAGGTTTAATTGGACTTACAGTTCCACATGGCTGGGGAAGCCTCAGAATCATGGCGGGAGGCAAAAGACACTTCTTACATGACAGCAGCAAGAGAAAAATGAGGAAGAAGCAAAAGTGGAAACCCCAGATAAACCAATAAGATCTTGTGAGACTTATTCACTGTCGTGAGAATAGCTCAAGAAAGTCTGGCCCCCATGACTCAATTACCTCCCAGGAGGCCTGGGTCCCTCCCACAACACGTGGGAATTCTGGGAGAAAAAATTCAAGTTGAGATGTGGGTGGAGACACAGCCAAACCATATCATTCTGCCCTTGGCTCCTCTAAATCTCGTGGCCTCACATTTCAAAACCAATTATGCCTTCCGAACAGTCCCCCAAAGTCTTAACTCATTTCAGCATTAACCCAAAAGTCCACAGTCCAAAGTCTCATCTGAGACAAGGCAAGTCCCTTCTACCTATGAGCCTGTAAAATCAAAAGCAGACTAGTTACTTCCTAGATACAATGGGGGTACAGCCATTCCAAATGGGAGAAATTGGCCAAAACAAAGGGGTTACAGGGCCCATGCAAGTCTGAAATCCAGTGGGGCAGTCAAATTTTAAAGCTCCAAAATGATCTCCTTTGACTCCAGGTCTCGCTGATGCAAAAGGTGGGTACCCATGGTCTTGGGCAGCTCTGCCTCTGTGGCTTTGCAGGGTACAGCCTCCCTCCTGGATGCTTTCACGGGCTGGCGTTGAGTGCGGCTTTTCCAGGCACACAGTGCAAGCTGTCAGTGGATCTACCATTCTGGGGTCTGGAGGATAGTGGCCCTCTTCTCACAGCTCCACTAGATCACTGCCTACAGTAGGGACTCTGTGTGGGGGCTCTGACCCCACATTTCCCTTCAGCACTTCCCTAGCAAAGGTTCTCCATGAGGGCCCCACCCCTGCAGCAAACTTTTGCCTGGGCATTTAGGCATTTCCATGCATCTTCTGAAATCTAGGCAGAGGTTCCCAAACCTTAATTCTTGACTTCAGTGCACCTGCAGGCTCAACACCACATGGAAGCTGCCAAGGCTTGGGGCATCCACCCTCTGAAGCCGCAGCCTGAGTTCTGCGTTGGCTCCTTTCAGCCATGGCTGGAGCAGCTGAGACATGGGGCACCAAGTCCCTAGGCTGCACGCAGCACGGGGACCCTGGGCCTGGCCCACAAAACCACTTTTTCCTCCTAGGCTTCCAGGCCTGTGATGGGAGGGGCTGCTGTGAAGGTCTCTGACATGGTCTGGAGACATTTTCCCCATGGTCTTGGGGCATTAACATTAGGCTTCTTGCTACTTATGCAAATTCTGGCAGCCAGCTTGAATTTCTTCTCAAAAAAGGGGTTTTTCTTTTCTACTGCATCATCAGGCTGTAAATTTTCTGAACTTTTATGCTGTTTCCCTTTTAAAACAGAATGCTCTTAATAGGACCCAAGTCACCTTTTGGGTGCTTTGCTGCTTAGAAGTTTCTTCCCCCAGATACCCTAAATCATCTCTCTCAAGTTCAAAGTTCCACAAATCTCTAGGGCAGGGGAAGTATGCCACCAGTCTCTTTGCTAAAACATAGTAAGAGTCACCTTTGCTCCAGTTCCCAACAAGGTCCTTGTCCTTATCTGAGACCACCTCAGCCAGGACCTTATTGTTCATATCACTATCAGCATTTTTATCAAAGCCATTCAACACGTCTGTAGGAGGCTCCAGACTTTCTCACGTTTTTCTGTCTTCTTCTGAGCCCTCCAAAGTGTTCTAGCCTCTGCCTGTTACCCAGTTCCAAAGTTGCTTCCACATTTTTGGGTATCTTTTCAGCAACACCTACTCCTGGTACTAATTTATGGTATTAGTTCATTTTAATGCTGCTGATAAAGACATACTCAAAACTGGGAACAAAAAGACGTTTAATTGGATTTACAGTTTCACATGGCTGAGAAGGCCTCAGAATCATGGCAGGAGGCGAAAGGCACTTCTCACATGGCAGCAGCGAGAGAAAAATGAGAAGGAAGCAAAAGGGGAAACCTCTGATAAACCCGTAAGATCTTGTGAGACTTATTCACTATCATGAGAATAGCATGGGAAAGACTGGCCACCATGATTCATGGGTCCCACCCATGACACATGGGAATTCTGGGAGATACAATTCTAGTTGAGATTTGGGTGGGGACACAGTCAAACCATATCATGGCTCATGCCTATAATCCCAGCATTTTGGGAGGCTGAGGTGGGCAGATTGCTTGAGCCCATGAATTTGAGACCAGCCCTGGCAATATGGTGAAACGCCATCTCTACAAAAAATATTTCTAAAAATTATCTGGGCATAGCAGTGCACTCCTGTAGTTACAGCTACTTGGGAGGCTGAGGTGGGAGTATCGCTTGAGCCCAGGAGGTTGAGACCGAAGTGGGCCATCATCATGCCACTGAACACCAGCCTGGGTGACAGAGCAAGACCCTGTCTCATAAATAAGATAAAGATTCAAAAGATGGTGAAGAGTTAAGGATTTGTTCAGTACCTCCAAAAGAGTATTCTTTACAACTTGAAATAAGCATGAGGACTTTGATTCCACCATCCATCCATTCCATGAAGTCTGAAACCTGGAAGCAATTTTTTCTAAATTTTTTCTGATTATAGAAGTAATGTTAATTGTAGAAAATATTGTTGAGCACAGTAAAGAAAATAAATAACCTGTAACCCTACATCATAGAGATAATTGTCACAGTAATCATAACCGTAATCATTGTGAATCAAGCTTTATTTTGTGTGTTTATATATCTAGATATTTATTTCTAGTTTTGTGTATAATAATTGATTTTTAGAATTGAAATTGTATTTGTATACCTACATTAAGAACATTTCCTCGTTGTCACATACACATGTGAAATATCCATCATTTAGATGAACCATAATTTTCTGTGCCCTATTTTTGGTTATTTAAGGTTATCTCCTAGTTTTTGCTTCTGTACATAATGGAGCAATGAAAAGAGCCTTGTCTGTAAAAATTTATGTGAAAATTTCTAGTTATTTTATTGTGGACAATGCCTAAAACTGGATTTTTTGGGTGAAAGCTCCTGATAGTTTTAAGGATTTTTGAAACATATTTCATTGTCTTACCAGCTTGCCCAGTGCTGTGTATATCAGGCATTTTACTCTACAAATGATGTTCCCTTCATCACCCCTGCCTTGGTTAAAGCCTTAACATTTCTTCACTTGTTTACATCAACAGCCTCTAGCCTTGACTCTCTCCAAGCACTTTCCACATTTCCAACGTGATCCTTCTTACATAGGAATTCATCACATCAGTGGCTCCTCTGTAGCCTTTACATCAACCCACATATCCTAGCATGTATGTAGAACTTTTGGGGATTTGAGCAGTCCTGACCTCCCCAACCTTCATCTGGAGATAATTGCCTGCCTACAGTCTGGGCTTCATTCCTGTTAAAATATAGTAGAAGCCGTCTAATCTGAGGCATGATTTTTAAATTTAAAAATATTGGCTAAAATAATGAGAGATTAGTGTCTTAAAATGTTTATTTTACATACGTCTCTTAAAATGTTTATTTTAACTTAAAACATATAGTTGGACATTTTTCACCAATCCCTTGATGTAGGAACAAGACCTTTCCTTTGAATGTGGTTCCACCATTGAAATCTACTCATTGGAATCCCATGTCATTTTTCTTGTGTAACCACACCCATAATATGTCGCTTACAAGTTCCAGTTTGGGATTCTTTTAAACAGAGTGAATACAAGGACAGAATTCTTCCAGGTTGTTATGATTTATTTTCCAGTCTTGTATGGCTGCCTCAGTCCTAATTTGACAGTAATTTTTTGGGACCTAGTATTTTTGAGGCTATTCTATCTAGTTTTATAGAAGTACTAAGTATTTTGATTCACATTCATATTCCATTGGGTTCTATAATATGATTAAGTTACATGATTATAATGCCAAGCACAACTCACAAAAACATATTGTGAACCAACATAAATAACCTTTGGCATGCATGCCCCTCAACTGGGAAAGCATAAATCCTCCCACCATACTGTAGAGATGCCTTCAGGCTGAGAGCACTTGACTTGGCATGGGTACTGGTGAGCGCATCTTTCAGAAGGAGTGGAGAATATTTGTTAATTTAGGAGTTGGTTCAGTGGAGGCCAGTGAAAGAAGTTTCTGTTGTGTTTACAGTACCCTAAATATGTCGTAGTCTTTCCCTTTATCTTCAGCCTGCTGCTTACTCTGAGATCCTTGCAAACTGAACTCCAGCATCCTAAGTTACTGCAGGAAGTTTTCTCTTTCATAGCCCCTCCCCTTCCAGCTAGCTGCTGCTCCTGTGTGCTCATGTACCGCCACATGCTTTTCTCTGTTTAAGTGCCTATTGTAATTTATTTGCTTAAAGTCTCCCTAGGATAGACTGTGAGTCCAGTGAGACGAGGGGCCTTGTCCTTTACCTCTGAGTCCCTAGCTTCTGACACAGTCTTGGCTCTTAGAAAATATTGGATAAATGAAAATGAATTTCTTTAGCAAGTAGTGTAAGCTGAAAATATACGTATCACATACCCTCATTCTAAGACACATTCAGTGTCCCTGAAATTAGAATAGGACTTACAATAAGTGTGTTCACTTTCTCAATAGCTGTTATTCAATTGATGGTAGGTCTTAAAAATCAAAGAAATGAGAGGGCATGTGAAAAAAAGCTCAGCATCACTGATCATTAGAAAACTTCCATTCAAATCCCCAGTGAGATACCATCTCATACCAGTCAGAATGGCTATTATTAAAAAGTCAAAAAATCACAGATGCTGGCAAGGTTGTGGAGAAAAAGGTACACTTAAACACTGTTGGTGAGAGTGTAAATTAGTTCAGCGATTGTGGAAGACAGTGTGGCAATTCCTCAGAGACCTAAAGACAGAACTACTGTTCGACCCAGCAATTCCATTACTAGATATATACCCAAAGGAATATAAATCATTCTGTTATAAAGATGCGTGCACACCTATGTTCATTGCAGCACTATTCACAATAGCAAACACATGGAATCAACTGAAATGCCCATCAGTGGCAGACTGGATAAAGAAAGTGTGTACATATACACCATGGAATACTATGCAGCCATAAAAAAAGAATGAGACCATGTCTTTTGCAGGGATATGGATTGAGCTGGATGCCATTATCCTTAGCAAACCAATGCAGGAACAGAAAACCAAATACTGCATGTTCTCACTTATAAGTGAGAGCTAAATGATGAGAACACATGGACACATAGAGGGAAACAGCACACACTGGGACCTTTCAAAGGGTGGAGGGTGGGAGGAGGGAGAGGATCAGGAAAGTAACTAATGAGTACTAGCCTTAATACCTGGGTGATGAAATAATCTGTACAACAACCCCCCATGACACAAGTTTACCTATATAACCTGCACTTGTACCCCTTTAGTTAAAATAAAAGTTAAAAAAAAAGTTAGATCACCTCAGGGACAACTAAACTTCAGTGAGCATAGTTGTTGGTGTGGCAGTGTTCTTCCATAAACACCCCTCCATGTTTCTGTCAGAATCTGCTTTCTGGGCCTTCAGTAACTAGTGCAACATTCCTTGATTTCTAATTCCTAAGGGTGGCTCAGAGTAGGGAGGTTGTGTAGCTCCATGGTTATGAGCATGAAGACTGGAGGTCAGATGTAGGCCCTGCCTCTTAGGCAAGTCAGGTCCTCACTTTTCTCGTCTATAAAATGGAGAAAGTCATGACTTTGGGATGATGCATGAAACCACTTAGAACTGCTTGGCATGCAGTATGCCTTCAGTATATTCTAGCAGTTGCTGTTGCTTTTGTGAAACCAAAGAGTTCATAAAAGTGATCCTATAAATAATATAATCAAAGAAGGATTCATAAGATGCTTCTATAAATAATATCATTTCTGTCACACACTCCTTGCAAAGAATTCAAGGAGAAAGTACTACTGGGTAGATGTTTGATTCTGGAATCTACCATTTAACAACTGTAACATGTCTGGGATATTTTCTTAACTTCTCTTAGCCTTGATTTCTCTACCTATAAAATGTGATAATAATAATGCAAAACTTAGGGGGTTATTAAGCGTAGCAAGTTATAGGATACATGTAAAGTACAGCTCCTGGCAGATAATAACTGCTCAATAAATGTTAGCTATCTCTGGCAGTTATAATTCACAGTCACAGCCTTGGATATGCAAAATAGAGCTTTATTTGTCTGTAACTGAATGTTTCTCACCTCTTGAATTTCCATTTCCACTGATGGCAGAAAACTAAATCTTGCCAATTTATGATAAATTCAGTGACTTTCAGGCTTTTTTTCTTAATCTCTAGTTTGAGTAAATACTCAGTTGATTTTGTATTCTTTCCTTTTGCTTTCTCCCAAAGGGTGAGGTCCCAGGGAGCAGGTGGTTTTTTGATATCCATATGCTTCTGTTCAGATGTAGGGCTCCTATTGGTCTTTGGCCCTGCTGTGTGCACAGCTGAAAGTTTTCATTTCTCTTCTGTCTCCTGGGATCCATCAGGGTGCTACAGATCCCTTTGGTTCCCTGAAGCCTGGTTCACCTGCCTAATCACTGACATTTTGGGAGAAACTCAGTGTTCTCTAGCACCTCACAGGAGAGCCAAGAACAAGAACCTGTAAGACAGCCTCCATTCATTTCCTTGCCCACACTGTGCAGCCATAGCTCCTCTATCCCTCAGGCCCCTGCTGGGTGCTGAGCTTTTCTCAGAGCTGCTACTTTCCTGGATTTCCCAGGCACAGGCATCTGCCTGAACTTACCTGGTGTTTGTTACCTGAGGATTCATCCCCTATCCACCTGGGCTTGACTTAGTGTGGATTGGGAAAGGAGAGTACTGTTTCCTTCTTAGAAGCCCACAAGAGGCATCTAACTGTAACTCTTTGTGTTAGTTTTCTATTGCTTCCATAACAAATTACCACAGATTTTGCAGCACAAAATAGCACAAGTTTATTATCTCACAGTTCTCTAGGTCAGAAGTCCAGCTTGACTCTGCTGACATCTCTGTGTCAGGTGGCATAGGGTCAAAGCTCACCAGGTGGTTGGCAGTTTCTTGCCATTGTGGGACTGAGATCTGTTAGCTGGCTGTCAGCGGCAGGTCATTCTCAGCTTCAAGAGGCTGTCCATGTTCCTTGGTCCATGGATCTCTTCCTCTATCTGCAAAGCTAGCAATGGTGGGTTGAGTCCTTCTCATGGTTTGAATCTCTCCAACCTTCCCTTCTGCCTCATCTTTTTTGCCTTCCTCTTCCAATGCATCTTTCTCAGTAACTCTTCTGGCCTTCCTCTTCTGCTTTTAAGGACTCGGGTGATTACATTAGGCCTACCCTCATAATTTCCCTGTCTTAAAGTCAGCTCATTAGTAATCTTAATTCTTTCTGCAAAGTTCCTTCACTGCAGTACCTGGTTTAGCGGTTGACTGAATAACCAAGGAACAGGAAACCTTGGGGGGGGGGGGGGGTGTGCACATGTGTGTGTTTCTTTAGAATTCTTCATGATACACTCTTACCCCCAAACTTCCACGACTTTCTCTCGTCCACAAGTAGAGGGATAAACTGGCTTAGCATATATTCCTTGAAAACTATTGCTTCTGCTAGAACTTCAGTTTTTGAGCCTGAGTACTTTTAAAAGCGTCAAACTATTTCCTCTACAGCAAGCCTGAAGATGCTTTGGATATGTAGAAATAAAACCAATATTTTTCTTTGTTATAGCCTGTGTACCCCATGGGCAATAGGTACAAAGAGGTCTCCCTGTCTCTTAGGGTAGTGGCTAAAGGGTAAAGGGCCTTCTAAAGGCATGCCAGTTCAGTTAATCAAACGTTTATTGATTATTCTGTTGACAGTGCTGTGGGAGATCCTGCCCTCACAGAATTTATAAGCTAATAGGGGTGAATGTCATTTAAATACATACTTATAATAAGTGCAGAATATGGGAATACTATGGGGAATATGCAGTGTTGTCAGAGCCCATAAGAGGAGGCTGGGACTTCCAATTGAGACGTTAAAGCTTTTTTTTTGGCTTAAAGAATGGGTGGGTTTTGAGAAATAATGTTACATATGTGCAATCTACAATGTACTTTCTATACTGGATTTCACTTAGTACTCACAGTTCCTTTTTGTGGCGGGGATTATACTGTTTGTGTTACAGATGTGGGAGCTAAGCCTGAGAGACTTGGCTCAAAATCAGATTCCAGTCATTGACTGACTGAGATTGAACCCAGCTTCACCAACTCTAAATCAAAACCATGCAGAGAGAACCGCATGAGTGAAGACAGTGAGGTGGGCTAGTGTATCATGTAGAGCTAGCCTCCAGGGTGACCAACCATGATCCCCAGCTACTGGTACTCACACCTTTGTGTAGTTTCCTCCCAAACTGAATAGGAATGGCCTGCACAACCAATAAGATGTAGAAATAATGATGTGTGGGTTATGTCTGAGGCTAGGTTATAACAGATATTGCAGCTTGCAGCTTGCTTTGTTGGATCTATCATTCCAAGGGAAAATAGCCACCATGTTGTGAGGACATTTAAGCATCTTCTTGGAGAGGTCCATGTGGCAGGACTATGCAAGAGCCATCATGAAAGCAGATATTCCAGTTTCAGTCAAGTCTTCAAATGATTACAGTCCGAGGCAACAACATGACTATACCTTCATGGGAGCCTCTGAGCTAGAACCACCCCAGTTAAGCTGCACGCAGAATCCTGACCCCCAGAAACTATGTGAAATAATCGATGTTTACTGTTGTTTTAAGCCATTGTGTTCTGGGCTAATTTGTTTCACAGTAATAGATAGCTAATACAGCATGGGGTTTAAAAGAGTAATTTTATTTAAATAATGTTGAACAGATTGTAAAAAACTTGCCTGCCAGACTAAAAACCATATTTTTTATTCTGATGGTATGAGGGAGCCACTGAAGGGTTTTGAACAGTAGAGTACTTGGAAAAATAGGCTATTGGAGAGTCTCTTGCATATAGAGTATTTACAGATTAACTGAATTCTATGTTGTTTGGGCCTGGAGAGGAGTCACTAAGAAATTAAACACCCCCCAAATACTTCCTGCTTCATCTTTTTTGGTCTGAAAATCTTAAAATATGTATCTGCCTTCTTTTGCAATCCTAGGAATTGTGTTTCATTTTTAATCTTTTTCTAATTAGTGGAGATTTTTCTACTTCTAGCATTCATTCAAGATTAGAGCCCATGAAAGATAAAATGGCTTGTTCCAAGAGTATGCCAAGGGAAACCTGGGTTACCACCAGGAAGAAGTGTATGTGGTGTGTGTGTATATGTATGTGTGTGTATGTATGTGTATTTGTATATTTATATATATATATAATGATTACATTTCAGCCAAACACAGACATATCAGGGAAAAGTGTGTAGTAGAAAAATTCTGATCTTGAGCCTCTGTTCTCTAGCCTTCTAGTGGAGTCAGATTACAAAGGGGATTTAATTGCCAGCAAGACCTTGATGTTAATTCAGCTGCCAAAAAAGGGATTGCTCATGATTTACCAGGCTACCCAGGAGAAATTGGGTGACATATCCTGAGTATCTGAGACCTTTAGGTCTTGGGAGGCCTTTACCTGATCCTGGTCACTGAACCGCTATAGCCTCTAAGCCACAACCTTTTTGGAAGACTGATCTGGGTGTAATGAATATACTTTCCTTTTAAGTAGATTTCCTACCAATCCAAGTTTTGAGGAGGTAGTGAAAAGTGGCTCCACATCTTTGGATTTTGCTTAAACCTTGTAAGGACTGACAGATCTCCTATAAAAATGTTGTTTATAGCTGGGCACAGTGGCTCACACCTGTAATCCCAGCACTTTGGAAGGCCAAGATGGGTGGATCACTTGAGGTCAGGAGTTCAAGATCAGCCTGGCCAACATGGTGAAACCCATCTCTACTAAAAATACAAAAGTTAGCTGGGCGTGGTGGTGTGTGCCTATAATCCCACCTACTCAGTAGGCTGAGGCAGGAGAATCACTTGAACTTGGGAGGCGGAGGTTGCAATAAGCAGAGATCGCACCACTGTACTCCAGCCTGGGCGACAGAGTGACACTTCGTCTTAAAAAAAAGAAAAGTTGTTTGTGAGGATGACCTTTCTATATCATGGGTACACTTGGCCTTGCAGGTGACCTCAGAGACTGTCGTGCCTGTTTTGCTTTGCTTGGAGTTCATAGGCAGAATGATACGGTGGAAAGAATAGTAAGTTGGAGAGTCTAGAGATGAAAGTGCTGGTTCTCACTGTGCTCCTAACTAGCTGTGTGATCTTGGGAAAGTCACTGAATTCCCCTGGGTCACACAGCTTTCTTGCCCATAAAATGAGGGAGGGTTGCAATAGATACTTGTGAAGGTTCATTCTGATTACAATACTCTATAACTTGTGATTCCTTTTATGAACTATCTTCATCAAATTTGAGGTACTGCCAGGCATGGTGGCTCACGCCTATAATCCCAGCACTCAGGGAGACAGAAGTGGGAGGATAGCTTGAGCTCAGGAGTTCGAGACCAACTTGGTCAACATAGTGAGACCCCATTCTCCACAAAAAGAAAAAAAAATTGAGGTACTATGTATCTCTGGGGAGAGTTCAGAGTGATAAGCTGACTCTATTTCTAAAGAGAATAGGGCAAACATTACAACCAGAGATATTCCTTGGAAACTTTATGCACTGTTATTAGACACAAATACCTATTCGTTAATTTTCCAAGGTTTTTGTGTAAGATGAGTATTCCTTTGTAATTGTAAGAAATATTTAATTTCTAAGACTCATAAAGGTATGGAAAACATGAGAAAGGCTGCCATTGCATGCGTTGACAGTGCGCAAGTAAGCAAATCTGTGCCATATTGTTCAGTGTGTTTTATATTGTTTACTAGCTGCAGTTTTAGTCAATTATGATTTGTAGCATATTCTTAACGTCATGCAGGGGGTGCAGCCTCCTGCCTAATAATCAGTGTGACCTTAGTTTTGGTGCAACATTAGTATATAGTAGGGTACTTAGGAATTGTGATTTGTAGCTATGACAGATTTTCTTTTTAGGATTGGTAAGTACAGACAGGGCCCCCTTCTGGAACCCTTACAGGATAACTGAAATCCACCAATTAATCAGAAATCCTCTATTTTAGCTTCCATTGTAATTGCATCTCTTCTTCACCAAGCCTGTTTTGCCTGTTTTTTTCTCTTCCCTCAGAGGATCAGTGAAAATGCAATCAGATGAGCAAGCAGACAAGTAAAAAGGAGGAAAATCAAGGAGCCTGGATGTTCTCTGAGAGAGCTACATAAACTTAAACTCTGTTGCTTCTGGAGTTGATTTGAGTGTGGGGGAGGGGGAGGAAGAGAAGGTCACCAGGTACAGCAGCTTATCTTGTTTGAGCATTCAGCCACAGCTTCCAACAGTGAACAGATAGAAATAAAAAGTTGGTGGGGCTATGTGCGTCAGGTAGTTCTACATCAGTCCTCCTACTATGGACCATGTTTACACCAGTAGGTTATTTTCTACACTCCTTTCATTCTAAGAGGATTACATCCTCCATTGCTTTCTGTCCAGGAATCCTCCAATTCCATCTGAAAGCATGTTTGTGACATTTCTAGTTGGATCAGGAATTGACTTTGACCTGTAGTGGTCTGAGGAAGTGTCGAGTTGCTGGGTGACCTTCATCTTGTTGTCACATAGCCAGAGAGTATTGTGAATCCATTGCTGATCTGTGTTATATCACAGGGCCAGAGGGATACTGAAATTTCTTGAACTAAATCAGACATTTTCTAAACTCTGATTTGAAACAGATACAAACTCCTGAACCTGCTGAAGCGAGACTGTCTCCTAAGGCTATGGTTCTCAAAATTATGTGAGCATCAGAATCTCCTAGAGGCTTTGTTAAAGTCCATTTGTTGTGTCCTCACTCCCAGAATTTCTGATTCAGTAAGTGTGCAGTAGGGGCAAATATTTTGCATTTCTACCAAGTTCCCAGGTGATGCTAATGCTGCTGGTCCAGGGACCACTTTTGACAGCCATTGTCCTAAGGGGCTTCTCAACATGGAAAGATTTGAAGTCAGGCCATAGTCCTTCGAGATCTCTCAATCCTTTCACTGTGTTGACTCAGCTTGTCTCTGACCTATTGCCCCTTGGGTGTGGGGGCCATAGATGTGTGCTCACATCCTGTCTTTCAGTTCCATAGTGCCCAGACAACCAAGATTGCGTCTGAACTATGGTAGCCATCTAGTCTGAATTTTTGAACGTAGTGTAAAAGCCAGAGATTTAGGGCAGAATTTATGTCTCCTATTGCCTTAGGAACGTTAATCTTGAAAAAACAGTCTTAGGTGGGGAGGATTCTCATTTTTATCTATGAGGAATTGAAACTCAGAGTTTAAATTACTTGCCCAGGAAGTAAATGGCAGAGTTGATATTTGAACCCAGGACTCTGGCTTCAGTGATGATTTTCCTTCACCTAAGCTTCTCTTTCTCTTGGGTTCCTTTTGAACTGAAGATTTTCTTCACCCTTTCTTCTCATCATGAGTCTCTTTAATTAGAGTGTGAATTATGACTTTAATATAGATATATGTGTATATATATATATCTGTATGGAGGCCCATTTTCCAACAGTTTTATCGAGTCAGTGAAGTCCTCAGATGTGTGTGTATTCATATATATTAATATATATGCACAATACATTGCTTCATTTTTAATATTTTGCATGCATTTTATCATACTATATAATATGCATCTTTGTAAGCTGCCCTGAAGCAGTTAGAAACAGGGCAAAGAATACAATGTAGACCCCCAAGTGTAGTCAACATATACACAAACACATTATTTATCCACCCACAAGGTGGCTTGTTCTTCATACCTTACAGTCTAAGAAAATGTCTCTTTGGCAGCTAAAGACTTGTACTAGGTTCCAGCTATGCCCTTGACTGTCATCAGTAAATGGAGTTGAAACTGGCTTTGCTTAGCCTGCTTCCACCCAGTAACTCTCTATGAAGGAGATCAGGGCATCACTTAGTTCTGTGGGGAGAGAGGTGGCAGATCTGTATTGACACATTCATCTGTTGGAAAACAAGAACAAACCCTGAGGGCTTTTAAAGTATGTTCTGCAGTGAGAGTTTATATGCTTTATCCACATGAAGAGCAAGACAGTTTTTTTTTTTCTTTCCTAAAGAAAACAGTTCTTTTTCTATTGCGGGGGAAACAAAAAGGAAAAATTCTGGCATCTCTTGCTGAAGGCTGTAATGAGGCAAGGAGCTGGATTGCAGGAGGAATGGTAATAAGAAGGAAAAAATGATGGTCATAGGTACCCCTCCAGGAACAAAATGACTCTGGGAAGATACAAAATTGCTTGTTTTTGTTTTTAAATTATCAAATAATATGGCAAAATGTATCAGTGACCCTTACTCCATTCCCCAATCTTCTTCCTAGTTAGATGGCTTTTTTACTTTTACCTTCACTCATGTTTTGTGAGTACAGTCTTTACTGTCAGCAAAACATAATAAAGATATTTGTTAAAAACCTGTGACAACAGTTAGCTTCCAAGGGGGTCTCAGTTATGCCAACTTCTATTATTATAAAGAAACTTTCTGATGTTTAATAACATGTATAAAGAATACTAAAATTCTGTGTCGTCTAGAACTGAGAATAAGGATCATCACATGAATCAAGCATTCTTTTATCTTCCCTCAACCCTATTCACACATGGTGATTGGTCAGACAATGTTAATGTACTTAGGGGCCTATAAAAATTACAGTTGTCCAGCACCTAGATATTCCAATAGGAAGCAGAATGGGTTCTATAATTATGCAGTCAAATGTGTTTATCAATTGAGAGTAAATTAATTTGGCTAGTGCTGTTTTAAGGGAGAAATCAGAGAACTGAAGTTGCAGAAAGATATAGTCAGTTCTGCTATAAAGTGACATAAGTGTTCTGAGAATCACCATGCTATGCAAAATTGTGCAACAAAACCCACAAGATTTATGGTTAAAATGGGCTTAGTGGCACAACATTTAAAAACTTTGTCAATAAACATTAAAACAAAAATAAGCCTAATAAAAATGGTAACACTGTTAATATGGTTAAATAGTTAAAGAACACATAAGAAAGACTACAAGAAGTATGGCATTTTTCCTTGAAAAAAAACCACTAAGTTTGCTTGTGGAAGCGGACATTGGAAAGGTTGCTGCTTGTGAGTTATTATGAAGTGGTGGAAGGAGGGTTTTCCTGAAATTGGAAGGAAGGTTGTAACAGCAGTGTGGATGGATGGGTGGCTCATAACACTCAGTGAATTAGGTATCTGATAGGTGTTAGAGGCATGTGCACCTGCTTTGGTTCAGTTGGGTGTGGTTTTCTGCAGTCACCTAGTGTTTCTCATGGATGAAATCATGCATAAACCCAACATTTGCATTATACTTAAAGTGTTCCCTAATATATCAATTGTGTTGAAGCAAATTCATGTTTTCAAAATAAGCATTATAGAAGAATTGACAAGTCAATCCTCAGAGGATGAGTGGAACCCTCCACCCACCTTCTCATTTTTTAAATACTGATGGTCACCTATGAGTGATGAGCCATATGAGGATGACTCTTTTATGCATGTTTATATCATAGCTCTTATAAAATGTTAAATAATATTAAGAAACATAAACATGTAAAGTCCTCCTTCCAGCCCCACAAGACAAATAATTTTAGGCCAAATCAAAAATATCCAATGTATCAAAATGGCCTTGTCAAGATGACATGTCCTCACCCCACTCCACCCCTACCCTTGAGTTGAGCCAAATAGAGGCTGAGTCACTGATGACTGGATGTTATTCATTTTCTCACTGATGATTTTCCTTGACTGGTGTGGCAACTGTTGAACTGGCTCTGTATTGTTTGATGAAGTGTATATATATATAATCATTGGCTCTGGGTCCCAAGGCAGTTGCCAGGATCTTGTTTGTTGATTTTCAGGATGTGGCTGCATGTACTGGACATTTCTCAACAGATCCTGCATACAGAATGATTGATTCTGGGGCTTTCTGGATGTTCTAATTAGTGCAATGATCTTAGGTCCACTTTGGGAAAAATAGGGAAGCTACTACTTTCACATGAAGAAAGAAGTAGCTCTACATCTTTGAGCCTACATTTGCAGGGAAGCCATGTCTAGAAAAAGCATAATCAAAATGATGTCCTTGGAGGGAGCACCTGGCTGTTTACAACAAGTGAAATCCTTGTCTTCCAATTAGAGGGGCAGCTGGAGTCTTATGTGTGCCTTCAGGTTGCAAAGAGATGAGCCACTATTAGATGAGCCACCACTAACAGAACTGCTGGGATGATGTAAAGTAATAAATTACACCACTCATGTAAAGTACGATAGCATCAATGTAAGCATGTAGGAAATTTTGTTTTAAATCTACATTTAGGTATCAACTATAAAACCCTAGAATCTATGGCAAGTAGGAAATGAGGAGAGTGTATTTTATCTCACACCTCATCTTACAATGAGGTGAGGCCTACAGAAGCAACAATGACTAGCCAGGAGATGCTGACGAGTCATAATGTAACCGAACAGTAACATAAACGCTAGAATTCCCAACTGTTCTTTTAGTACCATAGTATTGATTTTTGTAATTCGGTGAGTTTTGACCACTTATTTAAGATTCCAGACAGCCCTCCTGTTGTTGTTGCTGCTCTCCTTTATGCCAGCATTTGTCACACTTGCTTGATTTGATTCCCTGCCTCCTGCCTTCATTTTATTTTATTTTTTAAAGCTGAGAAAAATGAGGGTTGCTTGTATTCAGGCCACGGTTACCACCAGTTGGCTTTATTTCTTTGGTCAATATCCTCTCTTCCATGGATAGAAATATGAATAAGAATAATCCTTGTACAAAGAAAACAAAAGTGCTAGCCTATTTTGTATGGAGGCCCATTTTCCAACAGTTTTGTTTTATCTAGTCAGTGCATTCCTCAGATGTGTTACTCGAGATGCAAGGAATACATTGGGAAAAACACCCCAGAAAATTAGTACCTTCCCTTTTTTTCCCAAAGTGGACCTAAAAAGAGTAGAACATCTAGAAAGCCCCGAAATCAATCATTCTATATGCAGAATCTGCTGAGAAATGTCCAGTACATGCAGCCACATCCTGAAATCAACAAACAAGACCCTGGGAACTGCCTTGGGACCCAGAACAAATGATAATCTTGATAATGAAAATCTTGAATCTTTTCTTTGAAGATTTTTCTTAAGCCGAATTGGGAAAAAATGGCTTATGAAAAATACTTAGAATTAAATCCAATATTTAAGATATATTAAGTATTCATATGCTATTGTATAATCTTTAACATTTCAAAATGAATTCTAAAAACCACACAATTGGAGGACATTCATAAAAGACTGTTTACAGTGTCATTTAGCACAATTCCCACACACCAAAGATAAGCTGACTAATAATAATAATAATAATAGCAGCAGCTAAAACTCACTGAGCACTTACTAGGTACCTGGCATCATTCTTCATGGATTATATGGAACTATTTAATGCTTAACCCCAAGAGGAAAATGCCATCATTATTTACTCCATTTGATAGGAGGAAACTGAGGTTCAAAGAGGTGACTTCTTTCATAAAGCCAGTTAGCTAATACGTTGAGGAGCTGGAATGCAAAGCCAGGTTATCTACTTCCAAGCTTACACTGCTAGTAGAAATGAAGGGAGGAACCAGTAGCACTTGAGTTAGCCATGCCTCTCTCACTGATCAGGCAAGAAAGGCCATGCCTCTAGGCAGTTTTGTTATCCATTAAAGAGAAATAAAAATAATACATGTTTTTTCTTTCTTACAGATTTGTTGTGATAATCTTAGAAGATAGGGGGAGGAAGTGGTGTTTAATGAATATCTGCTATATGCAGGCACTATATCAGGTATTTCACATAACATCATTAGCAACCATTAGCTGTTGCTGTCCCTGTTATTGCACAGGTCTCAAATTCACTTTTGACTGTAGAGTCACTGCCATTTTCAAAGGATGGAATCATTGCCATCTGTTCTCATGTGTGAGTTCTTGTTGCCTGTCTTATTCAACTGATTACAGTGGGGGTGGAGGGTTATTTTTAAAGCAATACATGTTATTAGTAGAAAACTTGAGCAAAGGATTTGAACAGGCAGTTTACATAGGAGAAAACTTCACATGCCATCAAGTATTAGAAAAGATACTCCAAGTCTTTAGTAATGAGAGAAATGTAAATGGATGGTCTGCCTCTGTGGGCTTCATCTTCAACATCATCTCATCTCGTCTTAAAATGAGTTATCCATTTGTAAATTGCTGATTTCTTTGGGGCATTGTCTTCGTAAACATTTTGTGATGCATCAATAATTTCAGCATTCTTCCACCCAAGAATCACAGTAAATTTGATGTTTGCCCTTCAATTTTAGCATAATTCTTGTTGCTTGGATAGGGGCACTTTGCAAACTGATGTCTTATACTTCTTAGTGCCTTAAACTAGATCATGTTTAGATATGTTATAACAACTTAGTATGGGTTTATTTTGGTGCAAAAAAATTTGAAATCCATGTATAGTTTTTTCTTAATATTCATTTTTCATGAACTTTTTGAAGACTTCTTGTATTTATTTACATAAATGAATAAAATGGGGGAGGCATATTACATATGCTTTTTTTGTACCCTGGCTATGAAGATGGACTAAGTTATCTCTAAGATGCCTTCCAACTCGAAGACACTCTCCCCTCAAGGCAAATATCAGATCATCAAATCCAGTCAAGTTATAAATTAACTTGGGTTCAGCATAATCCAAAACATATTTTGCTAAGCGCTCTTATTGTCAACTATATGAGATACCAGTGTACCAGTGCATTCAAAGGAAAATATATCTGTATTTTGATTTATCTGCATTTATTTATTTATTTTTTGAGACACAGTCTCACTTTTGTCACCCAGGCTGGAGCGCAATGGCGCGATCTCTACTCACTGCAACCTACTGGGTTCAAGCAATTCTCCTGCCTCAGCCTCCTGAGTAGCTGAGACTACAGGCGTGCACTACTGTACCTGGCTAATTTTTGTATTTTTAGTAGAGATGGGGTTTCACCATGTTGGCCAGGCTGGTCTCCAAGTCTCAACCTCAGGTGATCCACCCACTTCGGCCTTCCAAAGTGCTGGGATTACAGGTATGAGCTGCCGCACCCGGCCTGATTTATCTGCATTTAATTCAAACAGTACACATTTTGACTTGGTATGCTGAAATCGTTTTAATGTATTCAGACCATTTCATAGGCTGATAGTTTACTCTAAAAATAGAATATACAGCATCAAACAAATATTAGTTCTCAATGGAGCAAGTGAGGTTGAAACTTGATCTCATGTACCAGGAAACCATCCCATGTGAGTGATCTAGTGGCTTTTAATAGGCTAGAGCTGAACAGTTTCTGATGACTGCTCAAAAGCAAGTCAATCAGTGAGTAATAGAGTTCAGAATCTTTATTCTCTGTTTTGTATCTGGACTGTGAACAACCTTTAATAAAGAGTACATTCCTTTCTGCCAGAACTGCCCAATGGAAGCAGCAAGTCTATCTAGGCTTCTTATAAAAGCCAACAGAAACCTCCCAAGGGAGACTCAGACCTCAGATCATTGCACTAGGAGCTGAAAATTAGAGTGCCATTGACTGTTGTTGCCATGGTAATCACTGCTGACCCGGCAGGTTCTTCCTCATGATAGCCTTCTCAACAGGTTCACTTCTGCTAAGGTGTGAGGTTCACTTCTGCTAAGAGGTCTCTGTTTGCTTGCTTGTGGCAAAGTTGTCATGTTTTACTCTAAATACAAAGCAAGAAGACGGGAGCCACCAATGTCTTGCACACAATAAATGTTAAATGAAGATTTTTGAGGTTGGATTGGGTGCACCGGGTTTGGAAAAAAAATCAGAGGTGTCAGTCACTATTCTCAAAATGTCTGTGAAGCCCCCGTTGCTGGCTGCTCTTTCTCTTGAACAGTCCCAGTTGCCTTTTGGAGTAATCAGCACCTGGGTAAGGTTTGCAGCTCTCTAATCCACAATATTCTGTAGGTGTCCAGAGAGGGGGGAAGCTGTTTTAAAACTGTTCTTCTTTAGAATCTATTATGAGGCCTTTTTGGGGGGAGGAATAGCGTGGACTTAACAGGCTTCTGAGTACTCATTCTATTAGGTTGTCTGGTTTTGGAGTTGGTAGAGTACTAACTCTAGGTTCTCTGATTTCTAGGAGTTGGTAGAGTACTTACACTAGGTTCTCTGACTTCTGGGGACTGGCAGAGTACTTACTGTAGGTTGTCTGGTTTCTGGGGCCCTCCTTTGGGATTTCTATGCCCATCCAGGTGTGGAAACTACTCAATGGTAATAGTCTTAAAATCATCTTAAGATTTTCCAGTCCTGAGAGTTCCCCAAACCTAAACTGATATTAATAGTCTTATCAGATTTTTGCCATGTGTTCATTGAAAAAATAATCTCCTTCATGTTAATGCATTACTTATGGAATTATTCTTTCCAAGAAGAAGGGAAAGATAACATTCAAAGTTTGGGAGGTAGTTTAAGCATTTGTCTTAAGTTTGGTGTTTGCAAAATACTCTTCAATTGCCTCTCATTTATCCTTACAAGCCTAGCCACACCTGCCCCCAGTGAACATCTAAAATTTACTAAGAAATAAAAATTTAGTACAGGTGATTTACCTTAGGTATCGTTACCAGATTGTGTTTTTCCCCAGTGGAGAAGCAGATGCATTTAAAACTGCACTTGACACCTGAAAAATCGCTGTCCCAGAAGCTACTAAGTCCTTTGTGAAATCACAGTGAGGCTGCGGGCTGAACCACTGGTGGTTCTCCTGCCCCGGGGCTCTGCTTCCCACAGACATAAGTGAATCAGATGTCAGGGGGTTTCAGTTTACCATAGGGGGTGTGTAAAAAGATGTAAGATTATTTACTTAGGAAGTGTAGTGTGGGAACATCGCCACAGACCAATAGTAAGAAGGTTGGACTTGATGCTGGGCTCTTTTTCTAATAGCGTGGACTTGATCACGTCATTAACCTCTCTTACCTGTAAAATGAAGACACCTGCCTTTCCTATGCCACAGGTGGTTGTATCAAATGAGGTAATGTTTGTTAACATTTTTTGCAGCCTCTGAAGTACTTTGGAAATGTACTAGCACCATTCTCCGAGGACTGATGATCATACAGTGGCTGGAAACGGCATTTTCACATATGCTTTTCCTGAGTCTAGGTTGTCAGGTGGATCCTTCTTAGGCTCCTCAGTTTGAACAAGCTGTCAGAGTGTATCAAGGAATACCAGATAGGAGGAGAAAGAGAAGTAACAGCTAAAAAAAAAAAAAAAAAAAAAAAAAAAAAAAAGAGGGAAAAAAAGAGTAGGCACTCCCCTCCACCCACTCTCCGATTCCATTCAGCACACTGACTTCATTCAGCAGTTTTTTTCCTGCTTTGTATGCAAAGACAGAGCCTCTCATTAGAACTTGGATGAACAGTGGAGTATAAACACTCATTTAAAAATAAATCCAGATGTAGCTGGCTGCAGTCATCTGACAGAACCCTGATTCTCTCTTCAATAATGACGTTCATTTGTACCTCATTAATTCAGAGTTCTTAATTTCTCCAGGGTAAGTCTGAAGTTTACTTTGTTTTATCTATGAAGAAAGGAACCACAGAGCAAATGAATAGTGTAAATAAGTTTGCTAGGAAACATTTAGCCTGCTTGAGAGGAAGGGCCATTTTCAAATGCCTTACTTGCGTCTATTTGCATCCTGACTATCTACTGATTATGAGTGATTCTAATCATTAAAGTAGTCCTAGGAGGATTTCTTCTTGGTGATGTTTTATTAGCATTTAATTTGAACTCTAATAAAACTCCATTTTAAAAAACTCGCCCATAATTCAATATTGTCACACATCTTCCTTCCATCAGTATAAATTTGTTGTAAGGCATTATTATAATTAATTACGTGCCCCCAAATCTCTTGCATATCATCTGGTACAATTACAACCTTTTGAAAAAGATTTTCTATTTTCCTTTAGTTTCTTAAGATTAAAGTGTCCTGACACATAAATAGCATCACTAAGGCTTGTACTTAGAGAAGAGCTGCCCATAAGAAACCAACTAGGGAGGAATGTAATTAGTTATTTCCACTATGACTAGATTCCAGCCCAAGATAGAGTCCAACTTCTAAAAACTTTAGATTTCTGTAATTGCATAAACTAGACTTTATTCATAAACAACTTCTGTACCATGCTTGAGATATAGTGAATACTGAGTATTTAATGAATTAAGGCATGAGTGCACATCTTTTGGGTTTTCCTTTGCCTTTCGTGTAGACACCTTTTAATATCAAGCAGTCTGTATTATAATAGGAACTCTGCAAGAAGATTGTATTGAAAGCAGTGTGTTCAACCCATCTATCCACTCATTTTTCAAATAGTTTGAGGGACTATTTGAGGTCTGGATCAGCCAGACCTAGAGGTCAGAGGAAGTCTGTGCCTCTGTACATTTCACATTTAGCGTTCAAGCCCCTTAACCTTTAAAAGTGAGATTGATACATTCTACAGTCTTTGCCTCTTACTGTACCTTGGGTTGCTGTGTGCCTGGTTCAAATCCTTTCCCAGCCATCCTCCTATGGTTATTGCTTTATGCCTAACTAGACCACTATTACAACAAAGCAGATGCTCTGGGTGTAGCTCATCCCTCTTTATGTTTGTATCTGATTTTTCACTGTTATACTTCTGTCACATTTTGAATATCTGCGGTACTACGGATCTACACTTCTAAGTAAATAAAGTAGCTTTGTACCAAAGGTAACAGCTAATATTTTTATTATTTATCTGTGCTAGGCACTCTTCTAAGAGCTCTTCTAAGAGTGCCTAGCATAGATAGTACAGATAGAGCAAATGATAAAAAGCATGGATGCATCATCTAAGAGCATCTATGAAATGAATGTTTTTATTATTCCCATTTTACAGGTAAGAAAACTGAGTCACACAAGGATATATTTGTGTAACACAATTTCAAAAAGGCAAACTCTTGCTCTTGTTAATGATAAGGTCTTTTTGGCATCCCATATTTGTGAACTGTATCAATATGTTATCTCATTTGATCTGATACATCCCTCCCCATTTGCTCTCATAGAAGTGAGACAGTTGAAGGTGAGTCTCTGCTTTCATCAGCTCTGCAGGTTAAGGACTGTACAGTGCTTGAACCCAGGACTTCTGAATCCTGATCTTGGACTCTTCCCTCAGAAACAAGCTGCCTTTCTTTTGCTGGTCTGGCCAGTAGATCTGTACTAAAGATGAGGGCCTCTCAATCTGAATGGGAGATTTGGAATCATGGGGACCTGAAGCAGTTAATGGAGGAGTGTTATAATAGAACATGTTTCATAGCCAGTCCATTTAGTCTAGGATCTAGAGTATTCCAAATAAACACCAACTCCTAATTTATTTTTTGCTCCTGTGTTGAATCAATATCTGGAATATGCTCTTGACAGCTCTAGAGCAAAAAGCCAGGTCTCTGACAAAAGAATCAGTACTAATTGGGAAATAAATCACAGTTTGCTATAACTAAAAGGGAAAAAAACTCCCACACATTTATCTGTCATTTTGATTCGTTCTTTCATCCTTTGTAGTACATTTTCAGGGTCTCAGAGAAGCTCATCTGTCTATGAAGGTGTTCATGGAAGCATCTTGTTTTACATATGATGAAAATGGAGAGAGCACTTCTTTTGACAGGAAACTTCACTTGTTACTGAAAATCGTCACAACAGTCATTATGTCTGGCTTTCAGAGATTTCCTGGAGTTAGGAGAACAATAGACAGTTAAAATGGCAATGTCAAGAGCATTCTGGGGTTTTATAATGAGTACCAAGGGAAATTTTTTCTCTCGAGTTTGTAAGAAAAAAGGAGGAATATTTGGGAAGCTGGGGATATGTGGAAATGAAGGGCAATGCTCTATTTTTTTAATGGAGTGTTCTTTCTAACCTTTGTAAGCTGAAAAAAATTTTATACCGTGGTTTCCATGTTCTTGTTATTGAGTTGCCAGTGAAGAAGAGAAGTTTCTCTTCGGTTGTCCCTCTCTGTAGGTTAAATCAGCCCCTGGAAAGACACATTTGCAGCTTTCTGTATTTTTCTTTGATTAAACGTCAGTTAGAATTCTTGGATCCAGTTTTTAAATTCTTGTTATATATGTACAGTGCTTCTGGGGCTTATGGTTTCTAATTTAGCAGCAGGAGTTACTTCTCTTTTCCCTCTACCTCCAAAAAAATGATGACTCAAGCATTAGGAATATGTTTTTTGGCTTATTGTATAATTCAATGTGTATTTGGATTTGCACAATTTTTAATCTTAATTTATGTAGCCCTAATATGATTTCTAATTTTTAATAAAGTTTTTGAGGTACTAATGTCTAACACATTAAAAGTATAAACTTCATAAACAATTTATTTGACCTGCTGTTTTCATTTCCATAGTTTCTTGCTTGCTGCTAGAACTGTGGATCGTTTTAAAGACCCCTGTATTAGTTACACAGGGATACCTGAATGGTAAAAATAACCTGCTATCTTTATATTTTTTTGGAAAATCTAATAATACAGAGGCAATTATGAATTATTAACATGTTTTTAAAATACGAGTAGAACATTCCTTGTATTAAAAATTGGTCAACATTGGCCGAGCGCGGTGGCTCATGCCTGTAATCCCAGCACTTTGGGAGGCTGAGGCGGGTGGATCATGAGGTCAGGAGATCGAGACCATCCTGGCTAACACGGTGAAACCCCATCTCTACTAAAAATACAAAAAATTAGCTGGGCGTGGTTGCAGGTGCCTGTAGTCCCAGCTACTCGGGAGGCTGAGGCAGGAGAATGGCCTGAACCTGGGAGGCAGAGCTTGCAGTGAGCCAAGATCGTGCCACTGCATTCCAGCCTGGGCGACAGAGTGAGACTCCGTCTCAAAAAAAAAAAAAAAAAAAAAAAATGGTCAACATTTTAAGATGCTATAAGGTGGAAATAAAAGTCTTCCTTCCTATTGTCTCAATCCTAAATATAATTCCTTAAAGGTAACCACTGTTAAGTCTCTGCAAATTCTACCAGAAATGACCTAATGTTCTATTTGCATACAAGCACACATACACATATACATAAATACCTATACACATATAACACACATCTATGCTTATATGTGTATGTACGGATACATATATGGATTCTGTTGTGGATATGTTAGCAATATACCTTAGACATCTGTTCACATCAGCATATATAAACCCATTTCATTTTTAATGGCTCTATTGTATTCCATTGCATTGGTTTGCCATAATTTAGCTTACCTTCTGTTTATCAACATTTACATTTTTCCAGTTTTATCTTGTTGCAAACAATACTGCAACAAATATTCTTGTATATATCTTTTTGCATTTTTGTAAGTATATTTGTAGGATACATTCAAAGCAAGTGAATTACTGGTAAAAGAGGGTATCCATTTTTAGCGTCACTAAATATTGGCAAATTGTCCTCCAAAATGGCTGCCCTG
Organism: Hylobates moloch; assembly: GCF_009828535.3. Classification (NCBI taxonomy): domain Eukaryota; kingdom Metazoa; phylum Chordata; class Mammalia; order Primates; family Hylobatidae; genus Hylobates; species Hylobates moloch. Next base: position 17,361,215 of record NW_026652297.1, on the reverse strand, counting down.
ATTTATACTTCCATCAACAGTGTAGAAGAATGTCATGTTTCTCCACACCCTTGTCAACACTGAATATGACAAAAATTTTAGTTTGTAAATAACAATAAGTGAAAATAGTATCTTATTTAGACATTCTATTGCTGCTGTATTTAAGGTTCATTTCAGCAAATGCTTACTGAGCACTTACTGTGTGTCATCACTGAAATAGGAAATGGCAATAAAAAATTGTCTTTGTTCTTGAAGAGCCATGGAAGTGAATAAGAAGCCTCTTTTTAGCAGAAATTCAAAGGTTGCAAAGATAGAAAAGTGGGTCTTTTGCACCCTACCAGCAGGAAATAGTTGTCCATAAAAGATAGTGTCCACCCATGTCAACTTTCAGTTCTGTTGTCGGCCTAAATTGGCTACTCTCTGCTTTTGCAACAGTGGCCTTGCTTTCATTTTGGAAGAAAGTTGGCTGCAGGTAGGAGTAGAAATGCCTATCTAGTAGCTTTAGTTTTTCTCCAGGACCTGACTTGATTATCTCACCGGTTGCTTTTAGGAGAAAGCACCCACTGTTGGCTTCTGTTCTGAAAGGGCACGAGGCAAGCATGGAATCCTATCAGCAGAGCAAGCCAAGAGCTCAATAAACTGTTTATTCATTGTTCAAGCTTCTCCACCTATATGGATTATTAGAAGAAGTATTTCATCTTAGGGTACCCAGATTAGATTATAGATACTTCAAGTGTTCTTTAGAATTCACTGAGGGGAAAAAAATATGGAAAGCAGCATCAGTCATTTGGGACCGTGTTGTTTCCTGATACCAAAATAACCTAAATGAATAAACTACAATCTGTAAGTTAAAACAGCTGGTTTCCCGCCTGTTAAATAAAAACCAGAAGGTCTGAAGTACATGACAAAATGGGATAGACCTGGTATTCTGAGTGGAGGCAGCTATTGGTAATTTTACTTTTCTTATAGCTGAAGGTGAAGGAGATTTGAGGTTCTCCTAGAGTTAAAATTCCCCTGGAGTTAGCCCAGGGTGGGACCCTCAGAGCTGTCTACTCGTGCCATTGCCTCAAGCCTATGGACATTTTTTCACCCTGGGGCAAGAAGAGGCTCCAGTTTGCCCAACTGCTGTGTGTGTTCCAGGCCAATGAGGCTGACTTGGCAGCTGCCCTTTCCACAGCCAGCCAGCCAGCCCCTGAGTGTGTTTTAAAAGATAAGTGACAAAAAGCCAACCCCTTTTAGAGGGGCTGGAACAGGCTAGTAGTTGCTAGGCAAGTTAAAGTAATTCAGCATCCTTGCCAAACGTCTGCCAGGCAAATAGGGAACTTTCAGAGAAGGGGAGTGAGATGGTGGTGTGTGTTGGTTGCCATAGGAATGTTTCCCTGATTGGAACAAGACCACAGAGTGGGGAGAGCAAGACGGCAGCATCTACGGTTCTTTCTGCTCAGAAATGGGAACCCAGAGTGGGCAGTAGAGCGGAGGCAAGCCATGCAGAGGCAGGAGCAGATGAGACCCTAGATGCCATGTGAAGCTAAACATGTGGGGAAAATAAAGAGCAGATTAACTCAGGAAAATTATATGGGGAGCTCTTATGCTACTCTGAAGATCTGAGACTTGGAGAATTTACAATCCCGAATTAACTCAGGGAGAATTCCAACTAGACTCTGAAATGAATTAGATGGAGATTTAAAATAGGGCAATTTAGTGGGAAGAGATACTTAATTTGAAGGTAGGTATTTTGTATTTATGTAAATATTATGTCAGAGAATGTCTTTATTTTAGCTCTTAAGGTAGTAATTAAATATTTGTTCATGAATAGTCTTTATCAAGTTCTGATTTATGGGGAAAAAAGCACAGTTGACCAAATTGTGTGAAACCTTGGACCTTGAAGAGACCCTCTGACGTGGGCTTTACTGCTGCATGAAATGGCAGTAACTGTGCATCTGGTGGCAGCTTCCAGAATGACAGCTGAGGGTCTGAGTGGAAATAAGTGGCTTTTGGCCAATGTTGAACCTTGAATGTGCTATTTAACCTTTCTGATTAATTGGTTATCCAGCTCCGAAAATAAGAGGTGATATAGCTATCACCTATCTCATTTAAATGGTGTAAGCATGGCTGCTGCTGTCATTTGAATACAATTTTGGGGGTGAGTGGGGATAGTATCAGATCTTAGGGTACATGCTGTGATAATGACAGGCTTAATTATCAGTCAGTCAGTATGGTTTAGAACAAATGTTTTCTTTTAGATCACAATCTTAAGGAACATTTCTTTAACGGATAAAGTTTTACTTGTGCATATGAAGTGTATATATAAATTTATCATTTGCCATATATTTGATTTATGTTCAGAGGGTATTTAAAATAGTATCTTCTTCAGAATGCATATGTTGGGATTACATATTGCTGCTTCTTTCCTTTTTATGTGGTTTATTTTTGTGGTCGTGTAAAAGAAGACTAAAGGGATGTGATATTTAGTCTCAAATATTTGAATTATAGTCACCGTTTTGTTTCAGGGCTGTCTCCTTCTATCATTTCCTTTGATCTGGAACACCAATGTCATTTTTACTTTACAACTGACCATATGCTGGCTGACTGACATCAATTAACTAATCTGAGGCAAATTTGTAAACCAAATGCCAAATTTTAATTTACTGGGAGAGAATAATCTAATAAGAAAGACTATCCTTGGGCTTTTCACATGGTGAACCCTAGTGTGATTTTGACAAAGAAGCCCAAGTATATACTACTATAATCTTTTGTTAAAGAAAGTGATGTTCTGGCCAGGTGCGGTGGCTCACGCCTGTAATCCCAGCACTTTGGGAGGCCAAGGTGGGCAGATCACGAGGTCAGGAGTTCGAGACCAGCCTGACCAATATGGTTAAACCCCGTCTCTACTAAAAAAAATACAAAAATTAGCCGGGCATGGTGGCAGGCGCCTGTAGTCCCAGCTACTCTGGAGGCTGAGGCAGGAGAATCATTTGAACTTGGGAGGCAGAGGTTGCAGTGAGCTGAGATAGCGCCACTGCACTCCAGCCTGGGCAACAGAGTGAGACTTTGTCCCCCCCAAAAAAAAAGTGGTGGTATTATCTAGACCCTCCAGAATCTAGAGTAGCATTGTCCAATAAAAATGTAATATAAACCTCAAGTATGAGCTTTATATGTAATTTTAAATTTTCTAGTGGCCACATTAAAAAATAAAAGGAAGCATGAAATTAATTTTAACAATATATTTTATGTTGCTTAATATATTCAAGATATTATTTCAACATGTACAGTTGTCCCTTGGTATCCATGGAGGATTGGTTCCAGGACTCCCCACAGGTACCGAAATCTGTGGATGCCCAAGTCCCTTATATAAAATGAAATATTTGTATATAACCTGTATACATCCTCCCATATATTTTAAATCATCTTTAGATTACTTAAAATACCTAATACAATGTAAATGCTATGTAAATAATTGTTGTGCTGTATTATCTGTATTATTTTTTGTTGTATTTATTTAAAAATACTGAGCAGTTGCATATGTAGAACCCATGGATATGGAGGGCTGACTATAATTAATATAACTATTAATGAGATATTTTGCATTTTTAAAATACAAAGTCTTGAAAATCCTATTGAGATGTGCTGTAAGCATATTTTTACACTTAGAGCACATCTCAATTGGGACACTGAAGTTTCATGGACAATACTTGATCTGTACTTAGATTAAAACTTACAGTAGAAAAAGTAGATTCACATATCCAAGTCATTCCAAACATGCATATCAGTTGTCCAGTAACTGCATCAGTGTCCATTTCTAAATTTAAATTTAACTTTAATTAAAATTAAATAAAATTTAAATTTAACTTTAATTAAAATTAAATAAAATTTAAAATAAGATTCGGTTTCTTATTCACACTAGCCACGTTTTAAGCACTCAGTAACCACCTGTGGAGTGGCTAACATGTTGGACAGCACAGAAAGGACTGCTTTCTCTAGCCTTTTCCTTCACTCCCACATGTCTCAGATTGGAAGACCTGTGTGAGAACTCAGATGGGAAGAGAATCTTATTTCATAAGTGTGGAACCACAGACAAAGAGTTGACGTTCTTAAAAGGAAGTTTCCATTCAGGCTATATTAGAACCTGCCTGGCAAGGAGTTATCTGTCTGGTAGACCACACTATCTCCACCCTTGTTCCTAGATACACCCCTCATTGTCTCCCCAACAGATAAAATCATGCCAACCTTGACAGTCTGCCTCCCTCAGGCTCCCCTTGTCCTCCACTCCAGGATGGCTCATTTCCATTACGTCAGTGTATTTCCTGGTTATAGACCCCCTTTATCTTTCTCATTGTTTCAATTTCCACATTTGGCCTTAATTTCTATGATACCTTAGTGCAGCATTCAAATGTTTAAATTCTAGTTTATTTCTTAATTAAGATCATGTATATCAAGGTCAATGTTGTTGATGTTAATTTGAATAAGAAACATTTCCTTTGCCCCTTGCTCCAGATTTCTAGAGTGGCTGGGCCAAGAAACTTTACTTCCTGTTCACCTAGGTAGGTATCTTGCTTTGGGCAAATCAGGATTCTTTAATATAATCACTCTGTGGTGAATCAGACCTGTGAACCTTAAAGAACTTATCTGTTCCCTAAAGAGGAAGAATTAAGAAATATCAGGTGGATGGAGAAAGACTTAGCCTTGCCAGAAGTTTTGCCCCACACCTTGCTTGGGTCTGAAACTTGGTTGGCACATAGTATAACAGTAACTCTATCACTCATAGGTTAAAGAGAACAGAAGTCCGTCATTTTCTGTTGGGTGCCTGGCACCTGCAAGGGACATCACTGATAAAATTCATCCACTCTGTTTTGAATATATCAAGTGAAAAGCACTTACATTGCTTTTTCAGGTCTGGAGAATGATGACCTAAGAATGGGCCCTTGTTCAAGACAATTCCAAGTCCTCCCTTAGCAAGAAAGTTAGCTTGGAAATTAGGAAATAAATATTTGACCTGTCGAATCATTTTAAATTAACCTGAATAGAAATGCATATTGTGCTCCTTCCTCATTACCATCAGAATCAAATCATTTTAGAGACAGCTAACCCTTCGTGGAAAGAGGATCTTTATTGCCTGTAAACCTTGGATGCCAGTCCCAAGTCTCTTGGCTGCAAGGACTGTGACATCAAGAAAGCCATTGAATTGTTCTTGGCCTCACTTCTCACCTGTCAAGTGAGAACATTAGACTAGATGATCTTAAGGCCTTTTGGTCATCACATAGTTTGATCATCTACTCTAATCCCATGGTTTCTTGGGTGAAGAAACAAAGGCCTGCAACGTTACTTCCTAAGATCCCACAGCAAGCGTGAGGCTGGTCTCTGGTTCTCCGTCATGCTCTGTCTACTTCAGGAAGCTTCATTGTTCACTTAGAGGTTAAGCTTGAAACAAATAAAAATACCCAGAGGGATAGCTGATTCTCTGTTCTTCCCATAACGTCATTTTGTCTGCTCATATATTGAGGTTGTTGGCCAAACATGTAAAATCCATAGGTTACCTGTTAATTTTTTGCCTCCTTAATATAGCTGGCCAGTAATTCAGGTCAGATACCTCTCTGGCATAAAGTCCCCAATGACCTCCTATTTAAAACAAAACAGGCTGGGCACAGTGGCTCACGCCTGTAATTCCAGCACTTTGGGAGGCTGAGGTGGGTGGGTCACTTGAGGCCAGGAGTTCGAGAACAGCCTGGCCAACATGGTGAAACCCCATCTACCAAATATACAAAAATTAATCGGGTGTGCTGTTGTGCACCTGTAATCCTAGCTATTCAGGAGGCTGAGGCACAAGAATCGCTTCAATCTGGGAGACGGGCTGCAGTGAGCTGAGATCGCACCACTGCACTCCAGCCTGGGTGACACAGCAAGATTCCGCACCCACCAACACCCCCACCCAAAAAAAAAAAAAAAAAAAAAAACACTAAATTAGTTCTTTGATGGTGAAAATGCATGGTAACAAAAGAAAAAGCAGTAGCTGGGATGCAGAGTTAAATTTGCTCAAATATTTTCCATTAAAACAATAACTACAATAAACAAACCCAGAGGGGGCCCCAGTAGCTGCTCTGGTGGGAGGCCCACTTTCAAGTGTTGGAGCATCACTCACGGACAGGAAGCAGAGCCTGACTTTCTTGGGAAGGCTTCTTTTAGCTGGGGCAAACCTAGGGACTTTCATTCTCCTTTAGCCTTTCATTCAATGAAAAAGGTCAAGAGTGCCAAGGAAAGGAAACTTGTTGATTGTCTATTATATACCGGGCATGCTAAGTATTTTATATATAGTGGTTCATTTAATTCTGTAACCACTCTGTGAATAGATAGGTATTATTTCCATTTTACAGATCAATAAAAGTTGTGTAGCTTGTCTAGGGCCACACAGTAAGTGATCAGGGATTTTACTTAGCTCTAAAATCTGATTTCTTTCCACTAATAGTCAATAGCTGATAATATGTAGAGCCCAGTGATTTCATTTTGTTTCCACTGAATTTGAGGACACTTGATATCACTCTGTCGGCACCAACATAAATTACAGCCTAAAATGAAAGGTGGATACGGTAATTGAGTAAATTTTGTTAACAAGCAGAGGCTGTTAACCTGCATCAGCGATCTTTTGAAGATTAAAAGCAAAGATATTAAAGGATTTTTTTGCAAATAATACATTTACATACATATCCACTAATCGGCATTGTTGGTGAGTGGCAAAAGGTGTGTGAATCCTAAGTCAAATTTAACTTTCAGAAGTGGTGCTTGCGCTTTTTGGGTAAAATACAGTGCCATCATTTTGGTTTTTAAGAAATCCTGCTGTTTGGGCTTGTGGTTCTGTCTTTTATTCTTTGGGTAGATGAAGGGATGACATTTGCATTCAATGTCCCTCCTGTTCCAGTTAATTGGTGCTGCATAACAAACCACTCCAAAACTTAATGTCAGCAACAACCATGTATATTTGACTCATGAATCTGCAATCTGGCCAGGGCTCAGCAGGGACAACTCATCTTTGCTCGCCTCAGCATCAGCTGGGTTGGCCTAGAGGCTGGGGGTTAGAATCATCTGAAGCTAGCCCACTTACATGTCTGGAGCCTAGCTGGGAAGACAGAACAGCTGGGCTCCTCAGGCATCTCTGTTTGTGGTCTCTCCAGCATGATAGCTTCAGGGTAGACAGACTTCTGTACCAGTTCACTGCTCAGCACATGACCCAAGAGAAAGAAAAGCAGGAACCTTTCATGATCTACCTTAGGAAATCAGACAGCATCACTCCACTATGTTCTATTAAACTGAAGCAGTTACAAAGGCGGCTTAGGTTCCATGGGAGTAGAAATAGACGCCATCTCTTGATAGGGAAGTGAAAAGTTTCTCAGAGTCTTGTAGTGGCCACTATTGGAAAATATAGACTGCTACACAGATAAACAAGATTGCAGGTAATATGCTGGTGCCCAAACCAAATGCATCTCTGGGCCTTTCTCTTCTGACCAAGGGAGCATATTGGCATTAAAATGGAATATAATCTATCCATTATGACTTAACTGACATAACTTATACTTTTCAAGAAAATCATCTGAAAATTTATGACACTCTACTGCTAAAAAGAAATTACTTATGAAATACCAATGGATTAGGCTAATGTAGATAGTTGAGTCTTTCCCTAAATTTTTCATCATTTTTGAGCTGGTGTCTGTTTAGTGTTCCTGAATTATCATCAGGTTTCTGCTTTTCTACCTTGTGTGCAGAGGTAAACAGCTGAATATTTATGTAAACAGCTTTGTATAGAAACTTCTCCATTTAAAACTAAAAAGGGAACGCAGTTGCACTTAAGATTGAATGTTTCCTGAAGGGGTTGTTTCAGCATTATACAGCAGCTGCTGCCTCCTCATTTGAAGATGAAATTATTATTCAAGACACATTTCTCAAAGTTTACAAAATTAGTACAAGCACACCTTATTTTATTATGCTTCACTTTATTGTGTTTTGCAATTTTTATAAATTGAAGGTTTATGGCAACCCTGCATTGAGCGAGTCTATCAACACCATATTTCCAACAGCATGTGTTTAATTCACGTCTCTGTGTCACATTTTGGTAATACAATATTTCAAACTTTTAAATTTTATTATATCTAGTATGGTGATCAGTAATCTTTGATGTTACTACTGTAATTGTTTTGGGGCACCGTGAACCATGCCCATAGAAGACAGCAAATTGATAAATGTTATGTGTGTTCTGACTACGCCACCAACCAACTGTTCTACTTCTATCCCTCTCACTGGGCCTCCCTATTCCCTGAGACACAACATTATTAAATTCGGCCAATTAATAACCCTAAAATGGCCTCTAAGTGTAGGAAGCCTTGTTGAAAGCCTAGAGGCCAAAACAAAAGCTAGGCCTCTTGCATCAGCAAGACAAGTTAGGAATGCAAAGCAGAAGTCCTTAAAGGAAATTAAAAGTCCTACTCCAGTTAACACACGAATGATAAGAAAGCAAAACAGCCTTACTGCTGATAGGGAGAAAGTTTTAGTGGTCCAGATATATATAGAGAGAGTGAGAATATATAGAAGATAGATAGATAGATAATATATAGAGAGATTAAATCAGTCACAACATTCCCTTAAGCCAAAGCCTAATACAGAGTAAGGTACTAACTCTTTTCAACTCTCTGAAGGCTGAGAGTGGCAAAGAAGCTGCAGAAGAAAAATGGAAAGCTAGCAGAGGTTGGTTCATTAGGTAAGAGGAAAGAAGCCATCTCCGTAACATAAAAGTACCAAGTGAAGCAGCAAGTGCTCATGGAGAAGCTGCAGCAAGTTATCCAGAAGATCTAGCTAAGATCATTAAACACTAAGCAACAAATTTTCAATGTAGATGAAACAGGCTTCTGTTGGAAAAAGATGCCATCTAGGACTTTCATAGCTAGAGAATAGAAGTCAATCCTTGGCTTCAGTGCTTCACAGGGCAGGGTGACTCTCTTGTTAGCGGCTAATGCAGCTGATGACTTTAAGTTGAAGCCAATACTCATGTACCATTCTAAAAGTTCTAAGATCCTTAAGAATGATGCTAAACTATTATCGCCTGTGCTTTATAAATGGAACAACATAGCCTAGATGACAACACATCAGTTTATAGCATGGTTTACTGAACGTCTTAACCCCACTGTGGAGACTCACTGCTCAGAAAAAGAAGGTTCCTTTCAAAATATTATTGCTCATTGACAACACACATGGTCACCCAAGAGCTCTGGGGGGATGTACAAGGAGATTCTTGTTGTTTTCATGTCTGCTAATGCAACATTCATTCTGCAGCTCTTGGATCAAGGAATAATTTCAACTTTCAAGTCTTATTATTTAAGAAATTCATTTCATAAGGCTATAATTGCCATAGGTAGTGATTCTTCTGATGGATCTGGGCAAAGTAAATTGAAATCCTTCTGGAAAGGATTCAGCATTCTAGATGCCATTAAGAGCATTGATGATTTATGGGAAGAGGTCAAAATATCAACATTAACAGGAGATTGCAAGAAGTTGATTCCAATCCTCATGGATGACGTGGAAGGGTTTAAGACTTCAGTGGAGGAGGTCACTGCAGATGTAGTGGAAATAGCAGGAAAACTGGAATTAAAAGTAGAGGCTGAACATATGACTGAATTTCTGCAATCTCATGGTAAAACTTGAAGGAATGAAGAGTTGCTTCTTATGGATGAGCAAAGAAGTGGTTTCTTGAGATGGAATCTACCCTGGTGAAGGTACTGTGAACATTATTGAAATGACAACAAAGGATTTAAAATAGTACATAAACTTAGTTGATGCAGCAGCAGCAGCAGCAGCAGCAGGGTTTGAGAGTATTGACTCCAATTTTGAAAGAAGTTCTGTAGGTAAAATGTGGCAGACTTTATTGTTTAAGAAATTGCCACAGCCACCCCAAACTTCAGCCACCACCCTGATCAGTCAGCAGTCATCAACATCAAGGATCCTCTACCAGCAAAAAGATTACAACTCACTGAAGGCTCAGATGATCATTAGCATTTTTAGCAATAAATTATTTTTAATTAAGGTATGTACATTTTTTAGACATGTTATTGCACACTTAATAGACTACAGTAATGTAAACATAACTTTTATAGGTACTGGGGAACCAGAAAATCTGTGTGACTCACTTTATTGTGATACTCACTTTATTATGGTAGTCTGAAACTGGACCTGCAACATCCCTGTGGTATGCCTGTAAGGAAGATCATATGCCGTTTGTCTTTCTGTGCCTGGCCTATTCACTTAACATAATGCCCTCCATGTTCATGTTCATCCATGTTGTCACAAGTGGCAGAGTTTTCTTTTTTTTTCTTTTTCTTTTTTTTTGAGACGGAGTCTCGCTCTGTCACCCAGGATGGAGTGCAGTGGTGCGATCTTGGCTCACTGCAACCTCTGCCTCCCAGGTTCACACCATTCTCCTGCCTCAGCCTCCCGAGTAGCTGGGATTACAGTCACTTGCCACTGCGCCTGGCTAATTTTTTGTATTTTTAGTAGGGACGGGGTTTCACCGTGTTAGCCAGATGGTCTCGATCTCCTGACCTTGTGATCCGCCCACCTCGGCCTCCCAAAGTGCTGGGATTACAGGCATGAGCCACCGCTCCTGGCCTGAGTTTTCTTTTTTAAAGCTGAATACTATTCTATTTTATATATGTATACAGTATAGATTATATATATACGTATAAAATCTAACTCATTTTATTTGTGCATTCTAGTTACCTTTTAAAAATATATTTCTAATATTGCATTGTAAGGGAATGTTGGTATGTCAGTCCTTTGCAATTTATTGAGGTTTTCTTTATAGCTTAGTCAGTTTTCAGAGTTAATATTTCACTAATTATTGTATTCAATATTCTATATATGTTCTATACATCTAAAAGTTAATTATGCTATTTAAATCTTTTTATCTTTACTGACATTTTTTATCTGCTGAAGCTATCAATTACTAGGAGAGTTGTATTGCAGTTTCTCCCTCTGGTGATGGATTTGTCTATTTCTCTTAATTGCCATGTGTGATATAATAAGAAATATATATTTGGTCACTGCCCTCAGTTCCTGACACAGCTCCTAAAATGCTTGTAATTTCCTGAGTAATAGGGGTGCTTATTAACGCTATTTCTTCCCCCCTCTCTTCTTGCTGTCTCTTGTTTTTTTTTAATTATTATTTTTATGATAAAAGATTGTTTTATTTCAACAGCTTTAGGAGTACATGTGGTATTTTTGGCTACATGGATGAGTTGTAGAGTGGTGAAGTCTGGATTTAGTGTAAACTGTCACCTGAATAATGTGCATTGTACTCAACAGGTATTTTTTCATCCCTCACCCCGGTCCCAACCTCCCAGCTTCTGAGTCTGTAGTATCCATTATACTACTCTGTCTGCCTTCGCATACCCATCTTGCTGTCTTTTGAATTGATAAGTCTTTCTTCCTCACTCCAAGTCCCCACTACCTGTTTAGAGGTTGTTTGCTCTATGTCTGCCTTCTTCCTTAGTAGCTGCTCCTGCTATTTTAACAGGCATCCTTTAAAAAAAAAATCGCTATTTGAATATGCTCCAAAATTCAAAGACATGTCTCTCTGGCTTTTCTATTTTTCCTCCACAAATTACACATTTTTCTTATAGTTTTAAACAATGTTTTCCTTTTCCCGTTTATCAATATCTTCTCTCATTGTTACTTTCTTCCATTTCGAGGTTTTCATCTGCTATCATTTTTTTTTTCTGCAGTACGTACTTTAGAATTTCCTTTAGCGGGTCTTTCTCTCTTCTAATAGCAAACTCCATAATAGACATCAGTGATACAGAGATAAATAAGGCTCACTCTCATACAATATGTAATTGCAATGTAAACTAAGTACAAAATTAGAGGTTAGGACAAAGTGTTGAGAGCACAGAGAGGGGAGACTTACTCTAGAGAGTGAGAAGAGCATCTCAGGAACAATAAATGTACATGAAATTATGGAAGGCTATGAGTATATTCATGGAACATTCATCAGCTCAGTGGGCTGGAGCTTAGGCGCGGGTTGGTGCCAGATGGAGCTAGAGAGGTGAATTAGCTAGATGGTGGGCTGTGAAGAGCCTTAAATGCCAAATTGAATGCAACAGGGAATTGGGGGAGGTTTTAGGCCGGGGACTGGCATGATTAGATGCATTATTTAGAGGTAAACTGTGTGACTGCATGGAGGGCCATGAGCTGCAATAGTCACCTAAGAGGAAGCTGAGTAACTAAAGGAAGGCAAAGCAAGGATAATGAAGAGAAGAAAAGAAATTTTAAAAGACATTCATGAGGTAAAATCTTAACAGATGCAAAGTGTAGAGCACTGGAGGATGTACTCCAGGGACTCTAATTTGGAGGACCAGCAAGCTTGAAAGCACAGGAAGGAGTGCTCATGTTTGGGAGTGGAGGGAGGGTGGCATTAGGGATCATGAGTTTAGTGTGTAGCATAAAACGTTTTATGTGCTTCAGGACAAATGGTGCATTGGTTTTAGAAGAATTAATATTTGAGATACTGGGGGGATATCTATGTGCTGAGAACTCTGCAACATTTTCTGATTATATTTGGCTGTTGTGGTCATTACTATTTTTCTTTTACTTTCTGAATTAGAATACAGATCTGGGTTTCAGGATGCAAAGTCTATTTTCTGCAATGAAGTGTAATTAAATAATAGTTAGGGTTCAGTTACATTTTAAGTCAGAAAATTGAAATGTAGTCCTGCCTTCACTGTGTTTTGCAAAATTATTGATTCTGAGCACTGATTGCTCTTGACTGGTAGGACCTCTTGTTTTGTGTCTGTTTTTATCTTAGCACTGTTTTCAGGCTGACAAATGTGACCCAGATTGTCTAAGAGCATCTGTCAAGACAGGAGAGAAGGAAGACAGGGCAAGAGAAGAGGGGAGGGAAAAACATACTTCATTTAATTAAAAAAAGTATTTGCAGGGCTTATGCCTCCTACCTGCTCTCTTTAGCTAGCAAGATCAGATTCTCCCCTAGAGATTGCTTCCTGGCCTGTAAGCCCAGACTAGGGCTTTCTTTTTGATGCATGAGTCATCACAGTATTTCTGTGACTTATTATTTACTCACATGTAATAATTGCAGTGAGCACTACTGAGAATTGAGAGGAGCTTCTTCCTACCAGGGTGTGAAGTAGTTTTGACAGCAGGTGTGGTGTGTCAGCCTGAAACCTGAACAGGGCATCACCTTTTACCTGGTGCCATCACAGAGTGCTCCAGATTTGGGTAGGAAGAGGATCCCATCACATCCAGGCGTCTCTTAACAGAGGAAAGGGAGCTGATCAGGGAGTTTTGAAAACAAATTATGCTATAAAATGTTTTACTTGGAGAGCTGTGCTCTGGCAGCATCCTGTTCTGAAATAATTCCTAGCCTTTTATGTGGTTAGTGGTGGCTGATCCATGGAATCCTGCTGTGTCGCTCAGCTGCTGTTAAAATATTGGATCAAAGAAATGACTCAGGAGGAAAAGTGTCAAGTAAAATTTAATCATTTCATCCTTGCTGAAAGATAGAATTTGAGTTGTTAAATTGCAGAATTAGTCCTGGAGTTTTTGTTGTTGTTGTTGTTGTTAGAAATTAGTTATGATAAGAAGTTGTATTCCTACATCTGCATAGAGACAGTGTTTATCACTAGCACCTATCTCTGGTTGGCATCAGTAAGGCAGAAAGTGAGAAGTGGTGACATATGTGAACGCATGAACAATGCTAGGCATTGTACCTAAATTATCTCATTTAATCTATTGTACAATAAAGGAAACTCAGAGATGCTCAGAGACTAAAGACGCCATCCGAAGTTGCTGAGCAGGCACATGGCAACCACAGTTCAAACGCAGTATAATTGTTGGCAAAATCTATACCACACTGCCGTCAGTCATCTTTCAGTATTTTTTTCTAATTTGAAAGAGCAGATGTGGTTTCCATGATGAATTAGTTTCACCCAGGTGTCTTCCCTTGATAGAAACACCATCCTGTCATGCCTGCCCCAGATTCCCAGCCTTCTATCCCCAGATGCTGTCTTCAAGTAACAAAGGAAGGAAAACATCTGAAGGGGCTCACTCTGTTCTTTGCTTTGAACTGTTTCTTGACTGCCTGTTAGACCATTTGTCAGGTATGTTTTTAAACTATTACAGTTTCTGGCTATCCTTGTCACAAGGATAGATTACACAAGGTTCTCAGCAGCAAAGATGTCAGCTGTACAAATACAAGGATTTGGTCCTTGTTTTTCCTAGTGGTTTAAAATTGACTAAAGGCCAAGGATGGGCCAAATGTCAAGCTGTCAGGAAAGGCAGGAACATATAAAGGTTGTCTTGGGAGCAGGTTTCCTTGGTGCCCACCCAAAGTGGATTCCTGCATTCTACAAAGCTTAGGGGAAAACAGCATTTAATTTACATGGAGTGTTCTGTCGTCTCCAAGAGAACTTAAAATCACTTGCTTGAACAAGCAGAATTTACAATAAGAGGGCTTGAGAACATGAATGGATAGCCTTTTGTTATGGAAACAAGTTGTGTTATACAGATGAAAATGTTAATAGTTTTGGATGGCAATTGGAACTGGAGCTTATATCTGTGCATGGTTGTTTTCCCTGGGACTTTTAGATACCCAACCAAAAGAGTAGAGTATTTTTAGCCAGGTTGTCACCCACAAAGAAAATAAAATGAAGATCTAGGACTAGGAATCCGGAGTTGAGAAAAAGAGGAACAGAAAGTGAGAGGATTGGTTACAAGCAATGACCATTTACAGAACAGGTGTGACTTATTCTCCAAGGTAGAGTTTATCACCTTACCCCACAAAGAATGACTTTCTGGAGAACCCATATTAGTCTCTTCCTTTATAAGACTTCACAGGAGAAAAAGGAGTGAAAAGTAAGAGAGACTATCAAACTTGTCCAACCCAGGGCCTGTGGGCTGCATGTGGCGGCCCAGGACAGCTTTGAATGTGGCCCAACACAAATCCATAAACTTTCTTAAAACATTATGAGATTTTTTTGTGTGTGATTTTTTTTTCTAAGATCATCAGCTATTGTTAGTGTATTTTATGTGTGGCCCAAGATAATTTGTCTTCTTCAAGTGTGGCGCAGGGAAGTCAAAAGATTGGACATCCCTGCCAAAGATTGAGGAAGTTCATGTATATTCATGTATTCAGATAAGTTCTAACTTACCTGACCAATTTTTGTTTGTTAATTTTATGCCACCTTTTTGCAGTTAAGTGGATTTTGGCATAGTTGCAGGGACCATTTGTACTAACCTCTGTTGATTTTTTTTTTCTTTTTTTTTTTTTTTATACTTTAAGTTCTGGGGTACATGTGTACAATGCGCAGGTTTGTTACATAGGTATACACGTGCCATGGTGGTTTGCGGCACCCATCAACCCGTGTTCATCTACATTAGATATTTGTCCTAATGCTCTCCCTCCCCTAGCTCCCTACCCCCCAACAGGCCCCGGTATGTGATGTTCCCCTCCCTGTGTCCAAGTGTTCTCATTGTTCAACTCCTACTTATGAGTGAGAACATGCAGTGTTTGGTTTTCTGTTCTTGTGTTAGTTTGCTGAGAATGACTGTTTCCAGCTTCATGTCCCTGCAAAGGACATGAACTCATCCTTTTTAATGGCTGCAAAGTATTCCATGGTGTATATGTGCCACATTTTCTTTATCCAGTCTATCATTGATGGACATTTGGGTTGGTCCCAAGTCTTTGCTGTTGTGAATAGTGCTGCAATAAACATACGTGTGCATGTGTCTTCATAGTAGAATGATTTATAATCCTTTGGATATATACCCAGTAATGGGATTGCTGGGTCAATCTGTCTATTTGACAAAGGGCCAATATCCAGAATCTACAAAGAACTTAAACAAATTTACAAGAAAAAAACAACCTCTGTTGATTTTCTACCAACTTTTTAGAAACTCATGTTCTTAAAGTGTTCAGAGGCCTTGTGTTTCTCATCTGTGTAATAAAGGAGGTGATATAGATGACCCATAGTGTATGATTTGTGACTCCAGAAAATAGTTATAAGTGAATTCAGGTATCATTTGATGTACTAGACACCCAATGACTAGGGGAAAATCAGCAAAGGACAGGTAGTTCTCTAGAGCCCTGTCTGGTCTTTCCTGTGTACGCACAGCTTTAAGCATTTGCCCAGCCTCGTATACCTTTAGAGATAAGGGGATCTTTAAAAGGCTGTCTTTAGTGCTTTCCTTCCCTGGATTTTCTTATTAAATTTCTGGCTGCTCTGCCATTTTGTGTTTGCTTGTTCCAACCAGTATCAAAACCTAGGCTAGCCTTGATGTTAGGCTGTCCTGATTGCTTGCCACTGTGACACCTCTTATTTCTGATAGTACCCTGGGCACTGTTTTCCATGCCCTATTCCAAATATAGTCAGCCCCCTCCAGCAGGGCAGTGGGAGCTGCCTGCCCACATAGTCTGCCTCATCTGCTGAGGCTGGGGTAGGACTTTCAGGTAATGGAGCTAAGGTGTGAGGGGGAAGAGGATAGGAGCAGTCCCTGGGGAAGATGTCACAGATTCCACTGTTGTTACTAAGGTTCAGTAGGTTTTCTTGATAAATCCTTTTTAATTTGTTATATGCCATTGATCTGTTTTTAGAATCTTAATTTGGTTGTTTTTGACAACTGTGCCCACTTTTATCTTGCCCTTTGGGGAAAAGATTTGCCGAGCTCCTCATTAAGCCATTTCAGAAATCCCACCTCTTTTTCATATATTTATAAGTTTTCTTTAAAACTTATTTTATAACTGAGTTCAGATTAGTGCATGGACATTATAGTTGTAAACATCTTGAGTCTCTTCAGTTATCTCCTATGAGCCCTGCAGGTGCAATTTACCATGACTTGGCCCTAAACCATACTGATTTAATGAACACAGTCAGCTATTTATATTCCTTGATGATCTGTTGGTAATTTGAAAGATCATATCAACAGACATTATTCTCAATGGTAGAGTTGTGAAGAATTGTGTCCTGTGAATTTTGCAATTCAGAGGACAGATTGATTAGAAAGAAGATATTCGGTTGGATAATATTTTACTTCAATAAATCTGGCAAATTTATAAGATCTTTTTTTGAGAAAAGGTCTAGGCAGGATACAGTTGTGGTAAAGAGTCTTTTAAAAGCATCCTCACAAAACAGAAATTAAGTATCAGATTGGTTGCCATGATCTCAAAGTAGTCATTTATTCCCTTCTATTTTCTGTATTCCATAAGAAGTCTTAACCTTTTAATCACATTTGAGTGATAGCAACATATCACAGTACCAGAAGACAGGAAATTAAAATGAAGTCTGGCTCTAAGAATGGGATAGAAACTAGTCATAATTCTAATCAAAAGTTATTTTATTTTCTAATTTTTAATAATTATATATTGTGATTTAAAAAATTTTAAAATATGTGCACATGCCCCTCTCCTTCAAATTTTATGTGTGCCAATCATGGGCTCCATTTTGGCAGTGAAATGGCTGTGTATGTCACAGTAGACTAGGGGAGAGGTACTGACTATAGAGGTTCACTCCAAAAGGATCCAGCCTACCAAATCATAGTAATGTTGCTCATATCTTTTGTGAATCTAAATTATTAAAATGAAGGTTAAAATCATACCATTTAAGGGGTAAAGTTAATACTCAGGAGATTTTGAGGCCAAATAGTCTCACCTGTTTTGGGCACAGATCTCTCTAATGGTTAGGTTGTTTCCAGAGCTATGGTGCCAGCAGTGCCATTGTGGTTGAAGCAGGCCCACAGCTGATGCCTTGGATACTGAGAGTAAGGCTCATCTCCAGGTCAGTGAAGCTTGCTGAGAGCCAGAGATAAAGGATGAGGGCCTGAACTATAGGGCTGTACTAGAACTTATTTGGGAACCTAGACATAAACCTCATTCACAGGGTTGGGGCAAGTGTGGCAGGATTGGCAAAAGAAAACTGCAAGGAGGTAGGCAGGTGATGTGCAGGAGTCCACTTTAGTCACCTTAGATATACCTGGGCAAGAGCAGAAAAAGTAACCTCAGACCCTACCTGTCCATGGGATGGGCTGTATTAATATTCAGATAAGTAAGGTGGGATGAACCTGCTGGTAAAAGGCTTTCAGAGCATGTAACTGGATGAGGTGTAAGCCAGGGACTGACCTGTGTGGTCTACCCTGTGCCAATGAGATGTCATTGTCTCTATTCATAATGACAATTGAACAATCCCTGCTGCTGACACAAATACCACAAGGCCCAAACAATATAAAACAAAATATATCCCCTTTTATTTTCATGGTTATCATTATTGCTATTAATAAAAAGAAAGGACCTTGGGTTAGTGGGCATGACCCTGGAATGGAAGTTGAAACTTAGTGCTTGGCCCATTAAGACATTACAGAAAAAAATCATATAATTGGAATGAATCTCATTTTCCCACTGTCCTTGTTATTATTGGACAAGATTTCTCAACCCTAATACAGTGAACATTTTGGACCAGATAATTCTTTGTTATGGGGAGAAGAGGGGCAGGCTGTCTTGTGTGTTGAATATTTAGGAATGTCTCTAGTCTCGACCCACCATATCTCAGTAGCACTCCCCTTCCCCATCGTGACAACCAAAAATGTCTCCAGACATTGTCATATATATTCTGGGGGGCAAAATTGTCCCCCGTTAAGAACCACTGCTGAAAAGATACAAAAGAAGCTTGTGTAAGATATGACTTTGTCCTTAAGGAATTCACAAACCTGTTAGGTGAACACACCTAATATAATATAATCCATATACATGGATAATGTGGTAAAAGTTAAATTTGGAACAGTGAATTTCTCAACTTACACATAAAAAGAGTTAAAAGCAGAATATGAGGTTAGCTGTGGACAGGAAGGGTGCTGAGGAGCCAGGGATAGAAACAGCATTTGAGGATGGACAGCATTCAGCATATTTAGGGGAGATGAGGCGGGCAGCTCAGCTAGAGGAACAGGAGCAAGTATGTTTGTCAAGGTCCATGAGAACATTACCTGCTCAGGGTGGATGTGTGTGCTGGGAAGTGGAGGCAGGAGGCTGCACCAGGCTGCTGCTATCCTGGAGCACAGTTCCACACTCCACATGTCCCTGCTCCCTAAAACATCACATCCCAGGCATAAAGTTAGTTCTAGAAATCAGGCCTTACAAGTATTGGTGATTCTACTTTTCTCCTCTCGCCATGTGATTAAGTGTGATAATAAAACACCTGCTAATACTTTAACTCACGATCTGTGCCCCCTCATTAGGGATTCTACTTGATGAGGCTGTTAGTGTAGTATAATTATAACTAACACTTATTAAGTTCTCACTATGTTCCAAGCAGTGTTCTAAATGCTTTACATGTCTCAATTATTTTCCCAACAGCCCTAGTTGTAGTATGTGGTCATTTTCTCAGTTTTCAGAATGAGGAAACTGAGGTGTGAAGAGGTTATACCTTGAATATGCCCAAGATTGTGCACCTAATAAGTGGCATAAACAGCATTTGAATCCAGATGGTCTGGCTCCAGTGTACTTTTAACCCATATTATACCCCATCTCTATCCATGCTGATAAAATTGTGTATGTGACATAGATAGCAAAAAAACTACATAGAAAAAAGAAACAACTGTATGGTGCTGATGGAATTACTGGTTCATATCCAGAGCTCTGGCCTCTGAAAAATCCAAAACTGTCCTTGAAGCATGGGCTTATCTTCAGGGAGTTTACATTCCAGGGGTGAATTGAAAAGAAGCTCTGGGTTTGGAATTAATATCACATAAATTACTTGGATATATTCAGGATTAGGAATATTGGTGTACCTAATCTGAATCTTTTAAAATGGGAATGCTTGGATCTTTCCAGATTTCACAGATTAATGTATTTAATCTATTTATTTCCAGATTTCATAGATTAATGTATTCAATTCATATTCCCCAGGATATTAAAGTACAGTGCATTCATCTGGAGCTGTTTAAAAAAGAAAAAAAAGAGTGCTTTATGTTTGTATAGGTCATCTTCAATTGCATCATTTAATTTTATCATAACAGCTCCAGAAGCAAAACTGCTTGTGAGGCATAAGAATTTGCATTAAACTTTTCATTCCTTTACCTTTTATTATTGCCTTGTATGGCGAAAAGATGTCATAATTCTGTTTTACAGATGAGGAAACAGAGGCACAGAGAGATGAAGCCAATTACCCAAGAAGGCAGAAACAGATTTAGGTGTGTAATTCTCCTAAGCTCCCTGGGTAGATCCTAAATCTGCTGCACTGAAATGGGCTGCAGGGGAGGCCAGACAGCCAATATGGTTTCCTTCCTACACAAAGACTCCATGCTCAGCCTTGACCAGGCTGGTGTCTTGCCAGCCCCAGCACATGCCCTTCTCTGCCTTCACTCATTCCCTGACCTGCATTGCTTCCGCTCTTCTCTGATACTCTAAGTTATGAACATTCTACAAGGGAAAGGAACGCTCACTTTTATTTTATTTTATTTTGCTTTAAGTTCTGGGGTACATGTGCAGAATGTGTAGGTTTGTTACATAGGTATACACATGCCATGGTGGTTTGCTGTACCCATCAAACTGTCATCTACATTAGGTATTTCTCCTAATGCTGTCTCTCCCCTAGCCCCCCACACCCTGACAGGCCCCGGTGTGTGATGTTCCCCTCCCTATGTCCATGTGTTCTCACTGTTCAACTTCCACTTATGAGTGAGAACATGTGCGTTTGGTTTTCTGTTCCCGTGTTAGTTTGCTGAGAATGATGGTTTCCAGCTTCATCCATGTCCCTGCAAAGGACACGAACTCATCTTTTTTTTTTTTCTTATCATAATTTTAAATTATTATTATTATTATTATACTTTAAGTTTTAGGGTACACGTGCACAATGTGCAGGTTTGTTACATATGTATCCATGTGCCATGTTGGTGTGCTGCACCCATTAACTCGTCATTTAGCATTAGGTTTATCTCCTAAAGCTGTCCCTCCCCCCTCCCCCAACCCCACAACAGTCCCCAGAGTGTGATGTTCCCCTTCCTGTGTCCATGTGTTCTCATTGTTCAATTCCCACCTATGAGTGAGAACATGTGTTGTTTGGTTTTTTGTCCTTGCGATAGTTTACTGAGAATGATGGTTTCCAGTTTCATCCATGTCCCTACAAAGGACATGAACTCATCATTTTTTATGGCTGCATAGTATTCCATGGTGTATATGTGCCACATTTTCTTAATCCAGTCTATCCTTGTTGGACATTTGGGTTGGGTCCAAGTCTTTGCTATTGTGACTCATCCTTTTTAATGGTTGCATAGTATTCCATGGTGTATATGTGCCACATTTTCTTTATCCAGTCTATCATTGAGGGGCATTTGGGTTGGTTCCAAGTCTTTGCTATTGTGAATAGTGTCTCAGTAAACATACATGTGCATATGTCTTTATAGTAGAATGATTTATAATCCTTTGGGTATATACCCAGTAATGGGATTACTGGGTCAAGTGGTATTTCTAGTTCTAGATCCTTGAGGAATTGTCATACTGTCTTCCACAATGGCTGAACTAATTTACACTCCTACCAACAGTGTGAAAGCGTTCCTGTTTCTCCACATCCTCTCCGGCGTCTATTGTTTCCTTTTTAATGATTGCCATTCTAACTGGCGTGAGATGGTATCTCATTGTGCTTTTGATTTGCATTTCCCTAATGACCAGTGATGAGCTTTTTTTCATGTTTGTTGGCTGCATAAATGCCTTCTTTTAGAAGTGTCTGTTCATGTCCTTCACCCACTTTTTGATGGGGTTGTTTGTTTTTTTCCTGTAAATTTGTGTAAGTTCCTTGTAGATTCTGAATATTAGCCCTTTGTCAGATGGATAGATTGCAAAAATTTTCTCCCATTCTGTAGGTTGCCTGTTCACTCTGATGATAGTTTCTTTTGCTATGCAGAAGCTCTTTAGTTTAATTAAATTCCATTTGTCAATGTTGGCTTTTGTTGCCATTGCTTTTGGTGTTTTAGTCACAAAGTCTTTGCCCATGCCTATGTCGTGAATGGTATTGCCTAGGTTTTCCTATAGGGTTTTTATGGTTTTAGGTCTTTCATTTAAGTCTTTAATCCTTCTTGAATTAATTTTTGTATAAGATGTAAAGAAGGGGTCCAGTTTCAGTTTTCTGCATATGACTAGCCAGTTTTCCGCATATGACTACCAGTTTTCCCAGTATCTTTTATTAAATAGGAAGTCCTTTCCCCATTTCTTGTTTTTGTCAGGTTTGTCAAAGATCAAATGGTTGTAGATGTGTGGTGTTATTTCTGAGCCCTCTGTTTTGTTCCATTGGTCTATATATCTGTTTTGGAACCAGTAACATGCTGTTTTGGTTACTGTAGCCTTGTAGTATAGTTTGAAGTCAGGTAGCATGATGCCTCCAGCTTTATTCTTTTTGCTTAGGATTATCTTGGCTATACAGGCTCTTTTTTGGTTCCATATGGAATTTAAAGTAGTTTTTTTTCTAATTCTGTGAAGAAAGTCAATGGAAGTTTGATGGGGATAGCATTGAATCTATAAATTACTTTGGGCAGCATGGCCGTTTTCACGATATTGATTCTTCCTATCCATGAACATGGAATGTTTTTCCTTTTGTTTGTGTCTGCTCTTATTTTGTTGAGCAGTGGTTTGTAGTTCTCCTTGAAGAGATCCTTCACATCTCTTGTAAATTGTATTCCTAGGTATTTTATTCTCCTTGTAGCAATTGTGAATAAGAGTTCACTCATGATTTGGCTCTCTGTTTGTCTGTTATTGGCGTATAGGAATGCTTGTGATTTTTGCACACTGATTTTGTACCTTGAGACTTTGCTGATGTTGCCTATCAGCTTGAGGAGATTTTGGGCTGAGACGATGGGGTTTTCTAAATAGACAATCATGTCATCTGCAAACAGAGACAGTTTGACTTCCTCTCTTCCTATCTGAATGTGCTTTATTTCTTTCTCTTGCCTGATTGTCCTGGCCAGAACTTCCAATACTATGTTGAATAGGAGTGGTGAGAGAGGGCATCTTTGTCTTGTGCCGGTTTTCAAAGGGAATGCTTCCAGCTTTGGCCCATTCAGTATGATACTGGCTGTGGGTTTGTCATAAATAGCTCTTATTGTTTTGAGATACGTTCCATCAATACCTGGTTTATTGGGAGTTTTTCGCATGAAGGGATGTTGAGTTTTATTGAAGGCATTTTCTGCATCTATTGAGATAATCATGTGGTTTTTGTCATTGGTTCTGTTTATGTGATGGATTACATTGATTGATTTATGTATGTTGAACCAGCCTTGCATCCTTGGGATGAAGCTGACTTGATCATGGTGGATAAGCTATCTGATGTACTGCTGGATTAGATTTGCCAGTATTTTATTGAGGATTTTCACATCAATGTTCATCAGGGGTATTGGCCTGACGTGTTTTTTTTTGTAGTGTTTCTGACAGGTTTTGGTATCAGGATGATGCTGGACTCATAAAATGAGTTAGGGAGGAGTCCCTCTTTTTCTATTGTTTGGGATAGTTTCAGAAGGAAATGAAGCAGCTCCTCTTTGTACCTCTGGTAGAATTCGGCTGTGAATCTGTCTGGTCATGGGCTTTTTTTAGTTGGTAGGCTATTAATTACTGCCTCAATTTCAGAACTTGTTATTGGTCTATTCAGGGATTTGACTTCTTCCTGGTTTAGTCTTGGGAGGGTGTATGTGTCCAGGAATTTATCAAATTCTTCTAGATTTTCTAGTTTATTTGCACAGAGATGTTTATAGTATTTTCTGATGGTAGTTTGCATTTCTGTGGGATCAGTGTTGATATCCCTTTTATCATTTTTTATTGTGTCTATTTGATTCTTCTCTCTTTTCTTCTTTATTAATCTGGCTAGTGGTCTATTTTATTAATCTTTTGAAAAAACCAGCTCCTGGATTCATTGATTTTTTTGAAGGGTTTTTCTTGTCTCTCTGTCCTTCAGTTCTCCTCTGATCTTAGTTATTTCTTGTCTTCTGCTAGCTTTTGAATTCGTTTGCACTTGCTTCTCTAGTTCTTTTAATTGTGATATTAGGGTGTCGATTGTAGATCTTTCCTACTTTCTCCTGTGGGCATTTAGTACTGTACATTTTCCTCTAAACACTGCTTTAGCTGTGTCCCAGAGATTCTGGTCCGTTGTGTCTTTGTTCTCATAGGTTTCAAAGAACTTATTTATTTCTGCCTGAATTTTGTTATTTACTCAGTAGTCATTCAGGAGCAGGTTTTCAGTTTCCATGCAGTTGTGTGGGTGTGAGTGAGTTTCTTAATCCTGAGTTGTAATTTGATTGCACTGTGGTGTGAGAGACTGTTTGTTATGATTTTCGTTATTTTGCGTTTGCTTATGTGTTCCCTTTTCTTTGAAACCTCTCCAGCATCTGTTATTTTTTGACTTTTTAACAAAAGCCATTCTGACTGGTGTGAGATGGTATCTCATTGTGGTTTTGATTTGCATTTCTCTAATGATTAGTAGTGTTGAGCATTTGTCCATATACTTGTTGGCCACATATATGTTTTCTTTTGAAAAATGTCTGTCCATGTCCTTTGCCCACTGTTTAATGGGGTTGTCTGTTTTTTGCTTGTAATAAAAATGTTGGCAACTTTCTTAACCCTCTTGAGCCTCAGGTTTCTCACCTGTAAAATGTAGTCAGTACAGCCTACTACCTGCTGCTGCGAAGATTTTATTTAAAGAATCTCAATGACCATGTCAGTATTTTCCCCTCTCAATCTGGCCTAAGACACACCTGCTTTGAGAAATCTTTTCTTTGCTTAAAATCTTTCTCTGATTAAGAACTCCCCTCCTCTGAATGCTGTGATAAATCCTATGGTGCTGGATTAAAGTTAGAAATATCAGTATGAACTCCTGTTTATTTTAATGCATATTTGGATAGCTAGCTACAGAAATACAAATATCTCTGTATACCTGCATTAATATACATACAAATATTTTCCAGCTGTATCCATGAAGAGCAGTGAACATTCCTAGTACCCAGATTTTGGTTTCTGAATATCATTTTCTGATAAAATAGCCCAGGGCTCCTTGGAGAAATGACTGATTCTAAGACTGGGAGAGGAAAATACAAGAGGAACTGAGAGCATCTTTTGGTGTCAGAAAGTAAGGAAATGCTCAAGATTTAAACAGTACACTAAAAGGACACAGAAGCCAATCTGAAAGAACATCTAATGGCCAAAGCTAGGCAAATATAATAGCTACTTTTCTTGGGGCAGTTGGAAAATGTACAGGATAACTGAGGAGCCAGAGAGTCTGGTTTTGTTGTGGTAGTATTGCACTTTCATTTCTAGGAGCGTTAATTAATAATAAAAAAAAATCTTCCTTGAGGATATGGACTGCTTACATCGTATCATTATGCTTTCATTTAGGTGATGCTAACACTGGAAAAAGTCCAAGATTTCACTGAAAAGTCTTCCATGTGTTCAGAATATAAATCCGTATTAACAGGGCTTCATCATGATATTTCTTAAATTACGTTCTTGATGGCAGTCATTCAAGAGAGCCTCTCAGCTTTTAAATGTGCCGGTAAGGTTAAAAAAAAAAAAAAATCCAAACATTGGTCAGGTATGGTGGCTCATGTCTGTAATCCCAACACTTTGGGAGGCTGAGGTGGGAGGATTACTTGAGCCCAGGAGTTTGTGACCAGCCTAGGCAACATAGCAAGACCCCATCTCTACAAAAAATAAATAAAATCAGCCAGGCATGGTGATGCATGCCTGTGGTCCCAGCTACTCAGGAGGCTGAGGTCGGGGGATCACTTGACCCTGGGAGGCTGAGGCTGCAGTGAGCCAAAATTATGCCACTGCACTCCAGCCTGGGTGACAGAGGGAGACCCTGTCTCAAACAAAACAAAACAAAAACAACAAGAAAACACAAATATTTAACCTAGCTTATATAATAAGAGAAGAAAACACCTACATCAGTCAAGCTGGACTTCACTACCTGATATTTACTCCATAAAAGAATGACCAATAGGAGCTTAGGTTTTAGGCCTTACTCAGTTGACTCAGCACCCCACAGGCCCTCAGATGAAACAGTTCACCTTTCCTGTCTACCCCCACCAACTTTCCGGAAAAATAATTGACAAATAAAAAATGTATACATTTAAGGTGTACACTGTCATGTTTCAAAATGTGAATACATTGTGAAGTGATTACCAAATCAAGCAAGTTAACATCCATCACCTCATATGCTCACCTTTTCTTTAATGTATGGTGAGAACACTAAAGATCTCTTAGCAAATTTTAAGTATACAATACATTATAATTAACTATAGTTACTATGCTGTATATTTGATCACCAGAACCCATCTTATAACTGAAAGTTTGTATCCTTTGATCCAAATCCCCACATTTTTCCCAGCCACTGACAACCACCATTCTACTCTGTTTCTATGAGTTCAAGTGCTTTAGACTCCACATGTGAGATCATACAGTATTTTTCTTTCTACACTGGCTTATTTCACTTAACATAACGTCCTCTAGGTTCATCTGTGTTTCTGCAAATGGCAGAATTTTCTTCTTTTTAAAGGCTGAATAGTATTCCCTCAGGTATATGTACCACAGATACACATACATAAGGGAATATAGATATATGTCTCAGGTACATATACATAAGGGAATACTATTTTTTACTCATTCATATATGTGTACCAGATACATAAGGGAATATATATATATCTATAGCTATTATATATATAAATAGCATTCCTTTATGTATATGTACCATATATACATATATATATGGTACATATACATAAAGGAATGCTATTTTTTACTCATTCATCTCTCAGTGGACACTTAGGTTGTTTTCATATCTTGGCTATTATGAATAGTGCTGCAATAAACATGGGAGTGCACATATCTCTTTGACATACTGATTTCAATTATTTTGGATATATACCCAGAAGTAGGAGTGCAGGATCATATGGCAGCTCTGTTAGTTTTTTGAGGGAATATCCACACTGTTTTCCACAGTGGTTGTACCAATTTACAATCCCAGCAACAGTGTACAAGGGTTCTCTTTTCTCTACACCCTCACCATCACTTGTTACCTTTTGACTTTTCGATAATAGCCTTTCTAGTAGATATGAAGTGATATTTCATTATGGTTTTGATTTGCATTTCTATGATGATTAGTGATGTTGAGTACCTTTTCACATACTTTTGGACATTTGTTTGTCTTCCTTGGAAAAATATCTCCTCAGGTCGTTTGCCCATTTAAAAAAATCAGGTTATTTGGTTTTTTTTTTCTTTTTTTGCAATTGAGTTGTTTGAATTTCTTATATATTTTGGATATTAGCCACCTATTATATATATGATATCAGATATAATAGCAAATATTTTCTCCCATTCTCTAAGTTGCTTTTCCATTTGCTGATTGTTTCCCTTCCTGTGCAGAAGCCTTTTAATTTGATGTAGCCCCACTTGATATTTTTTCTTTTGTTGCCTGTGCTTTTGAAGTCATAGTCATAAACTTGTAGTTAAACTTTTTTTAACCTGTATTTATCTACTTGAATAGTAAGAAGAATTAGAGAATTAGAGTGTGTGATCGCCCAGACCAAGAACATGATGGATAGCTTAGCTTTAAAAAAAGCCATTCTGTGGTTATAAAATATCTATAGAAGTTTCTAAACTGGGGTAAGATCAGAGACATTATGAGAGAAGTAGTCTGATGGCACAGTGAACATCGATCCAACAAGTACAAGATGGCAGGAAGACTAGGCCACAGTCAAAAACACTCACACCTTCCTTTCCAAATACCTTTAATGCCTCCCCCATACTTTTAAGGAAACTCAGACACCTTCATTTGGCTTATACAACATTTCCCGGTCAGTCCCGTTTACCTCCTTTGAGCTCATTATCCCAATGTGAGTATATGAGTAATGAGTTTCCATTTCTTTCTCTTGCCATGCCTTTCTTTTCCTGGCCTGTGTACCTGCTACCCCCTCTTCCAAGAACCCTTTTTTGTTCCTTTAGCTCTTTTGTTTCGCTACCATTTTTTCCAGGATATCTTTTATGAACCCCGTCTAGGTAAGGGGACCTTGCTAGGTGCTCCTTTAGCATTGATCTTCCTCTGACATTGGCACTTGACATGCTGCATTGTATTTGGCTGTTAATTTTCTGTTGCCCCCTTAGGACTGTAATCCTGAGGGAAGGGAACATGTTTGTTTTGTTGTATCCCTAGCCCCTAACCCAGTTTATGGCACCAAGATGCCCAACAAATACTTGTCAAATGAATGGACAAAGTAATGAATGAATGAACAATTGAGCAATATTAAATCTGAGCTAGCTTACTGAGAAGACTTTCCGAAGTCCACTCCAGAGATCTTTAATGGGAAAACCATCATGGAAATCAAATTACAAGTCATCTTTGCTATGAAGCATAAATTTTCTTTGTAGAGCCATTTTATCTCTTATATTCTGAGAAGCCCTCTGAACAGTAAGAAGAGTCTAATAGAAACTCGAGGGGAAAATCATTGACATTAAACTAGAATTTTAATGCTAGAAATAAATAATAGTAACAAAGAGCCTATTGTAACAAACCAGGCTTAATGGTTTATAACCTAATTTAATGAAGTATTTCATTGACAGATCTTACTTTCTTTTGTGTTTATATTCAAATAGCAATAGAACCATTATATAGAGTTTCTAAATATTTTAATTGCAGATTGTCATTAAATTTGTGGTATCTTGTCACTTTAAATTAAGTAGAGGTTTATTTGTTAAACATTTCACAGCATCTCCATATCCTTAGTGCCTCACACATCAACTGTCTCTTTCTATGGCAGAATAGAAGAGAGCTGAGTAAGAGAATGGAGAGTTGAATGTTGTGGTTGATGCCAACCAGAGTAGACCATATGCTACTGTATGCATCTACAGCTGACCTGCACAAATCGGGTGATGACGTATTTATTTGGTTGTCTGAGACTTCCGTTGACCAAAACAGCATCTGACTCAACTCCACGAGCGAGCTTCATCAGTTGAGTACTTCCAAAATGCCAGTAGAACATTTACTTTAATCAGAATCTCAAGTCATACTTTAGATACAAGGGACAGAAGAAGGTATTTAACTCTTCATTCACAGTGCCTTTGAAGAATGGCATTGGTTGCTAAGGAACAGCAATAGCATATTGTGCAAACAATTGGTCTGCTGGGAATTCATGTTACTGTTTCAACAGGCTCTCTTAGAAGGAGGCAATATCTGTTTCTTTGTTTGCTAGTGTAATGGCAACGTATGCTGACTTCACTTCATTTATTTTGTTCAAGAAGTGTCTCAGTTGAACCTTCATAAGGGCAGAAGAGAAGCTAGATAGCACACTGCTCTCTGTTGTATAGTGATTTGATTTTGGAAAGAAAGAATAAAAACAGGAAATCCATCTTTATAGTTGTTTTAGGAATTGTCGTCATCTATTTGGGTTATGCCTTTGTCACATGACCCCTGTATATCTCCCCTGTATATCATGATTTCTGTTTCACAGATAAGGCAATTCAAAGGCGTATTTTGGAGGAATGAGAATATAACTCTTAGAGCCTGGAGAACATGCAAACTTGCTGGAATTTCCAGACCCCTATTACCTGGAAAAAATATGTTTAAGCTGCTTTCTGAAATGCCCTTATCTAAGCCTTTTAAAAGAGAACCAATTTAAATTTTTTCACTTTAAAGTGCATTGGAACACAGCAAGCATTTCTGCCAGCTCTTAAAATTCATTCAGTGTAGCAATTAAGGGCGACTTAATTAAAAAACAACTGACAATATCATTAAGCTGGTGAGCAAAATAGAACTAATTTCAGACTAGAGTCCTACCTCTAGGCTGCAAAGAGCTTTGATTCAATATTTGGGCCTGTTTCATTTTGTACTCAGGCCAGGATTTAACAATCATGAGGATTGGTTGTGTTCTCTGTGCTTAAATAGATGGATTTTCAGAGGAAATGAACACTAACTGAAGAAAATCAAATTTGATTTGTGCAGAATCAAGTAGACCATTGTGTCAAACACCATTCTAAATAAGACATTCCTCCTATACATAAAATTACATGAGGCTAACAGTCAGGAAACTCAGATTTCATCTTGGGTCCCTCATAAACTGATTCCAGGCAAATGCCTTAAATTTCTTTGGAGCAGATAGACTCCAAATTCCCTTCCAGCCCTAAAATTTCATTATATGTTAATATCTGAATTCAGTTGGCTCAAGTGGAAGCATTTGGCAAAATTCAAAGGAAAGTAATAGCTATAACATTTAGTGAGTGCTTACTATGTATTAGACATTTTCTGTGTTTTATGCATTCTCGTTTAATCCCCACAACATCCCTATGAAATAAGTACTGTTATTATCCCACTTTTACAGTGAGGAAAGTGAGAAATTAAGTAGCATGCCCAGGTGAGTTTTAGTCTGTGGTTAGATTAAGACAGATCAGACAAGCTATCAGGAAACTGGTTTCACCATTATCACTTTTCCTTTTTATTCAGACTCTGGTGCTAATTAAGCACTTGGCTTTTGATCCTTCCAATCTTGTCCTGTGCAGGAGCACTGCATTCATTCCAGTGTTTTCAGAAAAAATCTGCCTTTGGGGAAATTATGGAAATGACTTAATGATGGAAAAATGACTTTTAGTGAATTCACAAAAAGGAACTTTCAGTGTCAAAAGAAAGGCAAACAGAAGTCTGCAAATGGGCAATGGTTGTACATAGTAAGAATGATGTGTTGTCTGTAGTGTGTGACATGATTTGATGTGATGAAAAAGGGAAGCACATACACATATAGCCACACTTTACAGGCACTTTACATGCGCCATGTATTTACAAATACAAAACTTTGTATTTGTAAATGAAGGTGGTATATGGAGGACATCTCCAAATGGAGTAGTCTTAAGTTCTCCATAACAATAAAGTAGTAGACTTTTTTTTTAAAAAAAAATTTTCATATGTTTTTTGGCTGCATAAATGTCTTCTTTTGAGAAGTGTCTGTTCATATCCTTTGCCCACTTGTTGATGGGGTTGTTTTTTCTTGTAAATTCGTTTGAGTTCATTGTAGATTCTGGATATTAGCCCTTTGTCAGATGAGTAGGTTGCAAAAATTTTCTCCCATTCTGTAGGTTGCCTGTTCACTCTGATGGTGGTTTCTTTTGCTGTGCAGAAGCTCTTTAGTTTAATTAGATCCCATTTGTCAATGCTGGCTTTTGTTGCCAGTGCTTTTGGTGTTTTAGACATGAAGTCCTTGCCCATGCCTATGTCCTGAATGGTATTGCCTAGGTTTTCTTCTAGGGTTTTTATGGTTTTAGGTCTAACATGTAAGTCTTTAATCCATCTTGAATTAACCCAAATGTCCAACAATGATAGACTGGATTAAGAAAATGTGGCACATGTACACCAAGGAATACTATGCAGCCATAAAAAATGATGAGTTCATGTCCTTTGTAGGGACATGGATGAAGCTGGAAACCATCATTCTGAGCAAACTATTGCAAGGACAAAAAACCAAACACCGCATGTTCTCACTCATAGGTGGGAATTGAACAATGAGAACACATGGACACAGGAAGGGGAACATTACACACTGGGGACTGTTGTGGGGTGGGGGGAGGGGGGAGGGATAGCATTAAGAGATATACCTAATGCTAAATGATGAGTTAATGGGTGCAGCACACCAACATGGCACATATATACGTATGTAACAAACCTGCACGTTGTGCACATGTACCCTAAAACTTAAAGTATAATAATAATAATAAAATTTTTTTTATTTTTATTTTAGGTTTGGAGGTACATGTGCAGGTTTGTTATATAAGTAAACTCATGACTTGGAGGTTTGGTATAGAGACTATTTCATCACCTGGGGACTTTTTTCCCTGAACCTCTCCCCACTTCCACTTTTCTCTCAAGTAGGCCCCAGTGTCTGTTGTTCCCCTCTTTATGTCCGTGTGTTCTTATTATTTAGCTCCTATTTATAAGTGAGAACATGTGGTATTTGGTTTTCTGATCTTGCGTTAGTTTGGTAAGGATAATGGCCTCCAGTTCCGTCTGTGTTCCTGGAAAAGAAGTGATCTCATTCTTTTCTATGGCTGCATAGTATTCCATGGTGTGTATATATACCACATTTCCTTTATCCAGCCTATTGTTGTTGGCTATCTAGGTTGATTCCATGTCTTTGCTATTGTGAGTAGTGCTGCAATAAACATAATGTGTGCATGTGTTTTTATGGTAGAATGATTTATATTCCTCTGGGTATATACCCAGTAGTGGGATTGCTGGGTCGAATGGTAGTTCTGTTTTTAGTTTTCTGAGGAATCACCACACTGTTTTCCACAGTGGCTGAACTAACTTACACTCCCACCAGCAGAGTACAAGTGTTTCGTTTTCTTGGCAGCCTGGCCAGCATCTGTTATTGTTTGAGTTGTTAATAATAGCCATTCTGACTGATATGAGATGGTATCTCATTTTGATTTTAATTTGCATTTCTCTAATGATCAGTGATAATTGAGCATTTCTTCATATGCTTGTTGGCCACATGTGTATCTTCTTTTGAAAAGGGTCTGTTCATATCCTTTGCCTGCTTTTCAATGGGGTTGTTTTTTGCTTGTACATTTGTTTAAGTAGATTCTGGATATTAGACCTTT
Source organism: Hylobates moloch (assembly GCF_009828535.3). Taxonomy (NCBI): domain Eukaryota; kingdom Metazoa; phylum Chordata; class Mammalia; order Primates; family Hylobatidae; genus Hylobates; species Hylobates moloch. The sequence goes on along the minus strand of NW_026652297.1, from coordinate 17,328,586 downwards.
GTCAGATGTATAGTTTGCAGATATTTTCTCCCGTTCTGTGGGTTGTCTGTTTACTCTGTTGATGGTTTCTTTTGCTGTGCAAAAGCTCTTTAGTTTAATTAGGTTCCATTTATCAATTTTTGCTGAAATTGCTTTTGGCATTTTTGTTATGAAATCTTTGCCAGATTCTGTATCCAAAATGTTATTTCCTAGGTAATCTTACAGGGTTTTTATAGCTTTAGGTTTCACATTTAGGTCTTTAATCCATCTTGAGTTTATTTTTGTATAATACATAAGGTGAGGGTCCAGTTTCAATCTTGTTTTTATTTTTTCTTTTATTTATTTATTTTTTCTTTTTGGTAGGAACAAGGTTTTGCTATGTTGCCCAGGCCTAGCCTTAATTTTTCTAGTTAACTTCTTTCTCCTGAGATACTCAAAGTACAGGGTTGGTGTTCAGAAAATAGTGATTCTGTAGGTGTTTTACAAATCAACTAAGACAGACTTACAAATATTTGCCTTTTGTGTCTCTGCAGTAGCTGAGATACTGTGGCGAATGCAAGGAACTATGTGACACTATATCTTCAGGAAGCACAGAATTTGAGATCGAGTACATGTATAGTATATGTGAAGAGATGAGTGGCATCAGATAACATTTAATGAATAGTACAAATAAGTTAGAATGTACTTCAAATTATGAGAACAAAGATTTGTACCACAATAGCCTTTTAACTAGAATATTATAATATGGAATTCCAAAAGCTGTTTGACTTACTATTTATGTGATTTAAGCAAGTCACTTAATCTCTCTGAGGCTTGGCTATTTTTATTTGTAAAAGGGGATGCAGATAGAACCCAAACTACAAGGGTGGAGTAGAAATTAAATGAGATAACAGATGAGAAAGAGCAGTGCAGGATCCTTATATAAGATTGTCATTTGTGATGTACAGAAATGTCCACCTCTGTGCCTTTTAAGCATGTGGCAGAACTGTACTACCTTGCCTCCTTTGCAGTTAGGTATGGCCATGTGTCTTACTCTGGCCAATGAAATGTGGGCCCAAGTGGATATATGCCACTTCCGGGTGGAAGCTTTTAAGAGCCTGTGTGTGAATCATTGTTTTCCCCTTTTTTTCTCCGTCACTGGGATTGTGGAAGCAATGTGAAGCCTTAATTGACCTGGGGTCCCTTGAGTGGCTATGATGAGCAAAGCCCCCAGCTACTTGATGTTGACAAGAAACAAATTTCTGTCATGTTAAAATAATGAGATATTGGGATTGTTACTGCAACGTAATTTCCTGGAACAGTCTGGCTAGAATGTATACCAATCATTCTTAATATTACTTGAGTACCTGGATATCCAGGTTTTAGACATGCATCTGCTGCATGTTAGATTTGTTAATATCTTTGCTACCGTTTTTAACTCCAGTTTTCCAAAAAAGATGTTGGCTTCAACCCAGTCATGTCTTTTTCTCTTCTTTTCTGTTAAGTATTTAAGGTATCTACAGACCAGGACTAGAACTGGGCTTTTCTGTCTACTTCTATTTTTCAAAAGTTTAATTGGAGGGAAAAGTTACTGGTCAAGACAAAGTTTCTATGCAGATCATAACAATATTTGAAAGAGTGGCTGAATATAATTAAAGACAAGCTATACCTTTATGTGTGTACACACACACATATATATATTTAAAAAGTCTGTAGTTATTACCACTAAATTAAACCTGAGTCTTATAAATTTTGGAAAAGTAAACTCTTGCTCAGATTTTAAGTTCTTACTCTCCTTGACACCTTTTTCTCACTTAGAGAAAATTGGACCCATTTTAGAACATGTGGCCATAAACTGGTGCTTGAGAGCCATGGAAGGAATGGCATTCTGTTTAAGAGTACTTTTAACAAGTTAAAGATAGCAAGTTCTCTTGGAGGGTGCCTAAAACATAGCTACTTTATATTAAACTCTTATCTGCATTAAAGAATATAGTAAGCATTCAGTGTAACAGTCAGTAACTGATGATCCAAGCCATCAGTTATAATGAGGATTTACGTGTATCCTGTTGAATATAGCTCTCTCAGGGTGTGTGTAAGCCAGGCGAATGAGCTTCCCCGGTTCTGGATAACAGTTAGCCCAGTGTGACTCTGTTGAAAGGCTGGTTAGTGCCAGCACTGCAGACTACAACATGGCCTTTTGAGTGCTCAGTCTCTTTAGACTGAACAGATTAACCCTTCTTTTTGGAGTAAAGCCTACATTGCCATATGCCAGGTACTAGACAAGTGGGTTATCTCCTTTAAGCCTCTTAACAATCCTGTGAGTCCTTTTAACTCCTTCTTATATAACAGATTCAGACAACAACAAACAAAAAAAACAGAGGTGGGTTCTGCCCTCCATATTTATCTCTGTGGTGTCTCATGTATCTTACAAACTGGTTAGATGGGCTGGGTGTGGTGGCTTACGCCTGTAATCCCAGCACTTTGGGAGGCCAAGGTGGGCGGGTCACAAGGCCAAGAAATCGAGACCCTCCTGGCCAACATGGTGAAACCCCATCTCTACTAAACATACAAAAATTAGCTAGGCATGGTGGCATGCGCCTGTAGTCACAGCTACTTGAGAGGCTGAGGCAGGAGAATCACTTAAACCCAGGAGGTGGAGGTCACAGTGAGCCGAGATCCCGCCACTGCACTCTAGCCTGGCGACAGAGTGAGACTCTGTCTAAAAAAAAAAAAAAAAAAGAAAGAAATTGTTGTGACATAGGTTGACTTAAGGAAGCAAATCTTTTAGTTCTTTAACATCTTTGACATTTGTTTCATAGAAAATCAAAAATGCCAGAGTCAAAGAGAAACTGCCCATCATTCTGCCATGCATATTGAAGTGTGATTGAACTTTGGCATGCAGTCCCCTTCCTGAGCCTAAGTGTGTGCAGTGTTTGTGGCAGGAGATGTGAAGGAGCACTGTCCATCTTCCAGCAGTACTGGGAGAACTCAGCATCTCAAGGATGAGGGACAGGAGATTTAATTTAGTTAAATAGTCAATCATGAGAGGAGCTATCATAAAGTTAAATGTCCATAGTTACTGTCTCCTTTGGCCTTTCCCATAGCTGGCTAATGTCATCCAGCTGCCAATCAAGGTTTGTGAATAGGTGGCTAACACAGCAGAATAACAGCTCAGGCCATGTATGTATGTTTAGCAGGCTGTAAGAATTCCCACCCTTTCCCATTCAGGGAAAATGTCACAAGCATGCTATATCTGTTGGTGAATGTGATGAATCACCCAGAGAAGGACAGCAAAAATGCAGGCTTTCCATATAAAAAGGGAAAACATTACATTCATTGTCTCCCCAGATCTTCATTCATGACATCCATGGTTTCTGATAGATCATCCTCTATGATTCCCCACTATTGTAAGGAAGTAGGCGAGCTGCTCTGTGTGTCCCTTATCACACCAGTCGATAGTGATGAGTACGAACTTATCACTATGATATACTTCATGGTTTTCCAACTATAAACTAGTTTTTATTCTAGCTTTGCTAATCTAGTTAGGTAAGTCTCCATGGCCCATTCCCCTGGAATTTAGCTGTTTTAAAACATTAATACATCTGTCATCTGTGTATTTCTCTTTCTTCTCTTTGGCTGCATTTATCCATGCTCTGAGTAGCTAACTTACTTTCCTCCGTTCACTCCAAAGGATCCACCCCTTTGATGACCTGATCTTTGAGGGCTCTTGCACCTTACTCAGTGTCTTTCTGGTATAATTTTTTCCAGGAGCAGCCCTACGGGTTTACGTTCAGATTCAAGAAGCCCACTATGATGATGATAACCCCTAGGTACCTCTAACTCTGGGCCAGCGACTTTTCCACATGTTCATGTTAACTTACTTCTCATAGCCCTGTGAGCGGATATTGTTGTTATCTGCATTTTGCGGATGAGGGAGCTGAGTCACAGAGACGTTAAATGACATGCAACGTCACCCAACTGTTAGTGGCAGATCTGGGACTTGAAGCCAGGCAGCGTGGCTCTAGGACCTCTCTTCTTTAACTGCTACTCTATGCTCATCCTGTATCCCTTCTGTTTTCATTTTCACTTTTTTTTTCTGAAATTTTCTTCATAAACGACGTGAAATGTCTTTCTGTTTTGTCCTGCTTTGTTTAAGAGGACCCAGCAAAGGTGCAGAGAGAATGTAATGGCTTGGCCCCTGATGTCACTGCAAGTAAGAATCCATGTTGAGAAGCATGGGGAGAGGCCAGAATCAAATAGAACATGCTAGGTTCACAGTCACCTTCTTTGCTGACAGACGCCATCTCTGTGGAGAACTACAGGGTTTTCCTGTGGTGTGCTTAAGAGGCGGCTGGTTTTCTGGCCCATCTGAGGCAGAAGGCACCCTCCAGGTAGGCAGGCTTCCTTTAGGGCTGCTGCTCCTCTTATGGGTCACTCAGCCTCAGTTAAAGTCCTCAGAGCTGGTTCTAGAAAGTGGCGCTGGTGCGAGAAGAGGAACTGACACCGCTCAGTGGAATCACATGAAGAACCAATAGCGATGTTTCCTTGGTTAGTGGGTCTGGGTGTGAGACTGTGAGAACATGTGTGTGTTCCCAGACCTCAACATAGCCACACCTAAGGAGTTGGCCTTGCGTCTAAATGATGTTCTCTGTTCCTCTGTCAGGAACCAGACAAGGCCTAATTTCCATGCTGTGTTTGTGAAATCACTGAGTCCTAGGACTCATTCAGATTGAATGCTGCTTCTCCAGGTTTAGGTTAAATAAGTATTTTAGCCTTGGTTGCTGGGGCCAGGTTTATTGCAATGGGGCATAGCCAGGCTGACACGGCCACCATGGACTGCCACTTTCAAATGCTTTCCATTTACAGAAAAATTGATGGAGCTTCTCCTAGGGTAGATCTAATCAGTTGGCAATTCCTTGCTGTCATTGCTAACCTATCTGTGCCTTCAAACCTCTGTTGACTTTGAGGACCTATCTGCCTACTTTCTGCAAGCCACTCAGCCCAGCCATCCTGTTCCACTTCTTATGTATCTGGTATCTGGGTCAGTCCAGCACCACCTTTGGTGCCAAGCCTTTGTCCTTGTGCAATTTTGTAGACTTCTTTGGGGGGTGGTTTAAGGATTTGATGCAAAGCATGATGTCTGACATTGATATTACACTGTCACCTGAGCCCCTGTAATGGCCTCCTAACTGGACCTCCTGCTTACACACACCTCCCCACAATCTTCAAAAGCAGTTTTGTACCTATTGCCAATACGATCTTTTAAAAATGAGCATTCTATCATATCGGTTTCTTGCTTAAAATCCTCCAGTGACTTCTCAATTTTTGGCATATTGAATCAAACCCAAGCCTGCATAACCCCACATGATCTTGTCCCGCCTCTACCTTGGACACCATTTTGTACCAGGCCCTTTTGATTCAGCCACACCAACCTTCTGTTTTAACACTTCGAGTACTTGCATTGGTACTTGTGTACATGCAGTTTCTGCTTCCTGGAGTGCTTGTCCATTGATCTTACATGGCTGGCCTCTTCACACCGTCGGCTCTCACCTTAACATCCTCTAGAGGCATTCTTTCATCACTCAGTCTAAAGTAGCCACTCTGTCACTCTTTCTGCCTCTCGTATATTTGTCCATTGTCTCTCTACTCTCCTTAGAAAATAAGCTCCATGAGGCGGGGACCTTTCATGTCCTGTTCTGTTGTATCTCCAATGCCTAGAATAGTGCCTGGAACATAGTAGATAGGTGTTCAATTAATAGCTATTGAATGAATAAATGATATATGGTAAGTGCTCAATAAATGTTAGCTATTATTATTTTGTTAGATAAAAACAAAAATGTGAAAATATAACTGGGGTTCCATTGAGTCCTGATTCTTTGCAGTGTTATGTTCAAATAAACAACTGTGTGGCAGAAAAATATGACTAAAAGCAACTAACATCTTTACTCATTCCCTCAAAAAAAAAAAAAAAAAAAAATGCCCAAAGTGAGAGGTGTATTTTTCACCTGTAACAGAACTTGTTGAAATCTTGTCTCGCCATTTCTGGTACAGTATTCAACACACATGGCAGCTCTGCCAACTGTGTCTTTCTGTCTGTTTGCCAACCCCCAACCAAAGAGCTCCTCGAAAACCTGGCTAAGTGCCTTCAGGTGCTGTTGTTACCTCTTTTTTGGCCCCAGTTTCTAAATCAGCATTCAGAAAAGGTCAGGAGTCACACAGGCACATTGGAACCTAGAGTGAAATTGGGGGTGGTGGAAGTGAGGTTGGGAATACTCAGGTTTATAGTTTTTTAACCTGCTAGACATACAGCAAAAAAAAGGGAACTGATTAAAGATGTGAGTGTATTCTAAACTGAAGAGTACTTAAGACTATCCTAAATAGCTGTACTTGTGGAGCATTGAATCCTAGACTTTTTTTTTCCAGATATACAAAAGCTAGATCTCTTTAATCTTGGTGTCCCGCTACAGAGCTTTGAACCCAGAATAGAAGGAGATCTCTACTATCACAAAGCTTGTGCATTAAAACCATTTGTTTACTCTATAGGTCCTCCCTTGGAACCTTATTGACTTGCTTTATTATTTTGTTTGTAACTACCGTAGGTTAGAAACTGGACCTAAAAGGGAAGGGGAACTATTAGAGACAAGGAAAAGAACACGATACTAGTCAGCCTGAGTGAGCAGACCAAGATGAAAAATGATCTCACTACACAGTGGTAACAGTGACCCTGATTCCTAAAGTGGGAGTCATATTAAAGACAGGAGTGTGTCCTGGTCACTTTTATCTTTGAATTGTTTCTCCAGTAGTGGGGTTCTGGCTTCCAGAGCCATCAATGCCCTCTGTTCAGCTTTCTTATGTCCAGCACACATTTGCAAGACAGATCTTTAAGATTACAGGATGTGGTCTTGGGAAAGCAGGTCTTTACTGTGCAAAATATCCAGGTCTACTAGAGCATCTTTTCTGAGCCCTTGGCTTCATTAATACACTGCTTCAACCTGCTGACCTCAACTGACTCATCAGGTTATAAACGGAGTTGGGAATAGAAATTATTTCCCTGGGGGATCCCAGTTGTATAATAGCTGTCATTTGTATGCAGTAAAATGATTTGCAGAGTAGCACAGCTCAGAGTTCCCAGCTGCATTCTGTCTGTTTATTTCTGGCAGCATATGAAACAGTTTGCTGGATATGTGGTTTCCAAAAGGTAACATGGACATAATAGTAACATCTGGGGCTGGGGTTTTCTCCCACCCCATATAGATTTTAGTAGGAAGTCTACATCTAAGGAATTTGAGTTTAATGTCTGTTGCTTGCTTTCTAACTGCATGCCTGTCAGTTCTCCATTGCTTTTAGTGGCCACAGTCTTGAGCCTCTCAGCTGCCATCTCCCAGAGAGTGCCAAGCTAAAGAGCTACACATAAATATTCATGAGGGAAAGAGACTCAGAAAGCAGAGGACAGGTTGGGGAACCCTTTTTTCTGAGATGGGCTACTGGCTTCTTGCCTTACTTTCTTTTTCCTCTCTCCATCCCCCCTAGAGTAAATTAACTTATACACTGGCCATTGTCTTCCCTGCCCAGTGGGGAAGAGGCAGGACAGAGTGGAAGGCAACAGCCAAGAGAAGTGTGGGAACTACACATGTTCCCCTGGGATGGCATGATGTTGTCCAACCAACTTATGCCACTGAAGGGTGCATTGTCCAAATAGTCCTTATATACCATAGGGGTCAAGGAGGGTGTAATGAGGAGAACAGAGAATCATGAGTGATAATAGCTGTTGTGGTGGACAGCAGAAGGGTAGAGGAAGGAGAGATGCTCTTGTTTGCCCTAGCCAGGCTAGTGGGGACTGTGCCTTGGAGACAGTTATACAGGGGCTCACACTCCTTCCTCTGACTCCCTAAACCTTTCTCTATCAGAACATCAGATGTAAATGAACTGCAGCTGCAGCCTTGAAGACTATGAAGAGAGGGAGGATATTTCAGACCTCTGTGCCTCACTAAGAGGTGGGAGAGTTGATGCTCAGGGGCCTGAATCTATGAGTCTTCTGATAATTTTGCCATTGGGTGTGGCATCCTCCTCTTATTGTCATCTTTCTCCTCCCTCTGCATTGAAATCATCCCTAGCTACCGAGTTTCCCACAGCTTAGGCTGCTGGTGAAGGCCCCGGTTTGTTCCACACTTGATTGTTCTCTGACAGCTACTTGTCTGAGTCTCAAGTTCCTGATTTTCAGTTTTCACAATATTCCAAGCTAGGATCTTGCCTATTTCTAGTTGCCCTTACCTAGGTTTCCATTTTATAACTTCCTATCAAAGATACACAGTCTGATTAACTCTTCATAATATGGTTTTCTCTTTGTAAGCAGTAGAATTGGACTCTTAAATCAGATCAATTTATAGAACAGCTGTCACAACCATCTCTATGTGTCTGCCTTCGCATGGACTATATTTTTAGTGCCGTTTTCTACTATATGACAAGAATACTTTTATTAATCTCAGCAGACAAGACCAAGTGTCAAGTCACAGCAAGGGTGATGGGAGCCAGGATTTCTTACTGGCTTGACTGAACACCTCTGACTAAGGGTAGTTCTTCCGGTAATTGAACACACACCGATGCTTTAACACAGTTTCTAGCCTAGCCTGTCTCCTGAGCCTGATCATTTGAATAAGTGGGGAGTCTCTAAGCTGGACACAGAACACCCTGTGTCATATGATTGGTGGGTCTGAATGAAAATCTTTGTATTGGAGCTGGAATGGCAGGAGACAGTGCAATATAGTAGAAGCAACACTGAACTTGTAGTGAGAATCTTAGGTTTGGGAGCATCCTTACTCTGCTATCTTACTGTCCACATGATGTGGTCAAAACACTTAACCTGATGTTGTTCAGCTGTTCATGAATCCTGTGTACCAGACACTGTGCTTGGCACTGCTGACACAATGGTGACTGTGGCAAGATCTTGCAGCTAAGTATGACAACTCTGGCTATGTTAGGGGGCTCTTGTGACCCTTGAATGAGATAATGTTAGGGAGTTCTTGTGCACCTTAAATGATAGAAGAGTCACTTCTTTTGTGACCTTTAAATGTTCACAAGAGGGGTCTCATTTTTATTGAAAAAAATGAATAATATGCGTAATTTAAAGTCCACATGGGAAAGCATTAATGTATCCAACCAGAGCACCATATTGACAAAAGTGCATAGCTACACAGATGAAGAATGTACACTATCTAGTGGGAAAATATTTTTTACACATTTGTACACTTACAGTAACAAAGTATAAACACTACTGCCTTTGAGCCAAGGAATATAAATACTTATTAAAAATAAATTATATGAAATGCCATTTGATTCTCTTAGAAGCTATTCTTCTGTGTCATCATTGAACACCCAGAAAGACTACAGGCTTCTAAAGAAACATCTCTATTTACATGGTGTATTTCTGTATCACTCTTCAGGCTCAAAAGAGAAGCAGAGCAGAGTGGCTGTAAGGCATGGATTGAGGACAATCTTCAGACCACCCTTTCCTGGTGAGGGAGGGGCTTTGTGAAGGCTTATGTTCTCCTTTGGAACCTAAAAGGCAGCTCTTGAGATCTTCCTGAGGGACTAAATACCAAAGGGAGATTAGGCCTGGGCAGACTTAAATGCACTGCATATTGGATGATTCGAAGTGACAGAGAAGAGCATTTTAAAATTATATACTGTAAGACAGATTACAGATCTATAAAAAGACAATGTCCCATTAAAAACTCCTCATGACATATTGGTAAGTGGAGAAAAGAGAGACTATAGATTGTTTTGTGTGTATCTCACTTTTTGGAAAAAGAAGTATTTGCAGGTTTATATGTGTTTCAGTCTGTTTTGGCACCTTAAAAAACACACAATTTATAAATTTAGAAAAAGAGAGGAGACTTCATTTTTTCTTAAGAATTATAGCTTGCAAGGTGCCCATCCCACAGTCTGAGAAGCCTGCCTCTGACCAAGACCCACTTCGGAGGAGGTGGGTTTGGGATAGGAGCTTTATGCTAAACAGGTTGGCTAAACATATATGTTGAACAGGTTACAGAGGGGGCTATGAATATTCATGAAGCTGGTCCTAACACGTGTATTAGACAAACATGCATATAACATACACCTATCTTCACTTTGGGGTGGACACTTAACATTTAAATGTATTACAGTTAGGCCCTATATGTCAAAAGGTCTTTTCAGGGCATGAAGGCACCCAAGTGGGTAACATCTGTGAACCAGCCAGAATCAATCCATGGTTGGTGGTCTTCTCATCAGGAGAAAGTTACTGAAATCAGTCTTGTCCAATAAAGCTGTATTTATGGCTGATAGAACAGGGGTTCAGTTAGCATCTGTGAGCTGGATGAGTTGTAATTATTTTAATGTTGCTTATATCAAGGCCAGTGTTTGTAGCTGCTAGGGAAAAAGAAAAACCTTGTGACAATTAAAACATAGTTTATGTTGGAGGGTGGGGTTGGGAGGTGGGAGAGCATCATCAGGAAGAATAGCTAATGGATGCTGGGCTTCATACGTAGCTGATGGGATGATCTGTGCACAAACCACCATGGCACACATTTACCTGTGTAGCAGACCTGCACATGCACCCCCGAACTAAAAATAGAAGTTGGAAAGAAATCGTTTAATTTACTCATAAATAAGCAGTTTTGTGTCCGAAATTGGTGGGTTCTTGGTCTCCCTGACTTCAAGAATGAAGCCGCGGGCCCTTGCAGTGAGTGTTACAGTTCTTAAAGATGGTGTGTCCGGAGTTTGTTCCTTCTGATGTTCGGATATGTTCGGAGTTTCTTCCTTCTGGTGGGTTTGTGGTCTCACTGGCTTCAGGAGTGAAGCTGCAGACCTTCGTGGTGAGTGTTACAACTCTTAAGGCAGTGTGTCTAGAGTTGTTCCATCCTCCCGTCCAGAGTTGTTCATTCCTGCCGGTGGGTTCATGGTCTCGCTGGCCTCAGGAGTGAAGCTGCAGACCTTCACGGTGAGTGTTACAACTTATAAAGGCAGTGCAGATCCAAAGAGTGAGCAGCAGCAACATTTATTGCAAAGAGTGAAAGAACAAAGCTTCCACAGTACGGAAGGGGACTGGAGTGGGTTGCTGCTGCTGGCTTGGGCAGCCTGCTTTTATTCCCTTATCTGACCCCACCCACATCCTGCTGATTGGCCCATTTTACAGAGAGCTGATTGGTCCGTTTTACAGAGAGCTTATTGGTCTGTTTGGACAGGGTACTGATTGGTGCATTTACAATCTCTGAGCTAGATATAAAAGTTCTCCAAGTCCCCACTAGATTAGCTAGACACAGAGCACTGACTGGTGCATTTACAAACCTTGAGCTAGACACAGAGTGCTGATTGGTGTGTTTACAATCCTTTAGCTAGACATAAAAGTTCTCCAGTGTTTACAAACCTTGAGCTAGACACAGAGTGCTAATTGGTGTATTTACAATCCTTTAGCTAGACATAAATGTTCTCCAAGTCCCCACTAGATTAGCTAGACAGAGCACTGATTGGTGTGTTTACAAACCTTGAGCTAGACACAGAGTGCTGATTGGTCTGTTTACCAACCTTGAGGTGGACACAGAGTGCTGATTGGTGCATATACAATCCTCCAGCTAGACATAAAAGTTCTCCAAGTCCCCACCCAACTCAGGAGCCAAGCTGGCTTTGCCTAGTGGATCCTGCGCCAGGGCAACGGACGGAGCTGCCTGCCAGTCCCGTGCTGTGCACCAGCACTCCTCAGCCCTTGGGTGGTCCATGGGACTGGCCGCAGAGCAGGGGATGGTGCCCATCAGGGAGGCTCGGGCCATGCGGGAGCCCACCGTGGGGGAACTTGGGCATGGTGGGCGGCAGGTCCCAAGCCCTGCCCCGTGGGGAGGCGGCTGAGGCCCAGCGAGAATTCAAGCATGGCACAGGTGGGCCAGCAGTGCCGGGGGACCTGGTGCACCCTCCACAGCAGCTGGCCCGGGTGCTAAGCCCCTCACTGCCCAGGGCCGGTGGCACCGGCTGGCCGCTCGGAGTGTGGGGCCCGCCGAACCCATGCCCCCCCGGAACTCGTGCTGGCCCGCGAGCACCACATGCAGCCCCAGTTCCTGCCTGCACCTCTCCCTCCACACCTCCCTGCAAGCAGAGGGAGCCAGCTCTGGCCTCGGCCAGCACAAAGAGGGGCTCCCACAGTGCAGTGGCGGGCTGAAGGGCTCCCCAAGTGTGGCCAGAGTGGGCACCAAGGCCAAGGAGGTGCCGAGAGCGAGTGAGGGCTGCCAGCACGCTGTCACCTTTCAGTTTATTCCAAGGGTAGGAGTGTGTGACTTAACACTTTCCTGGCATGGCCTTACGTCCTGTTTATAATTTGGTATATTAGTGCCACAGAGAGTCTGTTTTGTCAGTCTTATGATCTCTATTTTGACATTAATGCTGGCCAGTTGTGTCTAAACTGAAAAAGAGAAGGGATGTAATGAGGCATGTCTGGCCTCCCATCCCATCCTGGCTGGGAACTCAGTTTTAAGATTTTTATGGGGTTGCCTTGGCCACAAAGGGGCCTATTCAGTCAGTTGTGGGGGCAGGTAGGATTTTATTTTTGGTTTACACACTATAATAGAATACCACAGACTGTGTAATTTGTAAGGAAAAATGTATTTCTTACAATTCTGGAAGCTGAGAAGTCTAAAGTTAAGGGGCCCGCATCTAGCGAGGGCCTTCTTGCTACATCTTCACATGGCGGAAGGCTTGAAGGGCAAGAAAGCAGAGGAGAGAGCGGGGGAGAAGGGGATTGAACACATCCTTTTATTAGGAACCTACTGAGAGGTGAAGCTGGCTGGGCTTCTGGGTTGGGTGCGACCTTGGAGAACTTTTCTGTCTAGCTAAAGGATTGTAAACGCACCAATCAGCACTTGGTAAAAAAGGACCAAGCAGCACTCTGTAAAATGGACCAATCAGCTCTTTGTAAAATGAATCAATCAGCAGGATGTGGGCGGGGCCAAATAAGGGACTAAAAGCTGGTCACTTGAGCCAGCAGTGGCAACCCACTCGGGTCCCCTTCCATGCTGTGGAAGCTTTGTTCTTTCGTTCTTCGCAATAAATCTTGCTGCTGCTCACTCTTTGGGTCTGCATTGCCTTTATGAGCTGTAACACTCACTGTGAAGGTCTGCAGCTTTGCTCCTGAAGCCAGTGAGACCACGAACCCACCAGGAGGAACAAACAACTCTGGTCGCACCACCTTTATGAGCTGTAACACTCACTGCGAAGGTCTGCAGCTTCACTCCTGTAGTCAGTGAGACCACGAACCCGCCAGAAGGAAGAAACACCGGACACGTCCAAACATCAGAAGGAAAAAACTCCGGACACACCATCTTGAAGAACTGTAACACTCACTGCGAGGGTCCGCGGCTTCATTCTTGAAGTCAGTGAGACCAAGAACCCACTAATTCCGGACACACTACTCCCAAGATAACAGCATTCATCTATTCATGCCCTCGTGGCCTAATCACCTCTTAAAGGTCCCACTTCTCAACACTGTTGCATTGGGGATTAAGTTTCCGACACATGAACTTTGTGGTCACATTCAAACCATAGCAGTATGCAATATTAACTTTATCATTGGATGATATAGTTATGTACTCATCTTTGGACTTTCTGTATTTTCTAAGCTTTGTGCAGTAAGCGTGTATTTCTTTTGTTATCAGAAAAGTAATTATTGTAAACAAAATCCTATTATAAACAGAACTCTAAAATATCTATACAGCAGAGGGACTGTGTTGTTCATTATTTTTTTCCTACTGTCCGGACTATGCAGTGGAATCACATGAGAGAGCTTGTGAATGCTGCAGATTTCTGAGCCTCAGCCCTAGAGTTGCTGGCTTATTCAGTTGTTCTGGAAGGAGATGAGGCTGCCAGGGAAAATGGAAGCAGATTCTGTAACAAGTCATAATACTACGGAATATTATCAAAGCTATCATTTCCCATATAACTCCAGATTTATTATAACCTGGGACAAAATGTGTACCCCAATTGAAAATTATCACTGTAGCCTTCCCTCTGTCTTGGCTCCAGTTGTTGCCCTACCTGAGAAGAATGTATCTAGTTCAGTTTCCCCCGAGATGCTTTTCAGGCTCTGTGGGACTTAGAAAAAGCAATTATCTGTCAAATACCAGATGGCTGTGTAGATTAGCCTCAATGAGTAAAAACACAGTGATGCGAACAAAAGATGGTGATTAGCTGGTTGAATAACAACAGACCATCTCAGCGCAGATGCACTGGAAACAAGGGCGGGATCAGATACTATCGTTTTTATTTTCTTGGGTTCATTAACAATGCATTCATTATTTCAATACTGCTCTGATGTTAACAGAGAGATAAGGAAAGGGGGATAACTTTTACACCACAGCTTTCTCATTTTTATTAAAGTAACATTTTCTTAAAACTTCATGGTAAGAGATGACTTAATGTTGTTTTCCATCTGGTTGTAAAGAATGGTTATGTGTGCTTCCTGGGAGATTTAAAAAAAAAAAAAAGAAATAATTCAAAACTAAGCATTTTTAGCTCAGTTTATGTAACTGTTGTAGAAAAACTAATATTCCCATAATATTCAGATTGTCCACGTATGCAAACACAAGACTAAGTTGTATGAAACAGAAAAGACAATGGAGGCCACCCAAATGTTTTAGGCCATCGTTCTGGTTCTGTTCAGTTAAAAAAAAAAAAAAGAAATTTTCTAAGATGCTACCTATTCAAAACCCTGATGTAAACTCTAGGATCTCCCAACTCTCAGCTAAGGTATGAGTGAAGAGAAGAAAAATCACAGGTTTAAAGCATGGTTAAACCAAAACTAGTAAAATGTGGTAACAAACTTTTAATTGTAAAAATACTTAGTTTAAAATGCAGCCAATATTTAGAAACACATTAACACACTCTAAGACATCATCCAAAAAAAAGCATTTAGGTATTGGTGGTGTACAAGCACTAAACATCATTTTGCTTCAACAAAGAAATGATCAAAATATTAAAGTGAGAGTTTTAAAAAGATCAAAATCTGTTAAAATATACTGCTTTTTTTAATGAAAGAAGAAACATATCTCCAAGGTATGATAGGAGATATATCAATATATATCAGTTAATATATATTTCTAGGAATAGATGCCTCAAAAATATAGATATTGTTGCTGAATTGTGGGGGTTTAATTTTTTGACAAATGCATTATCTTAGACGTGGCCAGTTTGATTTGCCTTCCCCTAGAGAATCAATAGTTAAACCCCGTATCACCCAGCCCATGTTCCTAACATTCAGACAAGTGATGAAGATTAGGTAACTAAAAGCAGGTATTATCAGCAAGATGTATCACTGAAAGGCAAGCTGGTCACGAGTAGATGTTTTTTCATTGTTTTATTTATTCATTTGTGAGCCTGTGGTCACTGGTTCTGCCTAACTTCTCTCTCCGACATTTAGATAATTCACCACCAGATAGATGGTGATGGTGATGACTGGCTTTCTATTAATCTCTGTATCGACATTGTAGTTTGTCTACCCGTACTAGGTACATGAAAGAAGTTAGCAAAGCTTTAGTATAAATGGATGCATATGATGTGCTTTCAGAGAGTATCAGTTTTGCTTAAGGATGTTAGGGGCACAATAATATAAACAAGTTTTATTGCTAGTATATAATTTAAAAATTATATTTATATTAAAGTCATATTGCCTACTGTGGAATATAAAGCAAAATATGCATGTGTCTTTAAGAGATGGAGTCTTGCTCTGTCACCTATGCTGGAGTGCAGTGGTGCAATCATAGCTCACTGCAACCTCAAACTCCTGGACTCAAGTGATTCTCCTGCCTGAGTGTCCCAAATAGCTGAATACAGGTGCATGCCACCATGGGCTCAAAATACACATTTTTGTAAAGATGAAACAGGAGATTTCAGGGACATTTCCTGCTTAAAGAGGTCACTTTCCACTGTACCTCAGGACTCCAGAATGTGGGATTAGGATGATATATATTAGTTTACTCGCATCTTTTATTAGAGACTCCTCTATAAAAGGATTTGAGAAGCACTGCATGGGGCAGGAGGAAAAAGAGCACAAAATTTACTTAAATAGATGTCTATTCAATTACAGTTATGAGAGGACTCCATTAAGTTACACATTTTTTTTAAAACCTAACTCTTAAATGAGCCAAGCATAAATCACTAAGTATTCTATTTATGAGGATTCAACGTTTAGAGAATCAAAAAGCACCAGTGGCTACATTCTCACAATTTCCTGCAAGAACCATGAGTCTGTCACTTATCTACTTTAGTGTCTCATTTACCACTTTTGGTGTGAAAAGTTCCCCTGATTTATACATACCTGGACTCTTAATGCTAAAGATTCATTACATACCTTGATGATAATAATTATAATGATAACCCATACATAGTGTTTACTGCATGCCAGACACTGCTCTAAGGTTTTTGCATTTAACCCTCACAGGGATGCAATTGTCCTCATGCTTTCATTTTACAGATGAAGAAACTGACTTATAGAGAGTTAAGTAATTTTTTTCAAGGGCATGTAGCTTACAAATGATAGAACAAAGATTGGACCCTGGACAATCTGATTCCAGGGTCCTATTCTTAAACATTACCTTTTCCTGCTTCTTATAGAAATTATTAAATGTTTACTGTTTACAAGGCTAATATTTATGAAGTCATTAGAAATGATGTTGGAAAACTGCTTTGAATCACATAAGTAGCTATTAACAAATGAGGTTCTAGTAGAATTTGACAATAATGACATGGTAGGTGCCATTTGGCAAATAAAGGAAATAAAATGAAGCCCTGAAATAGATTTTTTAAATTACTTTCATTATGGTTTTGCTATGTACATCTTGTGTTAAGTAAAGAATGTTGCATGGTGCTATTGGGCAGGGGTTTTTTTGTGCTTTTTAAAACTTTATTTCAACATAACTATGCTTACGGAAATACAGTCATATTGGTTAATAGACTGCAACTTAGGTTTAACGTATAATACACAATTTGGACCAAAAACTTGGTACATGGTTTAAGATTTTAAAAAAGAACTTGCAATCTGATTTATTTTTATCTATTACCAATTGATATGGTTTGGCTGTGTCACTACCCAAATCTCATCTTCAATTCCCGTGTATTGTGGGAGGGACCTGGTGGGAAGTAATTGAATCATGGGGGCCGGTCTTTCTCATGCTGTTCTCGTGATAATAAGTCACATGAGATCTGATGGTTTTATAAGGGGGAGTTTCCCTCCACACGCTCTCTCTCTTCACCTGCTGCCATTCAAGTAAGACGTGACTTGCTCCTTCTTGCCTTCCACCATGATTGTGAGGCCTCCCTAGCCATGTGGAACTGTAAGTCCATTAAATCTCTTTCTTTTGTAAATTGCCCAGTCTCGGGTATGTCTTTGTCAGCAGCATGAAAACAGACTACCACACCAATGTAAAAAAGTTCAGATCGTCCATCAAATGCTGCTCAAGAAGGCAGCAAAAAGAAGGCAGCAAGAACTTTGAGAAATTTAGTTTTGGTTTGCCTCAGAAAAATAACATGTGTTGCACTGCATAAGTTTGTAAAATTGGTGCAACAAAACATTGTAATATTTCAGTGCCAGTTTAGAAAGTTCAGTAACTAACGGATATGGAAGAGGGTGGGAGGGAGACTATGTACACATGTGAAATTTGTAAAAGCTATCTGATTTAGATAATATTGCATGTAGGTTGTAAATCTACACAAACCAAGATTCAGATCATTTCTGCAATCTGAATTAACACTATCTGTTCATCTGCTGAGGTCAACCAGAAAACTGGGCACACTAGCTGTTAAGTTTTTTTGACTTATGGAAAAAAGAAAATTAAATTTCTTCCTCAACTTTTCAGTTCAGAAGTGAAGGTATATTACAGACAAGGTATTCCTTCTATTGTCAACATTCATGAGGTAGCATGCAATGTGGTCTACTTGGGTTTTAATTTGTATCAGCACACATATGCAAAATGGTCTCAAAAGTTAATCACCACATAACTTTAGAAGTGACCCTAAAAAATGAAATGGCTGGCGGGTGGAGCCAAGATGGCCGAATAGGAACAGCTCCAGTCTACAGCTCCCAGTATGACTGACACAGAAGACAGGTGATTTCTGCATTTCCAACTGAGGTACCGGGTTCATCTCACTGGGGAGTGCTGGACAGTGGGTGCAGTACACCGAGCGTGAGCCGAAGCAGAGTGAGGCATCGCCTCACCAGGGAAGTGCAAGGGGTCAGGGAATTCCCTTTCCTAGTCAAAGAAAGGGGTGACAGACTGCACCTGGAAAATCGGGTCACTCCCACCCTAATACTGTGCCTTACCAACGGTCTTAGCAAACGGCACATCAGGAGATTATATCCCAAGCCTGGCTCAGAGGGTCCTACGCCCACGGAGCCTCACTCATTGCTAACACAGCAGTCTGAGATCAGACTGCAAGGTGGCAGCGATGCTGGGAGAGGGGCACCTGCCATTGCCGAACCTTGAGTAGGTAAACAAAGCAGCCAGGAAGCTCAAACTGGGTGAAACCCACCGCAGCTCAAGGAGGCCAGCCTGCCTCTGTAGACTCCACCTCTGGGGGCAGGGCATTGCCAAACAAAAGGCAGCAGAATCCTCTGCAGACTTGAATGTCCCTGTCTGAGAGCTTTGAAGAGAGTAGTGGTTCTCCCAGCACGCAGCTGGAGATCTGAGAACGGACAGACTGCCTCCTCAAGTTGGTCCCTGACCCCCAAGTAGCTTAACTGGGAGGCACCCCCCAGTATGGGCAGACTGACACTCACACGGTCGGATACTCCTCTGAGACAAAACGTCCAGAGGAACGATCAGGCAGCAACATTTGCTGTTCACCAATATCCACTGTTCTGCGGCCTCTGCTGCTGATACCCAGGCAAACAGGGTCTGGAGTGGACCTGCAGCAAACTTCAACAGACCTGCAGCTGAGGGTCTTGTCTGTTAGAAGGAAGACTAACAAACAGAAAGGACATCCACACTAAAACCCCATCAGTACGTCACCATCATCAAAGACCAAAGGTGGATAAAACCACAAAGATGGGGAAAAAACAGAGCAGAAAAACTGGAAACTCTAAAAATCAGAGGGACTCTCCTCCTCCAAAGGAACGCAGCTCCTCACCAGCAACGGAACAAAGCTGGACAGAGAATGACTTTGAAGAGTTGAGAGAAGAAGGCTTCAGACAATCAAACTACTCTGAGCTAAAGGAGGAGGTTCTAACTCATGGCAAAGAAGTTAAAAACCTTCAAAAAAAAATTAGACAAATGGCTATTAGAATAACCAATGCAGAGAAGTCCTTAAAGGACCTGATGGAACTGAAAACCAAGGCACGAGAACTACATGACGAATGCACAAGACTCAGTAGCCGATTCGATCAACTGGAAGAAAGGGTATCAGTGACGGGAGATCAAATGAATGAAATGAAGTGAGAAGAGAAGTTTAGAGAAAAAAGAATAAAATGAAATGAACAAAGCCTCCAAGAAATATGGGACTATGTGAAAAGACCAAATCTACATCTGATTGGTGTACCTGAAAGTGATGGGGAGAATAGAACCAAGATGGAAAACATTCTGCAGGATATTATCCAGAAGAACTTCCCCAATCTAGCAAGGCAGGCCAACATTCAAATTCAGGAAATACAGAGAACACCACAAAGATACTCCTGGAGAAGAGCAACTCCAAGACACATAATTGTCGGATTCACCAAAGTTGAAATGAAGGAAAATATGTTAAGGGCAGCCAGAAAGAAAGGTCGGGTTACCCACAAAGGGAAGCCCATCAGACTAACAGCTGATCTCTCCACAGAAGCTCTACAAGCCAGAAGAGAGTAGGGGCCAATATTCAACATTCTTAAAGAAAAGAATTTTCAACCCAGAATTTCATATCTAGCCAAACTAAGCTTCATAAGTGAAGGAGAAATAAAATACTTTACAGACAAGCAAATGTTGAGAGATTTTGTCACCACCAGGCCTGCCCTAAAAGAGCTCCTGAAGCAAGCACTAAACATGGAAAGGAACAACCAGTACCAGCCCCTGCAAAAACATTGCAAATTGTAAAGACCATCAAGGCTAGGAAGAAACTGCATCAACTAATGAGCAAAATAACCAACTAACATCATAATGACAGGATCAGATTCACACATAACAATATTAACCTTAAATGTAAATGGGCTAAATGCTCCAATTAAAAGACACAGACTGGCAAATTGGATAAAGAGTCAAGACCCATCAGTGTGCTGTATTCAGGAAACCCATCTCACATGCAGAGGCACACATAGGCTCAAAATAGAGGGATAGAGGAAGATCTACCAAGCAAATGGAAAACAAAAAAAGGCAGGGGTTGCAATCCTAGTCTCTTATAAAACAGACTTTAAACCAATGAAGATCAAAACAGACAAAGAAGGCCGTTACATAATGGTAAAGGGATCAATTCAACAAGAAGAGCTAACTATCCTAAATATCTATGCACCCAATACAGGAGCACCCAGAGTCATAAAGCAAGTCCTTAGTGACCTACAAAGAGACTTAGACTCCCACACAATAATAATGGGAGACTTTAACACCCCACTGTCAACATTAGACAGATCAACGAGACAGAAGGTTAACAAGGATATCCAGGAATTGAACTCAGCTCTGCACCAAGGGGACCTAATAGACAGCTACAGAACTCTCCATCCCAAATCAACAGAATATACATTCTTCTTAGCACCACACCGCACTTACTCCAAAATTGACCACATAGTTGGAAGTAAAGCAGTCCTCAACAAATGTAAAAGAACAGAAATTGTAACAAACTGTCTCTCAGACCACAGTGCAATCAAACTAGAACTCAGGATTAAGAAACTCACTCAAAAATCACTTAACTACATGGAAACTGAACAACCTGCTCCTGAATGACTACTGGGTACATAATGAAATAAAGGCAGAAATAAAGATGTTCTTCGAAACCAATGAGAACAAAGACACAACATACAGAATCTCTGGGACACATTCAAAGCAGTGTGTAGAGGGAAATTTACAGCACTAAATGCCCACAAGAGAAAGCAGGAAAGATCTAAAATTGACATCCTAACATCACAATTAAGAGCTAGAGAAGCAAGTGTAAACACATTCAAAAGGTAGCAGAAGGCAAGAAATAACTAAGATGAGAGCAGAACTGAAGGAAATAGAGACACAAAAACCTTTCAAAAAAGTAATGAATCCAGGAGCTGGTTTTCTGATAAGATCAACAAAATTGATAGACTGCTTGCAAGACTAATAAAGAAGAAAAGAGAGAAGAATCAAATAGACGCAATAAAAAATGATAAAGGGGTTATCACTACTGATCCCACAGAAATACAAACTACCACCAGAGAATACTATAAACACCTCTACGCAAATAAACTAGAAAATCTAGAAGAAATGGATACATTCCTGGACACGTACACGCTCCCAAGACTAAACCAGGAAGAAGTTGAATCCCTGAATAGGCCAATAACAGGCTATGAAATTGAGGCAATAATAAATAGCTTACCAACCAAAAAAAGTCCAGGACCAGATGGATTCAGAGCCGAATTCTACCACAGGTAAAAAGAGGAGCTGGTACCATTCCTTCTGAAACTATTCCAATCCAGAGAAAAAGAGGGAATCCTCCCCAACTCATAGTATGAGGCCAGCATCATCCTGATACCAAAGCCTGGCAGAGACACAACAAAAAGAGAGAATTTTAGACCAATATCCCTGATGAACATCGATGCAAAAATCCTCAATACAATACTGGCAAACCGAATCCAGCAGCACATAAATGTAATCTAGCATATAAAAAGAACCAAAGACAAAAACCACATGATTATCTCAAGAGATGCAGAAAAGGCCTTTGACAAAATTCAACAACCCTTCATGCTGAAAACTCTCAATAAATTAGATATTGATGGGACATATCTCAAAATAATAAGAGCTATCTATGACAAACCCACAGCCAATATCGTACTGAATGGGCGCAAAAACTGGAAGCATTCTCTTTGAAAACTGGCAGAAAACAGGGATGCCCTCTCTCACCACTCCTATTCAACGTAGTGTTGGCAGTTCTGGCCACGGCAATTGGGCAGGAAAAGGAAATAAAGGGCATTCAATTAGGAAAAGAGGAAGTCAAATTGTCCCTGTTTGAAGATGACATCATTGTATATGTAGAAAACCCCATTGACTCAGCCCAAAATCTCCTTAAGCTGATAAGCAACTTCAGCAAAGTCTCAGGATACAAAATCAATGTACAAAAATCACAAGCATTCTTATACACCAATAACAGACAAACAGAGCCAAATCATGAGTGAACTCCCATTCACAATTGCTTCAAAGGGAATAAAATACCTAGGAATCCAACTTACAAGGGATGTGAAGGACCTCTTCTAGGAGAACTACAAACCACTGCTCAATGAAATAAAAGAGGACACAAACAAATGGAAGAACATTCCATGCTCATGGGTAGGAAGAATCAATATTGTGAAAATGGCCATACTGCCCAAGGTAATTTATAGATTCAATGCCATTCCCATCAAGCTACCAATGACTTTCTTCATAGAATTGGAAAAAACTACTTTAAAGTTCATATGGAACCAAAAAAGAGCCCGCATCGCC
Source organism: Hylobates moloch (assembly GCF_009828535.3). Lineage (NCBI taxonomy): Eukaryota > Metazoa > Chordata > Mammalia > Primates > Hylobatidae > Hylobates > Hylobates moloch. The sequence goes on along the minus strand of NW_026652297.1, from coordinate 17,305,997 downwards.
AAGTCAATCCTAAGCCAAAAGAACAAAGTTGGAGGCATCACACTAGCTGACTTCAAACTATACTACAAGGCTACAGTAACTAAAACAGCATGGTACTGGTACCAAAACAGAGATATAGACCAATGGAACAGTGCAGAGCCCTCAGAAATAATGCCGCATATCTACAACCATCTGATCTTTTGACAAACCTGACAAAAACAAGCAATGGGGAAAGGATTCCCTATTTAATAAATGGTGCTGGGAAAACTGGCTAGCCATATGTAGAAAGCTGAGACTGGATCCCTTCCTTACACCTTATACAAAAATTAATTCAAGATGGATTAAATACTTAAATGTTAGGCCTAAAACCATAAATACCCTAGAAGAAATCCTAGGCAATACCACTCAGGACATAGGCAGGGGCAAGGACTTCATGTCTAAAACACCAAAAGCAATGGCAACAAAAGCCAAAATTGACAAATGGGATCTAATTAAACTAAAGAGCTTCTGCCCAGCAAAACAAACTACCATCAGAGTGAACAGGCAACCTACATTATGGGAGAAAATTTTTGCAACCTACTCATCTGACAAAGGGCTAATATCCAGAATATACAGAGAACTCAAACAGATTTACAAGAAAAAATCAAACAACCCCATCAACAAGTGGGCGAAGGATATGAACAGACACTTCTCAAAAGAAGACATTTATGCAGCCGAAAGACACATGAAAAAATGCTCATCATCACTGGCCATCAGAGAAATGCAAATCAAAACCACAATGAGATACCATCTCACACCAGTTAGAATGGTCATCAGAGAAATGGCCGTCAGAGAAATGCAAATCAAAACCACAATGAGACACCATCTCACACCGGTTGGAGTGGCCATCATTAAAAAGTCAGGAAACAACAGGTGTTGGAGAGGATGTGGAGAAATAGGAACACTTTTAGACTGTTGGTGGGATTGTAAACTAGTTCAACCATTGTGGGAGTCAGTGTGGCGATTCCTCAGGGATCTAGAACTAGAAATACCATTTGACCCAGCCATCCCATTACTGGGTATATACCCAAAGGATTATAAATCATGCTGCTATAAAGGCACATGCACACGTATGTTTATTGCAGCACTATTCACAATAGCAAAGACTTGGAAGCAACCCAAATGTCCAACAACGATAGACTGGATTAAGAAAATGTGGCACATATACACCATGGAATACTATGCAGCCATAAAAAATGATGAGTTCATGTCCTTTGTAGGGACATGGTTGAAGCTGGAAACCACCATTCTCAGCAAGCTATCGCAAGGACAAAAAACCAAACACCGCGTGTTCTCACTCATAGATAGGAATTGAACAATGAGAACACATGGACCCAGGAAGGGGAACATCACACTCCGGGGCCTGTTGTGGGGTGGGGGTAGGGGGGAGGGGTAGCATTTGGAAATATACCTAATGTTAAATGATGAGTTACTGGGTACAACACAGCAGCATTGCACACGTATACATATGTAACCTGCATGTTGTGCACATGTACCCTAAAACTTAGAGTATAATATAAATAAAATGACCCTTCTTAGGAGACTAGAGCAAAACGTCTAGCCATACTTACAAGCCTTATCAAAAAAAAAAAAATGCAGCCCCTTATGAATTACACCTGAATTTTAAAAAGTAGCCTCAATATAAAGAAGCAGCTTTGAAAAATAGAGAAAAACATATAACTTAAAATATCTTGAAAACCATTATGAATATAGGTTCAAAAGATAGTTAAGAAATTCATTTTCATAAGATTCCCTTGGATTAAGGCTTATAATATATTCTAGTGTTTCAAGTTCATCACTAGTTACTAAACATCAATTTATAAATAACATGTTCTTTTTTGTTCTTTTATCAAAAGGGAAGATTCTAGCTTCATTGTATCTAATGTTGGGGAGAGGGACTAGAAAATAAATAAATTCAAACAGTTCTGTGGGAATATCACATTTTTCAAATGGAAGAACTTCCAACCGACCAGAAGTTCATACTGCTAACATACTTTTCATTGAAACAATTTTTAATAAATACAAATACAAGGCATTGAGGTTTAGAACCTAATATAGGCCTGACAGTTAAGTCCTTTTTTTCTGGAGGAAGGCCTCAAGTCCCAATCAATTTCCAGTAACAATGTTTTTACAAATCGATGTAATAATAAAGGGTTTTATTTTTCTTCATATTTTTGTTTTTAGCATTCTAGTCTTAAATACTAGATTAGAATTTAGTTCAGTTCCCCAGAAGGCAAATGGCTTTTCTTTTGCAATATGAGAGAAGCCACAAAAAAACCTCTTCCCCAAACTAATTCCTAATGTCTAATTTGTGTTTAAATGAATCTTTTTCTATACAATGTAAATGGTAACTTAGGTAAAATGTTCCCATGAGTTGTTAGAAAGATTTAACTAGCTTTATAATTTAAGTTTTAAAACATAAATATTTGCAGCTTGATCTTCTGTTGATAGTGATTGTTGGAGCCCAGAATTCAACATTTATAAATTGTCATTCATGCACACAAAACACACACCATCATCATACAACTTCCTCCTCATGTCCTGAGGGAAGAATCTTCTACTTCTTTCAATCTTTGACGTCCCAGTAAATTCCAATTTCAAACAACTTTTAACTCAAACTTCATTCTTAGATTTTTAACAAGCTTTTCACACATACATCATTAATGCTTGCCCTAATCTTTCATGTTGTACTGGTTATTGGGCAGTTGTGTTAAAAAAAAAAAAAAAAACAGCACTCCTAAAGCCCTTGATTTATTTTTATTTGGAGAATTAGTGACCTTTTCTCAATTGTCTTTCGATAAAGATAATCCATATTAGATAAATTGTATGCTTGAAAGTCATCATCAGCCTCATTGTTGACACAGGAAGCTGGGCAGCATAGGAAGGTGATAATGCCATATCAGTAAAAGTACAGAGGAGGCTCATCTGTGAACCATCATCCTGTCCCAGAAAAGAAGAGCCTGAGTGGTCTTACCTATGCCCCATTATTCCAGATTTCTGCATTTATCTTCATCATAGGAAAAGAGAGAACTCTTCTCCAGCAATCACTAGGGGCTACATTATTCCTTGTGACTACCATGAACTTCTTTTCCGTATCAGGAAAGTGTATGTGTGTGTGTGTCATTTCCCTCTAGTTGACATCTTTCTTCCTTAGTTCTGTGCCTTTTGAGGACAGAATCTGCATGGTTTTTAAATTATATCTAATGTTTAGAGTCACTTCATCACTAAGGTTTCCCTTCCCACGGCCCAGACCCAGACAGAGATTGATTTCCCTCTTATGAAGAAATCCCATTGCAAAGAGATTTTCAGGCACATTTAAATGGAACATATGGAGGGTTGTCAAGGAGTGAGAAAAAGGAATTGTGCTCCAAGAAAATTAAAATTTTAGCAGACTAGCTTCAGAAGCACAAATTTTAGTTAAACTGAGGAGGAGACATTATTCATTATCATCATGTTAATCTTGGACTTTGGTAATTGCAACAGAGATTAACCAGCTAGTCAACTGAAAGTAGTACTGAGTCCAGGCTGGAGAAATTCTGTTACCAAATAGCTTAATGTGATTAAAATTAAACTTCAGCTTTTATGCTTTAGGCCCTGAAAATTTGAAGATGGTTGACATTGAAACATTGTAAATATTCAGAGAGGTCTCTTTGCCCAGAGTATGGAGTCACAGATATTTTAAGCCAAAATGGGCCTTTGGCAATAATCTTTGCCATTAAGCCCCAGATCTTCCCTATCTGATAGTCTGCCCTGTAGATCTCAACCTGTCTGGGAAACATGGCTTGATCTGCCATCAAGCTGCCATTTATCTGTCAGATGTGTCAAGATTAATAGTTTCTACATGGTGGCTTTTTATTCCAATTTTCATGGAAGCAGAGTCCTTTCTTCCCAGTGGTAGATCGATTAACCAGACTACATTGAAGGCAAGGAAGGTTAACTTTTCCCTTCAGGACCAATAGTCCTAAGTCAAATATAAAAGGTGAAATTTTGCTTTGATCTAGGAAAATACATTGGTTTGATTTCTCCCTGGAAAGCTGCTCTGAGTTTAAATGTGAGTAGGCTCTTTTTAAAAACCTGCTGAGTATCACCCTTTAGAGAAAGCCGCCTGAGATTCTAGTATGGGTTTATCACTGGGTGCACCTAAGCATTAGCAAAACATGAGAAGGGAATCCTGGGAATCCCCTGATCATTAGGTGATAGTATACTGATGTCACATTGAGGTCTTTGTGTCTGCTGGTTTGAAGGTTCATGATAAGGCAATTTCCTTTCATGTTTTAGTAACCTTAAACATTGGCTTATGTCTTTATTTGCCCATTGTGTGCTGGAAAAACTGCTACAGCAAGCAGACCTCATTTTTCCTTCATCCCAGAAGCATAAGGCCCAGCTAGAGGCTTGGTGGGATCCACCTCTCCTTTCGATGAAGCCTTCTGGAATTCAAGGAAGATACCTCTTGTGTAATAATAGCACCCAGGTCAAAATATGTCTTGAGAAGATAGTATTTCAGCCAGTGGTGCATCTAACTCAGTTTTTCCTCTCTGGTGCCAGCATTCTCACTGTACTGTCCAGTCCAGACATCTATATATAATAGCAACAGATACTAGCTCTTAACTGAAGGTAGAGGAGATTTTATAATAACAAAGTATTACAAGTTGAGTATCTCTTATCTGAAATTTCGGGGGCCAGAGTGTTTCACATTTTGGACTTTCTTTAGATTTTGAAATATTTACATATACATAACCAGTAGAGCATCTGAAATCCAAAATGCTCCAAGGAGCATTTCCTTTGAGCATGATCTTTCAGTGTCATGTTGACATTCAAAAAATTGCAGGTTTTGGAGCATTTTGGATTTCAGATTTTCAAATTAGGGGTGCTCAACCTATAGTTGGGAATGTTTGTACCATCACTTTGCAATGATAAGTAAATATATAAATGAAAACAAATAATAAATGTGTTTTCATAAATATTAAACCAATACATTTCCCTCTTCCTCTTAACGTCTTATCTTATTCCTAAGGCATATGATTCCTAAGTCAGAGTGGCCTTAGTACTCCAGTGTAGGAGACAGTGACATTGGGGAGTGAGAAGTCTTGGTATATTTATCTTCTCCTTAGATACAGAAAAGATAAGCCTGGAGGGATCAGCTCACAGGCTTCTCTTACAGTGTGAAGAAGTTTGGAGTCAGGAAGAAGGATGTTATGATGTAAAAAGAAAGGCTTGCCTCTGTCCTGGCCAGGGTAAGGATGGAGAGGAAGGAGAATGAAAAGGGGGTAGAAGACAGAAGTGAGCACAAGTAGCATCTCCAGAGTTCTCTGTGAGCTTTGATGTTGGAAGACTGGGGAATTCAGGAAAACACCACAGGCACAGGCACAAGATTCTACCCTACATTCTTGTTGAGACAGGGAGTGGGCAGGAACCTGTGCAAGGCCCTTCAAGCCCAGGTGAAGCAGCTCAGTTTCCATAGAGCTGGGATGCTAAGGTGAGCAGCAGCATCATAACAGATGTTAGGGCTGAATGGTGCTGTGGCACAGACTCCAGGGTCTGCAGCCAGCCACAGCTGAGGGAAGCTGAACCAGCAAACGGGAGATGGCCATACCTACTTGGGGACATTGCAGGAAGTGAAAGACAGGGCCAGCCTGGTATTTTACCATCAGAGACCAAAAGGGCACATGATGGTAAGAGAACAAAGGCATTACTGCAGGCCAGTGGATGCCAGGCAGTACAGACAAAAGAACTGGCACAGCCTACATAACTCCCAACTCCCCGCCAGACACCGGGAGGACCGAGATACCATTGTAGGAAGAGGGGACGCTATCAGGAGTCTGAATATTTTCTAAAGGGACTATTTAAATTATTAGACCAAATTTGAAGCTGGCTTAGATATTTACTTAGAGTAAAAGCTGTTACATCAGATGTGATCAGAACCAATTTTTAAAAAATGATTGACAGAATCAGAAATAATTTATATATATAACATTTAAATTTAATTTAATGTAAATGTACATTAGCAATATTTTAATTGAGGGCCAAGACTTTTTCTTTTCGTATTGGTTTTCCAATTAGAGTTTTGCTTCTTATTTCTTGCATAAATCATCCTCTAATGCATCAGCTGCATTTCTACTTGCATTTTCTTCTTTAACTGGGCAAAGAACTCTTTAAGATACTTGTGAAGAAATCTGAGTGCAGAATCTTAGATTTCTACAGTTAAAAATTTTTTTACCATTGCCTTGACACCTAATTGAAAGTGTTGTTAAAGAAAACTTGCCTTAATTAAGTCTATTCAAATCATTCAACTTAGTTTTCATACAGACAGCTCCCTTCAGTCATTTTTTTCTCATTTGGCAGTATTTTTAAATTATATTATGTAATTAAAAGAACAAAAGAAATGGATGTAAACAGACTTGGAGACAAAACTGACTCTTGAAAGCAGATAGTGTGGAGACATACCAGAGAGAAACCCTGTTACCTTTAGGTTCTCAGTGTTCTGGGGGGAATCAGTAAGTATGATGTAGAAAAGGAACGAGTTAATTCAGCAAGACAGTTAAATACAGATTGATCTCTGTAACAGCAGATGAAGGCTCAAAAGGAAAGTCCACTTACAGTTGACATCTTTTTAATTGTATTTAGTTGCATGTATTGTAGGTTAACTTTGCAAACCCTCCACATATAATTAATCAAACCATAAATTATATAGCTAATTTGTAAAGGGATGTTTAGTGGAATACTGATTTTTCTGCTGATCATTTTCCATTATATTCCTGATCCCATGATGGTAAACAATAAGATTTTTCTTTCTTGTCTATAGAATTTATCCTAGATTCTACTTATATACCTTATCAAAGATCTTTTAAAATATTATCTTTATTACCATATTTGTTAGAAAGCTTGCCTCCTGCCACAAATTCTCCAGAAGTGTCTCTGCTCTGAAAATAGACTAAAAAGGAGAAGGTGTTTTAAGCTTCTTTCGGTGGGAAAAGTAACTTCCAAATTGGGGTCCAAGCTAGAAACAATTGTTTCCCCTATTGAACGGACATGTGGATGCTTTTGGTTTAACTACTGCATTTCTCTCTGCCTCTTACCCTGCCTTCACTTCTGCCTATCTCCAAAGATGCTGTTGTTTAACTATTTCATGTCCAGTACCATACAGGCTTCTCCCGTTCTATGCTCAGACATCATTTACCCATCTAGTAGCCTAATCTCAACTCTCTATGGCCACCTGAGTCTGCAGTGGAGCAGGCTGAATGGAGAGTTGATAAGCTTCTTGACATTTTGCCTGTGTGTGTCAGGTTTGTAGAGCCAGAAATTCTACAAGCCAACCCCTGGCTGTAGAGCAGGGAGCAAGACTTCAGTGAGTGCTCATTGATTTCTCCAGCTGTCAGAAAACTTGCACCCAAGAATGAGCAGGTGCCTCCACTGCCTTTGGCCAATGAACTGGGGACCTTGCATTTCTTTTCTTTTCTTTTCTTTCTTTTCTTTTTTTTTTCTTTTTTTTTTTGAGACAGAGTCTTGCTCTGTTGCCCAGGCTGGAGTGCAGTGGCATGATCTCAGCTCACTGCAACCTCTCCCTCCCAGGTTCAAGTGATTCTCCTGCCTCAGCCTTCCCAGTAGCTGGGATTACAGGCACATGCCACCATGCCTGGCTAATTTTTGTATTTTTAGTAGAGACGAGGTTTCCCCATGTTAGGCTGGTCTTGAACTCCTGACTTCAAGTGAACCACCTGTCTTAGCCTCCCAAAGTGCTGGGATTACAGGCATGAGTCACTGTGCCCAGCTGGGGCCTTGCATTTCTAATCAGTCAGAGGATGCAGTCTCAAAAACAGAGTTGACGTTATTTCCAGGCTGGGTGATCAAGATAAATAACTCATTTTCTTTTGTTTCATTGTGTTACTGTTTTCTCTAGAACTAACACTGTTCACTTCATTAGGAACCGTTAAAGGTGGCTTCACAGTATTGATTACTGTTTGTGATCCGTTTGTGACACATTCTTGAATCTTACTTTCAAAGTACGGAAGAGAGAATGGTTGCTTCACAGAGAGAAGTGTTGCTTAACTTCCCAGAAACCATATGAGCTGATACTACTGTTCTATTATAAACGCAACTTATAATTTATTCCTTACTGTCCTATCTCTGAAACATGCCTACAAAGCTGCATAATGTAAACTGGTTTTAAAAGGCATAGCATCAGCTACTATGCTGGGATCAATTTTTAATATCCTGAAAAGGCTTAGGAATCAAAACGCAGTTTAAAACTTAGCGCAGTCTATTTGTAAGTGGAAACAGAAATATCAGTCTGAGAGCATATTGTGACATATCTCTGGGAAACGTGTCCTCCATTGATTTGTGTCATTATCCCTGGAAAGAGCATGTGAGGAAATAAGTCTTCCCAATCCAAATTTCCTTTTGATAAAACCTTGGCAAAAGCTTTTCTAATCATAGGTTTCAAGTCTTTAAGAATAATTTTGCGAGATGATGCATGCTTTGAGGATATGATATTTTAAATATCATATTGCTTCCAGACATCTGAGGGTTTAGCATGCAAATTAATATATATCATTTCTCCTCTCCTTCCCTACACATATGTGAATATGTGTGTGTGTGTGTGTGTGTGTGTGTTTTCTGTCATATGAAACACACTGGTTTTCTGTCAGTCAGAAAACCAGACCTTGGGCAAGTCACTTAACCTTTACGGGCCTGTCTTCTCACACTATAATGTGAAGGAATTGTACTATATTTGATTGTAAGCCCTTCACAGTTGTAATATTCTTTTATTCTACTGGAAAAGAATTTTGAGTCCACAGGCTTATGTGTGTCCTCCATATGCAGATAACATAGACTAGGCTTTATCTCTGAGGGCCTAAAATAATATGATTCACATATGCAGAACTGTTTTCTTAACTTTTATATTTTAATATGTTAACTAGAAGGAGAGATTTTTAAAAGATTAAAATCTTTTTGACAAAATACTGCATCTACACCTAAACTCAGTCTTCACCGTCACCCTTCCACTACCAACTTCAGTGTTTAGAAACCATGAGAAAGAAGTTCTGTAATAGATTGGTGTTACATGGAGCTCTTGCAGGGTTGAGAAGTAGCAGGGAGAAACTCTCAGCCTGAGTGTCCAAGGCTGTCACTAACTGATTAGCATAAAAAGTGGTTTTGGGCCGGGCATGGTGGCTCACGCCTGTAGTCCCAGCACTTTGGGAGGCCAAGGTGGGTGGATCACTTGAGGTCAGGAGTTCAAGACCAGCCTGGCCAACATAGTAAAACTCCGTCTCTATTAAAAATACAAAAATTAGCTAGGCATGTTGGTGGGTGCCTATAATCCCAGCTGCTTGGGAGGCTGAGGTAGGAGAACTGCTTGAACCCAGGAGGTGGAGGTTGTAGTGAGCCGAGGTCATGCCATTGCACTCCAGCCTGGGCGTCACAGCAAGACTCTGTCAAGGAAGGAAGGGAGGAAGGGAGGGAGGGAGGGAGGGAGTGTGAGCTAACAGGACAACATGACTGGTTTCCTGGTTCCCATCCACTTTCAGGAGAGTTTCCTTCTAGCTTGCTTTAAACTTTATACATATCAGAGTACCAGCTGCTGCAAAAATAAAAAATAAAATAAAATAAAAAAGACAGGAACAAATAATCAATAGGCTATTTAAAAAAATCTGATACCTTATGTACCTCTACTTCCTAGAGCCACTAAAAGCTGTCTTTTAGAGTTAATTTTTTATTGCTGCCTTGCTGAGAACCATAGCTGGTCTTTGCCTGCTTTCTTGATTCTCACACACCATTAAGATTGAAGCTAATTTGTCACATTGACACTGAGGAATGTTCTATTCAAAGCTGAGTTAAAAAGGGAATTTATAGAGAGCAAAACCAATAAGCCAAGCAGCTCTGACATTTAATTTTCTTGGAAACCTTTCCCATCGAACCAGGCGAGTCTGCACACTACACATTTGCAAAATGAAAAGTGGTGTTGTAGTAGGATAATCTCCTCATATAAATGATGAATGAATAATTTGAAAGAGATTGAATATTATGGGGGGCCCTTTAGGGGGCCCTTTCTCCTTCTCTTGTCCTCTCCCGTCCTGCCCTGAAATGACATTTGTGGGTGGGTTCCAGCTTTTAGAGGTGATATGTTAAGTTCTATTTTGTTCCTTTTTTTTTTTTTTCCTAGGAATGGAGGGTTTGGGGAAGTGAATACGGATAATTTTTATTTATGTTTTTGGCCACCAGTTCCAGGTTTGTACTATTAAGAATATTGCTTCCTTGGACCATAAGCCCAAAGGTACACTGTCCGTCTACCAAAAGTTGCTTCAAAATCCTAATACGAACTAATTTAGGATTAGTTCAGGACACTATTGGCTTCCTAAGGTAGGCTAAGCTCACAGAAGAAACCATATTTGAGTATCCACTTAGCTTCCTGTTTTAGTCAGGCTGAGTAATGCTAGTTGCTTTAATAAAAAGCCAAAATCTCAGTGGTTTGACATAATAAAAATTTATTTATTGTTAACATCTTGGGCCCAATGCAGGTTGACAGGAGGTGAGCTGCAGAGGGTTCATGTTCTGTATAGTCATTTAGGGACCCAGAACTCATCTATAATGTAGGTCTGCCATCTTCTGAAATCAGCATTTCTCTGCTGAGTTCAGTATCTACCTGCAGGAAAGTGAGAAAGCTAGTGGATGGCGCATCATGCAGGGTAGGAGTGGGTGGGTATGGATCCAGGCCATTGACTGGAACTCAGTCACATGGCCCCACCTAACTGCAAGGGAACTTTGGAAATATAGTTTAACTCTGTGACCTGAAGAAGGAAGAAAGAAGTTTGGTAAACACATCATATTGACTCTCCCTTGGTTCTCTCCTCTTACTACCTGTACTTGCATATGTACTCCTAGTCCCAGAGAAATCTACCTGTGATGTCACCAAGGCATTTAATTTAACTGATCTAGTGGTTTGGCAAATATCCATCTGCTTCTGTATTATTCTATTTGCTTTTCTTTGGAAGGAGATGACCTTTACATAGGAGGACTTTCCTGCTATTAAGGGTAAACATGTATAAACATGGACCCTCTTTAAATCACCGTATTTTTAAAGTGGAATTGTACAGGGAGTAAATGCCAAGTGTTCATTATATACACATGGGAAGAGGGGATATCATCCATTCATCCATTACATTGGGAAAAACTTTGAATGATTGTTCCTGTCTACCAAGTCTTTCCTCTGTGTGGAAGAAGAGAGAATTCTAGGGCTTCAAGATGACCAGAAGATAACCACATGATTTTTTAAAAGCTAGAGAGATTTCAGCTTAAATAATAATGGAGCAAAGTATCACCAAGATGTCTAGTTAACAGAAGTTTACTTGACAATTTGAGACACAGTGTTCTAAAGAGATTGGTTTATGCCCCTTGACTGTATTTCAGAATTCAGAATCTAAGAAATTCTCAACTCAAGTTGGTTCTTGATTAAGGAACCATTTAGACACATGAAGGACTTATTAAAGGAGGCCAAAAGTAGGGAAGCAAATTGACAAGGAACTAATAGGAGCTACAGATTGTTTTACATGCATGTGAGTTTTTGGCTTGTATACATAAATTTTCATCAAATCCTTCAGCAAAGCATGATAAAGGCATAGTTTGGCATTATTATTGGGTATGCAAATTTCTATCCATGGACATTTTGGGACCGTCAAATGTGGCTCTCTTTGCTTTTGGTTGGAAACCCGTACCCCAAGAGGGATGTAGAAGATGAAGTATTGCTTTCTTATTGATTGTAGTACTGACTTCATCTGCCAGGAAAAGGCTGGCACTGCAAGGAAAAAAAAATCTCATCACCATGGCAACAGAAATCTTAACTTTGATATCATATGAAAGGAAATTATTTTTTCTCTGTTTTTAAGAACTGCAATTTTGTGAATGTGGAAGTGACCTTTGGTAGCAGTGTTTTCTTAGAGCATCTGAGCCAGAGGGCTAATGTCCAAGGTAAAGGCCTTTAGGACTTTTAATATGGCAATCCTGATTTTATTTATATCAGGGGAAGAAGCAATACTTAGACCATGCAAGATACCATTTTCCTACCAAGAAAGTGACCTCATTTTTATGCCACAGATATCTCAAGGGTAGAAGAATAAGAAATTTCATTTGCTGAACTTTCCTGGATATTGCCAGGCCCTCAGAAACGGGGTGAAGGAGGAGGTAATTCAATTAATCTATATTGGATGTTACTATCCTCTTTTCCTGCTAAGTCAGTGGCCCCCTTCTGCTGTCATTAAACCCTTTAAGATGGTGGAACCAGTCCTATAAAGGACATCTGATTAATCTGGTTGGGAAAACTGAGCTGCTTTAAAAACAGAGCTGTGGAGAAATCACTTGCCTTCCTGTTTTAAAACCTTAAAATGACAGTAAGTCTGATCAGCCATATCTCTTCAGTAAAGCAGCAGGTCAGGGGCTGGGTACAAGAAGAGACCTGGCATTTATTGGTCACACACTCTGTGCTGGGCACTGTGCTAGCTGCTTGAAATATTCAGACCATATATTTGTGTTTTTCTTCCTTGCTCTTATGAACAAAGAGGAATATTGGCTCATACGGAATGTTACTAGAGGTAATCACTTCTATATGAAGATCTAAACTAATAGTTCAAGATATTCTTTAGCCATTGGTGCCAGATATGTTATGATTTGGTCAGAGTTATTGAAGAGCTGGTATTTCAATTAAATGGTAGTTCTTAGCAAAGAAAAAAAAGTCCCCAGAGTACCAATGTGGTTCATTTTTATTCTTAATGATTAAAAACATTAAATCATTTTTCATTAAAGTTAATTGAAGTGACAGACTATATTTTTGAGTAGTACTATTATGAATAGAACTCAAGGATTGGGGTGGGAGGATCTATAAGCAAAACAACCATGCAAAAGTGGTTCTTTTAAGAAAAATACATAGAGGGAGGCAGACTCAGAGTAGGCAATTAGTTTCAGAAAATCACAGTCCTCTCCAGAGGCTTAATACCAGGTCTTCAATTCACCAAGTTTTCTCTCTCACTATTCCTTATTTTAGCTTAGTAAGCAAACTTTCACCTATGTTAGTATGAAATAAGCCCCTTCTCCTCTGAAGTTTTGAGAAATGTTTGTGAAAGTCACTATATCTGGCAGGGTATGCTGGTTTATTCTGTGGTAACAATCAACCACAAAATAACAGTAGGTGACAATCATACGAGTATATTTTTCACTCATGCCACATGCCAAAAAGGATGGGCTTCAGCTCTGTTTAATGTCATCTTCACTCTGAGACCCAGGCAGATGGGTCTCACCTCTATCTGGAACTCTGCCAGTTTTGTGATACAGGTAAAATATTCTCTTGTCAATCTTGCACTGGCCATTAAAGTCTCCTTCTCAACTTCCTGCTTCTACCTAGTCAAGATTCATATGTTATCATTGCCCAGTGGAAAGCTACTGAATAATTTGAGGTGTACTAGTGTAGGAATCAGATTGGAATTTTAGAAGCTAGGAGGTAGAGGGCAGGAAACCAGTGGGAGGCTATTGCAAGTGCCTGCTGCTGGACGTGGACCCTGCTGTGAATGAATTGATGGGGTAAAATCATGATGCTGCCACCCTGTTATTTAAAACCTGATTACTGATGCACCCAGACTGCTTGAATATGTCTCTGTGGTGCTGACATGCCAGAGTGGCCCAACTTCTGAAGACGAATCTTTCCAATCAGATTAGTTTCCCAGCTCTGCCCCTATCCCACTCTGTCCCAAAATAGCTCCAGCTGGCTATTTTGCTGAGATCCATGTATGTCCCATGGCCAAAGCTGCACAAGCTCTGACAGCTTGAAGAACCAGTTTTTGGATGCAGGAGGAAGAGTTGGGAAGCCATTACAATTGCAAGGGAAGGATACACTGAGGTTTATTTCCTAGTAAGATGTAGAGGGCAAGAGTTTCAGCTTGGGTTATTGAAAGAGTAAGTCCATTACCGAGATATAGAAGCAGTTGAAATAGGTATTGAAACTAGTTTACTCCTCTTATTTTGGACACATTGAGTAGGAGATTTGAGCAGTACTTTTCCAAGGAGTTGTCCGGCAGGCATGTGGGAACCTCAGGGAGGTGTCTGTGGTTAGAGGCATCACTAATGCAGAGGTAACTAAGATTTGAGAGTTTTGAAGGAATTGCCTAGGGAGAGTGTTTAGAGGAAGAAAAGAGTGTGGAGCCTAGGATAGGCAGGAATGTCCATTTAAGAGGAGTCAGAGGAGGAGACAGAATAATGAACTGAGAGGAATGTGGAGCGAGGAGAAATGCATCAGGAAAGTGGAATGCCCAGGAAGCTAGCATTTTAATAGCTAGCTAGGGAGGAATTACAGCAGGAAGGGTTTTGGAGGAGGAAAGTCTTGAAGGAAATATGTTTGAATCGCCACAGGGAAGGAGAGAGGACATTTCCTGTGGGGAGTTAATACTGAGGTGGAAATGAGCAGCTCCAGGCTTCTTTGTGAGTGGGCACAGGAGGAAGCAGGTGAGGAGGCCAGCATCATGAGGAAGGAGAATGCATTGGGAAGCAAGAAAAGGTGAGATGGGGCAATGCTGAGGAAACTTCATAAACTAGTCAAGAGGAGGCCTGTATGGATTCCTGAAAAAGAAGTTTACACTGTGTGTGTGTGTGTGTGTGTGTGTGTGTGTGTGTGTGTGTGTGTGTGTTGTGTGTGTGTGTGTGTGTGTGTGTGTGTGTGTGTGTGTGTGTGTGTAGAAAAAGAAGCCAGTAGCTTCAGCAGAAAGGTAGAAAAATCCATGAGAAATCTTTTTCAGGAATCCATACCTGAAGTGTTTGTTAGCCTAGGTCACAGCACATTCTTAAACTAGGAGAGAAGGCTCTAGAAAGAATTTGAGCATTGCTTTACAAAGCAACATTCCTTTTTTTATGACTAAGGGAGCAGAAATGTGTGGATCTAATCTTCAGTGTGGGAGGCAAAACTTTGTCATTAAGTCAAGATAAAAAGGCTTTTTAACAGTTGCACTTTCCCCTCAATTAAAAAAAAGTTATAAAAATCAAAGATAAAAGATGTTGTTTTGGTCACTTTTTAGAGAGCCTAAAGAAATAAATGTTCAGAGATAATTCAGTGAATGAAAAGCATTTATGAGGAGCCTGTGTGGTTACTGATGATGTGGGCATTTGGTAGGTTTGGGTTTTCAAGGCTAATTTTTAAGAAACTCTACATTTTTTTTTTTATCTTGTAGGAAGAAGCATGGTTTGATAGAAGGACAGTGAGCTTAGCAAAGTCCTGAGTTGGAATCATGGCTCTGCTATGATTGACATAAATAAAGCTCTGCCAAGCTTCATGACCCTGAGTAACCTAAACTTTCTTAGCACTCGAAAAAAATAAGATTGCCAATACCTATTTTATGAGGCCTATGTGAAGCCATCAAGTGAAACAGTCCCATCTGGCATGTTGCTGGGCACACAGTTATTGCACAATAAATGTTCATTTCCTTTGCTTTTACTTACAATTCCAACATAGTACCCAGATAAATGGCAGGGCTTTAGGTATACTTTCAGGTCTCTTTCTCATATTACTGATCAACTGGAATAAGGAGATGGGCATTTTTTTTTTACATAATTAGGCTTTTTGTATAAAAATTGAGTTTACTATTAAACTGATTAAATATAAACGTTAGCTGAAATCAATCTTATTTATAAAATATTTACTTGTAAGTTTTAATGAAATACAAATGCTTAGGAATAGTAGGAACATTGATTCTTTTTTTTTTTTTTTTTATAGACAGTCTCACTGTGTCACCCAGGCTGGAGTGCAGTGGTGTGATCTTGGCTCACTGCAACCTCTGCCTCCCAGGTTCAAGTGATCATCCTGCCTCAGTCTCCTGAGTAACTGGGACTACAGGCGTGTGCCATCACACTGGCTAATTTTTGTATTTTTAGTAGAGACCGGGTTTCACCATATTGGTCAGGCTGGTCTTGAACTCCTGACCTCATGATCCACCTGCCTCAGCCTCCCAAAGTGCTGGGATTACAGGCATGAGCCACCATGCCCAGCTGAACATTAATTCCTAAATCATATCAACTTCTACTTAATTTAACCTTATCTTTTTCCCCCACAAATTAGTAATATAAGCAATTTCACTGGACACTTCCTTGAGATTCTGACTTTTCTAGGGTGCGTTTATGCCAGTTTTTCTGTGGACAGTTGTCTGAATTCATTAATACTATTTTCTCAAATTGCATCTCTTCTGTAGAAGCTAGATTCATCCTAATAAAGAAAAATAAGTTGCCTTTTCTGGTAGGTTTTTTAAAAAATTACCTTCCTGAATGTTCAAACTTACCAGAATCAAAAATGAAAATAAAAGCCCCATGATGTGTTTTCAGTGTGAAATTCCATGTTTTTTTTTTTTGTCTGATCAGCAGGGAAGCAAATTCACTTTATCTAAGTTCTACCATCTCTACTGGCCAGAGAGGCTACCTAGGTGTGTGCAAAACACAACATAGGTTGGGACCAATTTCCTTTCTAATAGGGAGCAGCTTTCTTATGTTAAAGGCGTTAGATCTCCTTCCTGGTTTTAAATGCAATCTCATGAAATTGTAACTACTTAAATCCTATACAGCAAATCCCAAAATCACAAAAATGTAAAAATTTTAAATACAGAGATCTGTTCAGATATGGCATAATAGTTACCATGTATACTGACATAGTGAGATACAGTGTCTGCCCCTGGGCACTAACACTTGACATGTGTGTGCATGTCTCTCAAAGGACAATAGCTGACAGATGACTATTTAAACATCCATTATGTAAATCATGTATGACCTTAAATCTGGAAAAAACAACCTTGTTATTATTTATAAAATATTTCTTATAAACAAAAAGTTCATGTCCTGAATTTTTTCACATTTGAACTTCTTAATCCTGTTTGCTGTATGTGGAAGAATAATAAAAACAATCATAATAAGACAACTAATTATACTTCTTTATAATTTATAGGATACTTCCACATGTATTATCTAATGTAATACTTGTAATGAGCAATCCCTGAAGGTAATACTATGTCTCATTTTTAAAGGTAAGCAAACTGAGGCTCACAAAATTTAAGTAACGTGTAATATCTCATCCTAAGGGAGAGACTAAGACAAGATCCAAGATCTCATAATTTTGTACCCTACTTTTTTCCTATCATATTTATTGCTTTTTTCTTCCAAACATTCTTCTTGACATCCTTTCCACCCTTCATGGTTCAGCTCAGCTATCATCTTCTTTCTGTGGGTTTCCCTCTAGTCATCCTGTCTGGAGGAAATTTTTCCTGTTCTCTTGTAATGTAGCATGCAGTATTTCTGTTGTGGCTCTTAACCTACAGTGCCTTTGTGTTGTCATTATTACTGTATGTGTCAATTACCACTCCCAGATGGGTATGCTCCTTGAGTCCGGGGGATATATTGTACCACTTGTTGGTAGTAGACATGCAGGAAAAGTGTGAATGAGTGAATGAATGGATTAATATGAATAAATGAACCAGTGACATTCTAAGAGTCTCTGCCAGGAAGCAGTGTTGTTATGACTTAGCCAAGGATCTTTCCTCTTAGAGTTGCTAATAAAGTGGGAAAATGAGCTCAGATATAATCTGAAGTGGAGCTTTGAACACAAACAGTACATGACAAGCCTATACATGGTGAGCACACCTATTTTGCTGTGGTCTTCTCTTTACCAATGTTTCTTTAATTTCCCTTTCCATGCCAGTACTCCTTGCAGGCCACATTAGCTCTGGAGCAATCAGATAGATATGTCTCACCTTTTTCTTTTGCTGTCTGACAGTTCTCCTTTCATCTGGAATGCTGAAGAGACTTTTCAACCTTTGTCCACCTTTTACAGATTTGGCAAATCCTTTAGCTGTTAGTAAGCCATTGGCCACACTGGTCTCCTTGTCATCTTCTCATTGTTTTTAATCTTCTCATGTCTATGGCCTCCTTGACCACTGTGTTCTAACTGGAGCAGCAAGGAAGTTCTTTTCGAAGGAGGTCACACTGGCTGTCCTGATACCCTGTGATACAATCACTGTAGGAATATTATATGTGCTGCTTTTTTGAGTAGGAAAAATACCAAGATATTTTGAATAGGGCTCCCACAGAGCTTGTTATCACCACATAGCCTATGAGCTTGGAGCCTACCAGTGGTATACGAGATTGCTAATCAAAATGGAAACCAGTTAGCAAGATAATTAGAAAACAAGTACAATATTTCTTTCCAGAATAGATAGTTTCAAATGATGATGGTGGCCTTGTAGCTTGATGTAGTCCTTTTTGAAAGTAATTTGGCAGCTATATCATAAATTTACATGTTTATACCTCTTTTGATGTGACAGTTTTCTTCTGGGAGTCTAGTCAAAGGAAATCTAAAGTTAATAGTATAAATGCAGTGCATCAGGTAGGGGGTTGCATTCAGCAGTGTCAGAGAAACCATCACAGTGGTTTACACAATAGACATTTATCCATCTCAAGTAACAAGAAGTGGGTAGACCAACATTCAGGGCTGTTGAGTCAGCTCTATGATGCCATTGACATCCCAAGGCTCCTTCAGTGACTTTTGTCCTCATTGTTCTTTTGTGATTGTAGGATGGCAAGTTTATGACATGTCATTGTTCCAGGTTGGAAGAGAAAAAGGGAAGGAGAACAGGCAAAGCTTATCTGGAAATCCCAGGTAGACTTCTTCTCGTTTCTCGTTAGCCAGAACTGTGTCCCTGCTACCAGTAAGAGAGGCTGAGAAATTAAGATTTGGGTCAGGTACATTGTTAGGTTAGACAAAATTAGGAAATTGAGAGAATGACTATTAGTAAAACGATGCCTTAGTAATGTCTTCTGTGGAAATCAATGTGCTGATGATAACAAAAGTAAGATGATGAAGGCATACAATATCCATTCACAGAGTAACAGTTAAAATGATGTAACATAGACTATTATGTAACTGCAGTATATTAGTCATAGTTTGTTCAGGAAAACAGAAGCCACTCTCTGAGGAATAGGAAACATTTTAGTACAGGTAATTAAAGGTTTGTATTACCTTTGGAGGGCTGGAGGAGTGAAGATCAGAAAGGGCTATCATCATAGCACAGCCTAAGGCAAGGAGTTATGTGCCTTTCAAAGCACAGCCTAAGGCAAGGAGTTATGAGCAGGCGGTTTATTTGGGAGGTGATACCAGGGATCCGCAGTGGTAGAGTGAGGAAAAAGGAATGGCCAACATAGGGGTGTGTTACAGAGGTTGCATTTGGTAGGTAGGAGCTTGATTCTATCAAAATCTAATGAGAAGCACACAGAGTAACTTCCAGAATTGTCCACCCAAAGTATAGAAGGTAGGAGGATTTCTCTATTGGCTCCTAGGACTTGCCCCCAGGGATATTAACTCCCTGTATTTCTGAGCCGTACACACATATGTGGGCCCAACTAACTCCCATGGCATCTGCATTGTTGGAGAAACTCTACAACAGAAAGTAGAAATGTGGAGCCTGCACCCGAGGTAGGATACTTCCAGCATGATATGAGTTGAAGGCTGTATGGAACTGTGCAGTCTTGGCTGAAATCAGAGGTGAAGCCAAGAAAATATGAGCCAGGGTACAGAGGTATCTGCTACAGCAAATTTCAGAAACTCAGACATGACAGTCATAAGGAAGTGACCACCAAAAGTCTTACTTCCTTTCTGTAATCTAATGACTGATTCTCTGGTGGACACTTAGAAGCCTCTGACAAAACCTTCCATCTTTTGTCTACCACTACCCCATAGCTGATACTGGAGAATAATGGCTTCTCCTCTTTCATCTTTCTAATGACATGCAAGTATCTTCAAATGGTGGGATTAATGGAAATCCTGAGAGAAAAGTCTCTGAGAGATGTAGTTTCCAGGCATCATGCCCCTGAGGTACAAGAGAGAGCTCAGAAGGGTGAGCGCTGTCTGGAGTATTGATAAATGATACCTGGCTCATCAGCAACTGATGAATTATTTATGAAGAATTTTCGTATAACTTGTTTTAATCACCTCTAGTTAAACCCACTGGTGAGAGAGGGATTCCCACCCTAGGGTTATGGGGATTGTGAGAATGGCAAAACACACAACTCCTAACACTGGATAGATGTGGTCAATAGACATTTAGTAGTCATATATACTCATAGCTTTGGGAGAAGGACGCTTTACACCATTCAGGGCCACGTGGGAGTTGCATATGGTAACAGTGTGAACAACCAGAGGCCATTTTGTAGGATCAAGAGGATGGGGTACCCCCTGGTTCCCTCAAGAGGATAAAATTGATTTCTTTGAATAATTCTACTGGCTGACAAGTAACTGCTAATCACTACTCAGGGATAAGCAGGAACTGCACCTGGTCCTTTGGATAAGGAGGGCATTTTGGCTAGGGGATCTTACATGTGAACTGAAGCCTCAATTTTAGACCTTACATCATGTGAACAGCAAACAGTCTTTACTAGTTTGGGTAGAGAAAAAAAGGGCACATCTTTTGTAAAAATTAAAATTAAATGACACTCATTTAATTATCTCATTTTGCAAAGAAATCTTTTCTTCTCAAGATTTCCTCTATTATGTGTCTTGGCGTTGCTCTTCTCGAGGTGTATCTTTGTGGCATTCTCTGTATTTCCTGAATTTGAATGTCGGCCTGCCTTGCTAGGTTGGGGAAGTTCTCCTGGATAATATCCTGCAGAGTGTTTTCCAACTTGATTCCATTCTCCCCATCACTTTCAGGTACACCAATCAGACGTAGATTTGGTCTTTTCACATACTCCCATATTTCTTGGAGGCTTTGTTCATTTCTTTTTACTCTTTTATCTCTAAACTTCTCTTCTTGCTTCATTTCATTCATTTGATCTTCAGTCACTGATACCCTTTCTTCCACTTGATCGAATCAGCTACTGAAGCTTGTGCATTCGTCACATAGTTCTCGTGCCATGGATTTCAGCTCCATCAGGTCATTTAAGGACTTCTCTACACTGGTTATTCTAGTTAGCCATTCGTCTAATCTTTTTTTCAAGGTTTTTAGCTTCTTTGCGATGGGTTTGAATTTCCTCCTGTAGCTCTGAGTAGTTTGATCGTCTGAAGCCTTCTTCTCTCAATTCATCAAAGTCATTCTCTGTCCAGCTTTGTTCCGTTGCTGGTGAGGAGCTGCATTCCTTTGGAGGAGAAAAGGCGCTCTGATTTTTAGAATTTTCAGCTTTTCTGCTCTGGTTTCTCCCCATCTTTGTGGTTTTATCTACCTTTGGTCTTTGATGATGGTGACGTACAGATGGGGTTTTGGTGTGGATGTCCTTTCTGTTTGTTAGTTTTCTTTCTAACAGTCAGGACCTCAGCTGCAGGTCCGTTGGAGTTTGCTGGACGTCCACTCCAGACCGTTTGCCTGGGTATCACCAGCGGAGGCTGCAGAACAGCAAATATTGCAGAACGGCAAATGTTGCTGCCTGATTGTTCCTCTGGAAGCTTCATCTCAGAGGGGCACCCGGCTGTATGCGGTGTCAGTTGGCCCCTACTGGGAGGTGCCTCCCAGTTAGGCTACTCGGGGGTCAGGGACCCACTTGAGGAGGCAGTCTGTCTGTTCTCAGATCTCAAACTCCGTGCTGGGAGAACCACTGCTCTCTTCAAAGCTGTCAAACAGGGACATTTAAGTCTGCAGAAGTTTCTGCTGCCTTTTGTTCAGCTATGCCCTGCCCCCAGAGGTGGAGTCTACAGAGGCAGGCAGGCCTCCTTGAGCTGCAGTGGGCTCCACCCAGTTTGAGCTTCCTGGCTGCTTTGTTTACCTACTCAAGCCTCAGCAATGGCAGGCGCCCCTCCCCCAGCCTCACTTCTGCCTTGCAGTTCGATCTCAGACTGCTGTGCTAGCAGTGAGCGAGGCTCCTTGGGCATGGGACCTTCCAAGCTAGGTGTGGGATATAATCTCCTGGTGTGCTCTTTGCTAAGACCGTTGGAAAAGCACAGTATTAGGGTAGGAGTGACCTGATTTTCCAGGTGCTGTCTGTCCCAGCTTCCCTTGGCTAGGAAAGGGAATTCCCTGACCACTTGCACTTCCTGGGTGAGGCAATGCCTCGCCCTGCTTCTGCTCATGCTCGGTAGGCTGCACCCACTGTCCTGCACCCACTGTCCGACAAGCCCCAGTGAGATGAACCCGGTATCTCAGTTGGAAATGCGGAACATGGAATTGGAAAATATTTGAATGAATGCACACCTGAACCAGAAAGCAAGCTCAGCCAAGAAAGAAGTTCCGAGCTCCTCACTGCTTATGCTTCTGCAGGCACTTGCTGTCCCTAGCCATCCAGCAGTTGTTCTCACGGTGGCCATGATGTCCATGGTTTAAACACCACTTTGTCCCTGGTGGGAGAAGAATACAGACTCTTGTCCTTGAATCTGAAACCCAGTCCTCCCTGCCTCAGCAGCTGCTGCCACAACTTTTAGTGGATTTAAAGGAAAGCAGAAAGAATTCAGAGCCTAAGAAGCATTGCCCACCCAATCTACTCTTATATGAACAACTTTCCAGGTTCAGAAATTGTATATAATAGTTTTCTGTATTACACACTTGTTGTTTTTGTCTTATGTTGTTGTTTCCTCCCTAGCCCCCACATTTCTCCCAGCCTTTATTAACTGTGTTGTCCAATATGGTAATCATTAGCCACATATAGCTGTTTAAATGTAAATGAATTAAAATTTAAAATTTGGTTCCCTAGTTAAACTAGACATGTTTGTTTTAAATGCTTAGTAACCACATGTAGCTAGTAGCTACTATATTGGACAGTAGAATTTATAGAACATTTGTATCATCACAGAAAATTCACTTGGACAGCACCCCTTATGTTAATTTTGGAGGATCATTCAGGCATTTATTTAACCAATATACTGAAAAACCACTGTGTGCCTGAACTTATACCAAGTACAAAGGATACTGCAGCAGTCAAGACACATGAAAGTTTTGCCTTCCCAGAACTTACATTTTAATTTACAAAGCCCGTTATCAAAGTGTCTGTGTATATCCACAGCTTAAGCCAGGGCAGCACTGGAAAACAGATGGCTAGTTGTTTATTAAATTTTAGGCTCATCCCCACTCTGATTTCTTTGAGGTATAGCCCAATTTTCTTCAACTTTTAGACCTGAATTTTAGACCTCTAATTAAAAAAAATAATAATTGTACTTTAAGTTCTGGGATACATGTGCAGAATGTGCAGGTTTGTTACATAGGTATACACGTGCTATGGTGGTTTGCTGCACCCATCAACCCATCATCTACAGTAGGTATTTCTCCTAATGCTATCCCTCCCCTAGCCCCCCACCACCTCCTGACAGGCCCCCGTGTGTGATGTTCCCCTTCCTGTGTCCACATATTCTCATTGTTCAACTCCTATTTATGAGTGACAACATGTGGTGTTTGGTTTTCTGTTCCTGCATTAGTTGGCTGAGAATGATAGTTTACAGCTTCAGCCATGTCCCTGCAAAGGACATGAACTCATCCTTTTTTATGCCTGCGTAGTATTCCATGGTGTATATGTGCCACATTTTCTTTAGTCTATCATTGATGGCCATTATGGAACCAATTTGGATTGGCTCCAAGTCTTTGCTATTGTGAATAGTGCTGCAGTAAACATACATGTGCACGTGTCTTTATAGTAGAATGATTTATAATACTGTGGGTATATACCCAGTAACGGGATTGCTAGGTCAAATGGTATTTCTGGTTCTAGATCCTTGAGGAATTACCACACTGTCTTCCAAATGGTTGAGTTAATTGACATTCCCACCAATGGTTTAAAAGCATTCCTATTTTTCCACATCCTCTCCAGCATCTGTTCTTTCCTGACTTTTTAATGATTCCCATTCTAACTGGCATGAGATGATATCTCATTGTGGTTTTGATTTGCATTTCTCAAATGACCAGTGATGATGAATTTTTTTCATATGTTTGTTGGCTATATAAATGTCATCTTTTGAGAAGTTTCTGTTCATATCCTTTGCCTACTTTTTGATGGGGTTGTTTTTATTTTCTTATAAATTTGTTTAATTCCTTGTAGATTCTGGAGCCCTTTGTCAGATGGATAGATTGCAAAAATTTTCTCCCATTCTGTAGGTTGCCTGTTCACTCTGATGATAATTTCTTTTGCTGTACAGAAGATCTTTAGCTTAATTAGGCCCCATTTGTCAATTTTGGCTTATGTTGCCATTGCTTTTGGTGTTTTAGTCACAAAGTCTTTGCCCATGCCTATGTCGTGAATGGTATTGCCTAGGTTTTCTTCTAAGGTTTTTATGGTTTTAGGTCTAAAACTTAAGTCTTTAATTCATCTTGAATTAGTTTTTGTATAAGGTGTAAGGAAGGGGTCCAGGTTCAGTTTTCTGCATATGGCTAGCTAGTTTTCACAACACTGTTTATTAAATAGGGAATTCTTTCCCTATTGCTTGTTTTTGTCAGGTTTGTCAAAGATCAGATGGTTGTAGATGTGTGGTATTATTTCTGAGGCCTCTGTTCTGTTCCATTGGTCTATATATGTTTTGGTACTAGTACCATGCTATTTTGGTTATTGTAGCCTTGTAGTATAGTTTGAAGTCAGGTAGCTTGATGCCTCCAGCTTTATTCTTTTTGCTTAGGATTGTCTTGGCAATGCAGGCTCTTTTTTGGTTCCATATGAAATTTAAAGTAGTTTTTTCTAATTCTGTGAAGAAAGTCAATGGTAGCTTGATGGGGATAGCATTGAATCTATAAATTACTTTTGGCAGTATGACCATTTTCATGATATTGATTCTTCCTATCCATGAGCATGGAATGTTTTTCCATTTGTTTGTGTCTGCTCTCATTTCCTTGAGCAGTGGTTTGTAGTTCTCCTTGAAGAGGTCCTTCACATCCCTTGTAAGTTGTATTCCTAGGTATTTTATTCTCTTTGTAGCAATTGTGAATGGGAGTTCACTCACGATTTGGCTTTTTGTTTGTCTATTTTTGTTGTGTAGGAATGCTTGTGATTTTTGCACATTGATTTTGTATCCTGAGACTTTGTTGAAGTTGCTTATCAGCTTAAGGAGATTTTGGGCTGAGATGATGGGGTTTTCTAAATAGACAATCATGTCATCTGCAAACAGAGAGAATTTCCTCTCTTCCTATTTGAATATCCTTTATTTCTTTCTCTTGCCTGATTGCCCTGGCCAGAACTTCCAATACTATGTTGAACAGGAGTGGTGAGAGAGGGCATGCTTGTCTTTGTGCCAGTTTTCAAAAGGAATGTCTCCAGCTTTGGCCCATTCAGTATGATATTGGCTGTGAGTTTGTCATAAACAGCTCTTCCTATTTTGAGATATGTTCCATTAATTCCTAGTTTATTGAGAGTTTTTAGCGTGAATGCATGTTGAATTTTTGTCAGAGGCCTTCTCTGCATGTATTGAGATAATCATGTGGTTTTTGTCACTGGTTCTGTTTATGTGATGGAGTACGTTTATTGATTTGCATATGTTGAACCAGGCTTGCATCCCCGAGATGAAGCCGACTTGATCATGGTGGATAAGCTATTTGATATGCTGCTTGATTAGGTTTGCCAGTATTTTATTGAGGATTTTCGCATTGATCTTCATCAGGGATATTGGCCTGAAATGTTCTTTTTTTGTTGTGTCCCTGCCAGGTTTTGGTATCAGGATGATGTTGGCCTCATGAAATGAGTTTGGGAGGAGTCCCTCTTTGTCCATTGTTTATAATAGTTTCAGAAGGAATGGAAGCAGCTTTTCTTTATACCTCTGGTAAAATTCAGCTGTGACTCCATCTGGTCATTGGCTTTTTTGGTTGGTAGGCTATTAATTACTACCTCAATTTCAGACCTTGTTATTGGTCTATTGAGGGATTTGATTTCTTCTTGGTTTAGTTTTGGGAGGGTGTATGTGTCCAGGAATGTATCCATTCCTTCTAGATTTTCTAGTTTATTTGTGTAGAGGTGTTTATAGTATTCTCTGATGGTCGTTTGTATTTCTGTGGGATCCGTGGTGACATCCTCTGTATCATTTTTTATTGTACCTATTGGATTATTCTCTCTTTTCTTTTTTATTAGCCTGGCTAGCAGTCTATCTATTTTGTTAATCTTTAAAAAAAAAAATACCTCCTGGATTCATTGATTTTTTATTTTTTGAAGGGTTTTTCATGTTTCTATCTCCTTCAGTTCTGCTCTGATCTTAGTTATTTCTTGTCTTCTGCTAGCTTTTGGATTTGTTTGCTGTTGCTTCTCTAGTTCTTTTATTTGTGATGATAGGGTGTCAATTTTAGAGCTTTCCTGCTTTCTCCTGTGGGCATTTAATGCTATAAATTTTCCTGTAAACACTGCTTTAGCTGTGTCCCAGAGATTCGGGTATGTTTTGTCTTTGTTCTCATTGGTTTCGAAGAATTTATTTATCTCTACCTTAAATTTGTTATTTACCCAATAGTCATTCAAGAGCAGGTTGTTCAGTTTCTCTGTAGTTGTGTGGTTTTGAATGACTTTCTTAATACTGAGTTCTAATTTGATTGCACTGTGGTCTGAGAGACTACTTGTTATGATTTCCGTTCTTTTACATTTGCTGAGGAGTGTTTTACTTCCAGTTATGTGGTCAATTTTAGAATAAGTGTGATTTGGTCCTGAGAAGACTGTATATTCTGTTGATTTGGGGTGGAGAGTTCTGTAGATGTCTGTTAGGTCCACTTGGTCCAGAGCTGGGTTCAAGTCCTGAATATCCTTGTTAATTTTCTGTCTCGTTGATCTGTCTAATATCCACAATGGGGTGTTAAAGTCTCCCACTATTATTGTGTGGGAGTCTAAGTCTCTTCGTAGGTCTCTAAGAACTTACTTTATGAATCTGGGTGCTCCTGTATTGGGTGCATATATATTTAGGATAGTTAGCTCTTTTTGTTGCATTGATCCTTTTACCATTGTGTAATGCCCTTTTTTTGTCTTTTTTGATCTTTGTTGGTTTAAAGTCTGTTTTATCAGAGACTAAGATTGCAACCCCTACTTTTTTTTTTTCTTTCCATTTGCTTGGTAAATCTTCCTCCATCCCTTTATTTTGAGCCTATATGCGTCTTTGCACATGAGGTGGGTCTCCTGAATACAGCACACCAATGGGTCTTGACTCTATCCAATTTGCCAGTCTGTGTCTTTTAATTGGGGCATTTAGCTGGTTTACATTTAAGGTTAATATTGTTATGGGTGAATTTGACCCTGCCATTATGGTGCTAGCTGGTTATTTTGCCCATTAGTTGATGCAGTTTCTTTGTGGAGTGGATGGTCTTTACAATTTGGTATGTTTTTGCAGTGGCTGGTACTGGTTTTTCCTTTCCATATTTAGTGCTTCCTTCAGGAGGTCTTGTAAGGCAGGCCTGGTGGTGACAAAATCTCTCAATATTTGCTTGTCTGTAAAGGATTTTATTTCTCCTTCACTTCTGAAGCTTAGTTTGGCTGGATATGAAATTCTAGGTTGAAAATTCTTTTCTTTAACAATGTTGAATATTGGTCCCCACTCTCTTCTGGCTTGTAGGGTTTCTGCCGAGAGATCGCTGCTAGTCTGATGTGCTTCCCTTTGTGGGTAACCCGACCTTTCTTTCTGGCTGTCCTTCACATTTTTTCATGCTTTTCAACCTTGGTGAATCTGATGACTGCATGTCTTGGGGTTGCTCTTCTCAAGGAGTATGTTTGTGGTGCTCTCTGTATTTCCTGAATTTGAATGTTGGCCTATCTTGCTAGATTGGGGAAGTTCTCCTGGATAATATCCTGCAGAGTGTTTTCCAACTTGGTTCCATTCTCCCCGTCACTTTCAGGTACACCAATCAAATGTAGGTTGGTCTTTTCACATAGTCCTATATTTGTTGGAGGCTTTGTTCATTCCTTTTCATTCTTTTTTCCTTAATCTTGTTTTCACAGCTTATTTCATTAAGTTGATCCTCAATCTCTGATATCCTTTCTGCTGCCTGATCAGTTCAGCTATTGATACTTCTATATGCGTCACGAAATTCTCGTGCTGTGTTTTTCAGCTCCATCAAGTCATTTATGTTCTTCTCTAAACTGGTTATTCCAGTTAACAATTCCTCTAACCTTTTATCAAGGTTCTTAGCTTCCTTGCATTGGGTTAGAACTGCTCCTTTAGCTCGGAGGAGTTTGTTATTACCCACCTTCTGAAGCCTACTTCTGTCAATTTGTCAAACTCATTCTCCATCCAGTTTTGTTCCCTTGCTGGCGAGGAGTTGTGATCCTTTGGAGAAGAGGTGTTCTGGTTTTTGGAATTTTCAGCCTTTTTGGGCAGGTTTTTCCTCATCTTTGTGGATTTATCTACCTTTGATCTTTGATGTTGGTGACCTTTGGATGGGATTGTTGTGTTGACGTCCTTTTTGTTGATGTTAATGCTATTCCTTTCCGTTTGTTAGTTCTCCTTCTAAGAGTCAGGCCCCTCTGCTGCAGGACCATTGGAGTTTGCTGGAGATCCACTCCAGATCCTGTTTGCCTGGGTATCACCAGCGGAGGCTGCAGAACGGCAAAGATTGCTGCCTGTTCCTTCCTCTGGAAGCTTTGTCCCAGACGGGGGCACCCACCAGATGCCAGCTGAAGCTCTCCTGTATGAGGTGTCTATCGACCCCTGCTAGGAGGTGTCTCTTAGTCAGGAGGCACAGGTGTCAGGGACCTATTTGAGGATGCAGTCTGTCCTTTAGCAGAACTTGAGCTCTGTGCTGGAAGATCCACTGCTCCCTTCAGAGCTGGCATGCAGGAACATTTAAGTCTGCTGAAGCTGCGCCCACAGCCACCCCTTCCCCCAGGCGCTGTGTCCCAGGGAGATGGGAATTTTATCTATAAGTTCCTGACTGGGGCTTCTGCCTTTCTTTCAGAGATGCCCTGCCTAGAGAGGAGGAATCTAGAGAGGCAGTCTGGCTACAGAGGGTTTGTAGAGCTGCGGTGGGGCTCTGCCCAGTTTGAACTTCCCAGTGGCTTTGTTTACACTGTGAGGGGAAAACCGCCTACTCAAGCCTCAGTAATGGTGGACGCCATCCCTACCAAGCTCAAGTGTCCCAAGTTGACTTCAGACTTCTATGGTGGCAGCGAGCATTTCAAGCCAGTGGATCTTAGTTTCCTGGGCTCCGTGGGGGTGAGATCCGCTGAGCTAGACCACTTGGCTCCCCAGCTTCAGCCCCCTTTCCATGGGAGTGAATGGTTCTGTCTTGCTGGCATTCCAGGTGTCACTGGAATATTAAAAAAAAAACAACAAAAAACAAAAAAAACCTCTTTCAGCTAGCTCGTGTCTGCCCAAATGGCTGCCCACTTTTGTGCTTGAAACTCAGGGCCCTGGTGTTGCGAAGACCACGGGAAAAGCGTAGTATCTGCATTGGAATGCACCATTCCTCACGATACAGTTCCTCAAGGCTTCCCTTAGCTATGGGAGGGAGTTCCCTGACTCCTTGCACTTCCCAGGTGAGTGACACCCCACCCGGCTTCTGCTTGCCCTCCATGGGCTGCACCCACTTTCTAACCAGTCCCAGTGAGGTGAGCCACGTACTTCAGTTGGAAATGCAGAAGTCAGCCGCCTTCTGCATTGATCTCACTGGGAGCTGCAGACCAGAGCTGTTCCTGTTCGGCCATCTTGCCAGCCCTCCCCTGGACCTCTGATCTGAGCTGATTTGTCAGGCAGAAGTGGCTTACATGTTTGAATTATCTGTAAGTATTGGCTATCATCGTAAAGTTTTTTAAGTTCTGGATGAGAGGTTTATTTGAAAGTAGTTGTTCCAGGATTTAATTGTTTAAATCAATTCTGACTGCCTTTGTTTAGAATTTTAATTCAGTGAAAGGTCTAGTTCTTAATGATTATATGTAACCACAACAGAGACAAGAAATTCATTGCAATTAAATTGTTGATTTTCCTCATACAAAGCTCATGTTTTAATGCTCCCCTCCATATGGGGGTCAATCATATAGCATTAACATTGATAGCCTAATAAGTCTAATAATGAAGATGTGTAGCATGTTAAAATTAGCCATTAGAATTCAAACATACCACACTCAATGCATGCAACAAGATCCACAAATGCCAACACTACCCATCTGTTTGAACTAATGAGCAGTAAACATTTCCCCCACTGGTGAACTAATAAATTATAGCGTGTTACAATTGAAAGGGGCCTTGGAGATAGATCTTTCTGCTCCAGCTACCTCTTTCTTCATTTTATTGGTGCTCTATAGAGGTATATTATTTATCCAAGGTCACAGTTGTACAGTAAAACCCTGCCATAGCATAATAGGCCCAGAAATTCCTGTGTGTAAAGCAGGGGTTCCCAAATGTTAGTATACATCCTGGAGAGCTTGTTGAAACACAGATTACTGGGCCCCTACAGTAATTTCCACCTCCTTCAGAAACCTTGTCTTGCTACTCTAGAAGATAACAGTTTTTCTTTTAAAGAAAAAATAGGGCATGATTCTGGTACTTCTGTGTTCCAGACTCTGTGTGGATGTTTCATGTCATTTTATTCTCAAAACTACCTTGCAGTATAGATGTTATACCCGTTTTATTGATAGGAATGCTTTGACTCAAGAAGGGTAAGGCTTTTAAGAGACAGGGTCTCTCAGTTGCCCAGGCTGAAGTGCAGTGGCACAATCATAGCTCACTGAAACCTCAAACTAGCTCAAGGGATCCTGCTGGCCCAACCCCTTCTAAGTAGCTCTGACTATAGACACAGGCCACCACACCTGGCTAATTTTTTTTTTTTTTTAAGAAATGGGGTTTTGCTATTTTGCCAAGCTGGTCTCAAACTCCGGCCTCAAGCAGCCTTCCTGCCTTGGCCTTCCAAAGACCTGGGATTATAGGCATGAGCCACCATGCCTGCCCCATTTTCTAATTTGTTAGAATATAATTCGCTATGATATACCTTGTCTAATACAAGTGCATTAGACAAATACATAGGCAAAGCTGTCTGTAGAGTGATTTTTGACAAGATAGTCTCTCTCCTTGCCAAGCTGCAAGCTCTTAAAGATGGGGAGCATGTCTCATTTGATTTTATTCTCAGCCCCAGCCCCTCCTATTAGCACAGTGCATGTTAAGTTGTGGCACTCAGTATTTTCCAAGGAAATGGATCTCCTGGCTCACTGCTGTGTGTACTGCATCTTCCTGCCCCGCTTCTCTGTGCAGTTGGCTATGGTCCCCAGCAGGGAAGGAGGTTCCTTTGGTGTAGTCTCTCTTTTATTGCCCCCACTTAGAATTTGCAGCCTCAACTGTTTTCTCCCAGTCTGTCTTCTCTATGAATGCCATCTTCAGGAAAAGGAGCACTTTTCCATCCTGGGAATGAATGATTTAGAGATGAGGGTGGTTTCAGCTTCATGCCAAGCTCATAGTCTGGGGGTGGCTTCCCACACCCTCTTCACTTCCCTGAACCTCATGTCTCTCCTTTTCAGTCACTGTCTCCTTATTCTTCGAGACATCCCTATGAATCAAGCAGTAGGGACAAGTGAGAGGCTTATCAGAGTCAGAGATTGGGTGAAAGATCACCAAAAGCTCATGTTGCTTAAAACTTGAATTGCATGAAAGGCATTGGATCCAAGTGTTTAAGAAACACTGACTCATTCCTTTGCTGTTTTGAATATAACTTGCAAATGTGGTTTCATTTATCATCCCACTTCCTCCATCTCTCATAAAACTGCCACTTTCAGGGAAGAGAATAAGTGGGCCTGGCCTCACTGTGGCTCTAGTACTCTCTGAGGCTGGAGTAAGGATTCCTGGTTCTCAACCCAACTATACAGTAGAATCACTTGGAAGCTTCCTACATTCCTTCAGGGAGTCTGATTTCCTTAATCTGGGATGTAGCATGGCACAAGCATTGCTATGTTCCTTCATTCTTCTAGTGTTGTCATTTTTCTAGTGTTCACTCAGCATTAAGAACTGCTAGATTAGGTTTTTGGATTCCAAGACTTGCTGATCATAATAGCCATATTGGGAGCCTTTTAAAATTTCTCCATCCCATAACCTGGGAGTCAGAATTCCAAAGGGAAAGACCTAGGGATATATGTTTGAAATAGATTCTGGCCATCAGCTAGCTTGGGAAATTACCAATCTTGGTACTTTCAGATATTTCTTCTAGCCTTCCAGTCATCAAAGCAAGGTAGAATTATCAACATAATGATATAAAGCTATAGTATTATTTTATGCTTGCTTCCTGGAGCAAGACATAAAAATAAAACTCATTCAAAATGTTGGAAATATCATGAACTTCACTGTGGGACTAAGCTTTCCTGCACAAGTCCAAACAGTGAACTTAATCCATACTCTTCAGATGATAGCTGTGTCTGTTTAATATTGGCCCAACCTACTCTTGCTCACGTATTTTTCATTTCACTATAATTTTTATTCCAGCTGTATATTCAATAGACTGCCTGCCAACCCTGTGGAACCACTTGACATAAATGATGTATTTTGAAAGATTAAACCAGAAACACGTATTAAAATCATCTTTATACTAGCTTAAGACTTAAAGAAGTTTTTATGTGGAATGAAAGGAACTAAGAAAGGGGAATGAGGCCCCAAAAAAGCAAATTTGAGGTTAAAGATCAAAATTAAAATTAATTTTTAATCAACATGCCACTTGGTAGCAAAAAATTAAAATTTATTAATGGCTCTAATATTATGAATAATTTCACGCGCTGAAGTGTATTGCCTGTTCAAAGCATGCCTCTTGGCTTTAAATGTTCTTTTCACATGTAAAACATTCTGGTAAGAACTGTGCCTACCTTCTATGACCTTACCTCCCTTTCTACTGTAAAAACATCAGCACATCTTTCAGGAAAACTGACTGCTGCCCAAAGGAAATACACATAATTTTTAGGTCCCTGAATTCAATTTCTGAAAATGTTTTTCAGGCATTGCAAAAGAAAAAAGAAAAATGAATGAGTTTGCTGTGTACAAGAAATAATCTTTTTCATAAGCAGTGCAGTCAAAATAATAGAACGTGCTCCTTTAGTATTTGGCATCTCTACAATATCATTTAATTCCCTGACCTCAATATTCAGTCTTTAACACCAAAACTATAAAAAGGGAAGTACGATACGTATTCTTCACCCTGCACAAGCACCTTCATGTCTCTTCAAAGGAGATAAATGGTCCTAATTCACTTTAATGCCGGAAGAAGGAGGTTCTGTGTCATTCTAATAAGCCTCAAACTCCTAGTACTATTTTTACCCCATTGCTGACCTCAGTGGCTGTGGAGAGCAGAACACCCTCCCTCAACAAATGCGAATAGACTCCAGCAGCCATTCTTGAGGAGCACTCAAGCAATTACTTCTGAGTCCTCAAGTAGAATTCACATTAATTGATTCCCTTTTGTAGGCTTTTCCTTAGCAGGAGATTAACATTTTTTGCCCTTTTGTTTGGAATTCTGCATCTTGGTGGAACTGACAATCTCCTTTATTTTATTTTATTTTTTAGAGAGGGAAATATGAAAGAGAAGAGCAGAAAGGAGCTCTATTACAGGTGGGTTTTTTGTCCCCCTTGAAAATATCCTGAGTGATAGCCTAGACTCCAGGCTAGCTGGAGGACTTGCAGAATGCAGGGAGGGATGTGCTCTGCCTCCTCCCTCAGTACAAATCCCTCCAGGGACAAGCACTCTGCTCCTCGGTTTTCTAGAAAAGTTCCCATGTACATTCTGCATTATGGAAGCCTCTCTAAATCAGGAATTACACAGTCCTCTTTCATCTGGCTTATAGTCTTGGCCTACATGAATTAATTGCCAGCATTTTAAAATAGGGAAATTCCATCTAAATATCTAGATTTCAGACTTTTCTTAAAAACTTAGGAGAAAATTTTTGAGAGAATTTTCTGTTTTCTTAAGAGAAACAAGAGAAAAGATCTGTTTGGTGTAAGTCAAAAAACCACTATTCCCATTTGCTTTCCAGTTCATTATACTCCTTGTAATCTCACAGAACTGCCACAAAGTGACAGTTATTGTAATTGTGTCCACACTGTTGATCATAAGTTCAGAGGACAGTGAAATATTTCTTGTGCAAAGTATAAAAATTTAAAAGATAGACTAGGACTAGCACAGATTTCAAGGAAAATGAGAGAGAACGTTCGGCCAGGCATGGTGTCTCATGCCTGTAATCCCAGCACTTTGGGAGGCCAAGGCAGGTGGATCACCTGAGGTCAGTAGTTCAAGACCAGCTTGGGCAACATGGCGAAACCTGTTTCTGCTAAAAATACAAAAATTATCAGATGTTGTGGTGCATGCCTGGAATCCCAGCTGTTCGGGAGGCTGAGGCATGAGAATGGCTTGAACTCAGGCGGCAGAGGTTGCAGTAGGGCCGAAATTGCACCACTGCACTCCAGCCTGGGTGACAGAGGGAGACTCTGCCTCAAAAAAAAAAAAAAAAAAAAAAAAAGAAAAAAAGAAAGAAAGAAAATGAGAGAGAACAACTGTTTCTTTATGGAAATGAAGGATATTCCTGCGTTTAATATGCAAAGCATCTGTATCAAAAGAACTTGACTAAAAATGCCATTATAACCCAAACCCAGCCCTGTGGACACATGCATTCATTTGTGACTTATGCTATAAGTAAGCCTGAGAGACCTTCATATTTGCCTTCCTGAAGTAACCTGTTGCTCATGGAACAAGATGCTCAGGCCCTGAGATAACATGCTGAATATTCATGGCTTCTGTTTTCCCAGTTCTCTCTATCCCAAATAACCAAAAGCAGCATGTCTGTATGCCATTATTAGCTCAGGAGAAAGGGAGAGACATATGATGTGGAAGACACATGGTAGGTGTTTTGGTACATTTAATTCCCCTAGCAGTGCTCTAATTAGGTATCAGCCCCATTTAAAAATGAGAAAGTTGAGGCTCCAGAGAAATTAAGTAACTCATCCAAGGTCACAGAGCAAAGCTACTAAGTGGCAGGCCTGCCATTGTGCTTGCACTACTCATTGAAATGCTTTCCCTGAATTACTACTTAGCACAATGACTTTAGTTTTTATTGTAGGTTGATAAGGAGTAGCCATAACAAGAGTATTCTGTTCATATTCTATAAAACTGCTATTGAGGCTGCTAATGTTTGTCAAAAGATCTGTCTAATGATCTTTTCTTCGCAGTTAGTGACAGATGAGTTTTGTGTTTCTGAACAAAATAAAAAATGTACTTCTGTTTATGTAGCCAGAAATAAATGATACTAGCTATCCTTTTTGCCTTCATTACCAGGAAGCTCCAAGGGAAATGTATTGTCCCATTCCATCTTATGGTAAAATTAATCCTCCCTTTTGCCACATTGCTTTGGACCTTTCTTTCTGGAGTCATTATTGTGCTTTGGTGTGTTAAGAATTCTGTTATACAAGTTGCATCTAGTTGTAAGCTTCCTCAGATTCCTTTTAAAGAAGGCAGAAGTATAACTTATAAATAAGACCTTTAAAATTCAATTTATACCCCTAAGAGTAATTAATAAATCCAATTTTAATATGACACTAGATTTAACAGAAGGGGCTATTTGGGGAATGGCCCAAAAGCCTTTGGGTCATTTCTGGCTTTGGGGAATCACAGTTAACAGAGACAACTCTCTCAAATTGAGCTCTGGCGTTTTAGACATGAAGTCCTTGCCCACGCCTATGGCCTGAATGGTATTGCCTAGGTTTTCTTGTAGGATTTTAATGACACCGCATGTTCTCACTCATAGGTGGGAATTGAACAATGAGAACTCATGGACACAGGAAGGGGAACATCACATTCCGGGTACTGTTGTGGGGTGGGGGGTGGGGGGGGGCGGGGACAGCATTAGGAGATATACCTAATGCTAAATGACGAGCTAATGGGTGCAGGAAATCAACATGGCACATGGATACATATGTAACAAACCTGCACATTGTGCACATGTACCCTAAAACCTAAAGTATAATAAAAAAAAAAAAAAAGAAAATCAAATTGAGCTCTGGCCCAGTTTGTCTTGCGTTCTGCTACTGGGCGATAGTTGCTAATTTGCACAGAGAACTTACTGTGTACCTGGCCCTGGGCCAAGTGCTTGACATGCCTTGTCTCCATCTTTGCAGCAAGTATATCTAGTACCATTCTTACCCCTATTACAGGAAATTCAAGGATCAGAGCTCAAGAAACTAGTTTACAGGCACATAGATAATAGGTTTGATCTTGAGCAAAGACCTTGACTTCTTGGTGTCCATGTCCCCACCTGTAAAGCAGGCATGTGCTCCTTTCCCAGCCTCCTCACAAATCTGTGATGTTAGTCACTTCTGTCCTCCCCGCCCCCACTACAAGGAACTAGATCCAAAGAAAGGGTTATATTCTATATCTCAACCTTCCTTGTCTTTTATTTTCCCTTAGGGCTCTCTAAGGCACATTGGCCACCAACTTAATCAAATCTTCTCTTTTCCTAGGGAGAGGGAAATCTCTTGTTCTGTTTTGTCTAAGCTCTACTATTGGCCTAGGTTGTTGGTTATCATCACGCTTTGTCTCACAAAATATTTTAAATCTCAATTCAACTACAGTCAATTCTTGTTATTCACGGTAGTTATGTTATATAACCGGCATCCCCCAACCCCTGGGCCACAGACCGGTACCAGTCCATGGCCTGTTAGGAACCAGGCTGCATTAGCAAGAGGTGAGCTGCAGATGAAGGAGCATTATCAGCTGAGTTCCACCTCCTGTCAGATCAGCGGTGGCATTACATTCTCATAGAAGCAGGAACCCTATTGTGAACTGCGCGTGTGAGGGATCTAGGTTGCATGTTCCTTATAAGAATCTAATGCCAGATGATCTGAGGGACAGTGGGACAGTTTCATCCCAAAACCATGTCCCCCACCCCAGGTCTGTAGAAAAATTGTCTTTCTCGAAACTGGTCACTGGTGCCAAAAAGGTTGGGGACTGCTATTGTATATAGTCTCCATGAATGTTGAATTATCTAATTTGGAACCATTTCTCATAAGAGAAATAGAAGGTTAGGTTCCTTTGAGCCTCTCACAAACTTTTATGAACTGATCAGTATGTACCCTTCTTTTATGTGTTTCTGATTAAAGACACCTTATTTAGTATATATTGTTGATTCACTAACATTGAGCTTATGGCCAACAGCACTGTAACTTATGCCTGAATGAAGCTAATCTACAGCATTTTCTGTAAAAGCTACATCACAACTTATTGTGCTTAGAAACACTAGACAGCACCTCAGCACTTTGCTTGCAAGCCATAACACAAAAGCACAAAAATGTAAAAAAAAAATAATAATAAAGGCACGAAATAGTCCATGGAGAGGACATTTGTTTCCAGTAAAGAGCTGAAACAAGAAAGACGGAGCATCACCTTGTTCATCTTAAGCTGGGAATGTATGCGTTGATTGACTGAAATTTTTTGCCACTCTATGCGTGTCCACTAATGACCATGTATTTATTTTGGGATTACAAAGAAATTTTAGGGATATTAACCCCTTGCCTGTTATAAGTTGAAGAGTTTTTGTTTTTTTCATTTTTACTTTTACTTTGTATTTTTACTGAATTTATATGTATAATAAAGTTTATCATAGTCTTTTTCCTTATTGCTTTAGATTTTGAGTCAGAATTAGCAAAGCTTCTGTACTCACAAGTGATAGTAGAATATACCTGTATTTTTTTTCCTAGTACTTTTATGCTTTTTTACATTTAAATATCTGATCAATTTGGAATTTAAGTTGCGGTATGGTGTTAGGAATGAGTATAGTTTTACTGTTTTCCATATTGCTCAACCAGTATCTCAACATTTGTTAAATGCTTATATTTTCCCCAACTGATTTGATGTGCTGCCTTTATCAGTCCTAAATTTTCATATATCATTCGGCCTACTCATGTACCAATATCAAATGCTTTTAATTATAGAGGCTTTAGAGTATGTTTTAGTGTCTGATAAGGCCAGCAGTTGCCCCCATACCACCTCGTTTTTTTTTCCCCCAGAGATTTCCTGGCTGTTCTTCCTTACTTGCTCTTCATGTACTTGTCATTTCAAGTCAATTTGCATATCAAATATCAGAGCTTTTCATTTGGCTTTTTATGGCTATTTTCTAACACCATAGACATTTTTAATTAGAACATTTTTAGTGTTCTATGAAATTGAGAAGTATTCCTCCTGACTCAGTGCAAGTGATATATGACTGTCCCACTTAAGCTTGAGAAGCAGGGTTCTATTAGGTTCAGTCTCCTTAAGTAAGGTATGGTCCAGGTTACTCACATCCCCGTGTTTCTCTTGTGCTAATAATCAGTGAAGTCCCCACCTGTGCCACTATGTCATATGTGTGGTCAAATGCTTTCCCTTGCATATTTTTTATGGTGAGAACACTTAAGATCTACTCTTAGTGATTTCCAAGAATACAGTATGTTATTATTAACTATTGTCACCATGTTGTACGATAAATCTTTTGAATTTATTTCTCCTAACTGAAACTTTGTATCCTTCAAATAACGTCTCCCCAACTCCCTCTCCCCAAGCCCTTGGTAACCACCTTTCTACTCTGCTTCTATTAGTTCAACTTTTTTAGATTAAACATATAAGTGAGATCGTATGGTAGTTGTTTTTCTGTGCTGGGCTTATTTCACTTACTGTCTTCCAAGTTTATCCATGTTACAAATGACAGGAATTGCTTCTTTTTAAATGCTGAATGGTATTCCATTGTGTGTATATATATACCACAATTTCTTTAACCATTCATCTATTGACAGATACTTAGGTTGATTACATATCTTGACTGTTGTGAATTTTGCTACAATGAATATGGACATGCATATCTCTACATACTGATTTCATTTTCCTTGAATATATAGCCAGTAGTGGGATCGATGGATTATGTGGTAGTTTTAGTTTTTATTGTTTCAGGAACCTCCCTACTGTATTCCATAATAGTTGTACTAATTTACCTTCCAATCAACAGTGTGCAAGAGTTCCCTTTTCTTCAGATCTTTGCCAAAATTTATGTTGCATCTTTTTGATAATAGTCATTCTAACAGATGTGAGTTGATATCTCATTGTGGTTTTGATTTGTATCTCTCTGTTGTTAGTGTACAGTGATGTTGAGCATTTTTTCATGAACCTCTGGACCATGGGTATGTCCTCTTTTGAGAAATGTCTATTCAGTTGTTTGGCTCATTTTTAAATCTGGTTGTTTTCTTACTATTGAGTTGAGTTCTTTATATATTTTGTATATTAATCCTTTATCATATGCCCAGTTTTCAAATACATTTTCCCATTCCATAGATTGTCTCATAACTCTGTTGATTGTTTCTTTTGCTGTGTAATAGCTTGTTTGTTTGATGTAATCTGATTTATTTTTGCTTTTGTTGCTTGTGCTTTGGGGTCATATCCAAAAAATCATTGACTAAACCAATGTCATGGAGATTTTCCCATATGTCTTCTTCTAGTAGTAGATTTACAGTTTCAGTCTTATATTTATGTCTTTAATCTATTTGGAATTGAGTTTTATATATTGGGTGACATTGGAGTCTAATTTCATTATTTCTGCATGTTAATATTCAATTTTCCAATGCCATTTATTGAAGAGATTGTCCTTTCCCTATTATGTGTTTTTGGCATCTTTGTCAAAAATCAATTGGCCGTAAATGCACGGATTTATTTCTGGGCTCTCTGTTCTGTTTCGTAGGTCTGTTTTTATGTCAATACCAAACAGTTTTGATTACTATAGTTTTGTGGTGTATTTTGAAGTCAAGTAGTGTGATGCCTCCATATTTGTTCTTTTTGCTCAAGATTACTTTGGCTATTTGGAGTCTTTGTGGTTCATTACCAATTTGAAGATTGTTTTCTCTCTGTAAAAAATGTCATTGGAATTTTGATAGGAATTGCATTGAATCTGTATATTTCTTTAGTTAGTATGGACATTTTAACATTAATTTTTTCAATCCATGAACATAGGATGTCTTTCCATTTATTTATGTCTTCAATTTCTTTCATTAATAGTTTGTAGTTTTCAGTGTACAGGTCTTCCATCTTGTTGGTTAAATTTATTTCTAAGTATTTTTTTGTAACTATTGCAAATGGGATTGTTTTATTGCTCTCTTTGGATAGTTTGTTGTTAGTGTATAGACATGCAACTAATTATGTGTATTTGTTTCTTGTATTCTGCAACTTTACTGGATTTGTCAGTTTTAACAGTGTTTTGGTGAATTCTTTAAGGTTTTCTATATATAATATTATGTCATCGGCAGACAGAGACATTTAATTTTTTTCTTTCCAGTTTGGATGCCTTTTATTTCTTTCTCTTGCCTAACTGCTCTGGCTAGGACTCTAGTACTATTTTGAATAGAAGTGACAGTAATGGCTTCTTTGTCTTGTTCCTGATCTTAAAGGAAAAGCTTTCAATTTTACATTGTTGCCTATGTTAGCTGTGGGTTTGTCATATATGGTCTTTGTTGCATTGAGTTACTTTTATTGCATACTTAATTTATTGAGAGTTTTTATTATCATATTAGGATGTTGAATTTTTTCAAACGCTTTGACTTTTGAAATGATAATATGATTTTTGTTCTTCATTCTTTAATTAGTAGACTTGCGTATGTTGAAGCATCCTCGCATCTCTGGGATAAATTTCACTTAATCTTGGTGAATAATCCTTTTGATGTGCTGTTGAACTTTGTTTGCAAGCATTTTGTTGAGGATTTTTGTGTCCTATATTCATCAGGGATGCTGACCTATAATTTTCTTTTCCTGTAGTATCCCTGTCTGGCTTGGGTATCAGGGTAAGGCTAGCCTTCTAAAAATGAGTTGTAATTATTCCCTCTTCTTCAGTTTTTTTTGGAAGAGTTTGAGAAGGATTGGTATTAGTTCTTCTTTAAATGTTTGGTAGAGTTCAGTAGTTAAGTCATCAGGCCCTGGGCTTTTCTCTAATGGGAGACTTTTAATTACTGATTCAATTTCCTTTCTTGTTACTGGTCTGTTCAGAATTTCTGTTTCTTCATGATTCGCTCTTAGTAGGTTGTATGTCTCTAGAAGTTTATCCATTTCTTCTAGATTATTCAATTTGTTGGCATATAATTGTCCATAGTAGTCTGTCATGATCCTTTGTATTTCTGTAGTATTCATTGTAATGTCTTTTCTTTCATTTCAAACCTTGAGTATTCTCTTTTTTTCTTACTCTAGCTAAAAGTTTATTGATTACCACCTCTCAGTTTCATTGATCTTTTCTGTTGTTTATATGGTCTCTCTGTCATTTATTTATGATTTGGCCTTTATTATTTCCTTCCTTCTAACTTTGGGCTTAGTTTGTTCTTTTGTTTCTATTTTGTTGATGTATGATGTTAGTTTATTTATTTGAAATCTTCTTTTTTGATGTAGGCTTTTATTGCTGTAAATTTTCCTCTTAGAACCGCTTTTGTTTCATATCCTTCAAGCTTCGGTGTATTATGTGCTCATTTTCATTTGTCTCAAGATAATTTTTATTCTTCCATTTAATTTATTCTTTGGTTGCTCAGGGGCATGTTGTTTAATTTCTAAGTGTGAATTCACCTGTTGTTGACTTTTAGTATTATACTATTGTGGTTGGAAAATATATTTCATATGATTTAGATCTTCTTAAACTTAAGACTTGTGTTATATATAGTCTATCCTGGAAAATGTTTTATGTGTGCTTGAGAAGAATGTATATTCTGCTGCTCTTAGGTGGAATGTTCTATATATGTCTGTACCATTTGCTCTAAAATGTAGTTTAAGTCCATGTTTCTTTCTTAATCTTCTGTCTGGATATCTGTCCATTGTTGAAAGTGGAGCCTTGAAGTCCCCTGCTGTTATTAAGAGTTTATCCTTTCAGATCTATTAATATTTTTTATGTATGTAGGTGCTCCAATGTTGGATGCATATGTGTTTATAATTGTTATAGCCTCCTGATGAATTGAACCTCTCATCCTTATATAATGATGTTTTTTGTTTCTTCATTTTTTGTTTGCGGTTTTTGACTAAAAGTCTTTTTTATCAATAAAAGTATAGTTACCCTGCTCTCTTTTTATTTCTGTTTGCATAGATAATTTTTCCTTCCCTTCACTTTCATTTTGTATGTGTCTTTAAAGGTGAAATGAGTCTCTTGTAGGCAGTATATAGTTGAGTCCTTTTTTTTTATTATTCATCCAGTCATTTTTTTTAAGAGATGAAGTCTCACTGCATTGACCAGGCTGGAGTCCAGCAGCATGATCATAGCTCATTGTAGTCTCAAACTCCTGGGCTCAAGTGATCCTCCTGCCTCAGCCTCCTGACTAGCTAGGACTACAGGTGTGCACCACCATGCCCAGCTTATGTTTCTTGATTTGATAATGTAATCCATTTATAATCAAGGTAATTATTGATAAGGACTTTTTAGAAGGAAAGAAGTTTATTCATTTATTCTATGTTATTCCACTTCTGAATAAAAAATATTCAAATAAATACATTCGAATAAATTTATGTATTTATTTCCCTTTACTCTCACACTACTCAGCACTTCTGACACCAAATGCATGAGGGTATTTCCTTACACATGAAGCAATTCTCCCATGGACACCAGCCGAGTATCCTATAATTCAATTCAGTTCTGACAGAAGCTACCTGGAGGTAGGATCAGATCCTACAGGTTAAGGGCTCAGTCCCACAAGACTGCTCCCCACTTTAGATGTCAGTCAGAAGTAGTAGGTTGTCACCTATACTTCTGACCAACTGGCTGTAAATCGGGACCCCCACTACCCCCTCCTTGGGTTTGATTAACTTGCTAGAGTGGCTCATAGAGCTCAGGAAGCACTTTACTTACATGTGCCAGTTTATTAATAAATGAAATAATAAAGGATACAGACGAACAGCCAGATAAAGACATAAATAGTGTAAAGTCTAGAAGAGTCCCAAGCATAAGAGCTTTTGTCCCTGTGGAGTTGGGGTATACCACCCTCTCAGCATATGGAAGTGTTTACCAACCAGTAAGCTCTCTAAACCCTGTAGTTCTTGAAGTTTTATGAAGGCTTCATCACATAGGCATGATTGATTAATTAACTCAATTTGTAGCTCCTCTCTTCTCTCTGGAGAATGTAGGATGGGGCTGAAAGCTACAAGCTATATTCATGGCTTGATTTTTCTGGTGACCAGCCCCCACCCAGGAGCCCACCAAGAATTGCCTCATTAGAAAAAAAGATGCTCCTATCCCCGAGTAATTCCAAGGGATTTAGGAGCCCTGTGTCGAATGCTCCTATCACTCAGGAAATAACAAAGGTCATAGGGGCTTTGTGTCAGGAACTGGTGCCAAGACCAAATATTAGAACAAAAGATTCTCCTGGCACTCCTATCACTCAGTAAATTATAAGGAGTTTTGTGCAATGACTAGGAGAAGGGTCTAATACATATTTCTTATTATTTTACAGACTTAACTACTGTCACTTTGTTAATTGTTTCATGGTTGTTTTGTAAATCCTTTGTTTCTTTCTTCCTCTCTTGCTGCCTTCCTTTGTGATCAGGTGACTTCCTCTAGTGGCATACATTGATTCCTTATTTTTTTTTTTTTACTTTTGTGGATCTACTATAGTGTTTTGCTTTGTGTTTACTGTGAGGCTTACATAAAGCAACTTATAAAAGCCTTTTTTCAAGCTGATAACAACTTAACTTTGATTACAAAACAAACCTTTACAATTTTACTCCACTTCTCTATATTTTAAATTTTTGATGTTACAGTTTACATCTTTTATACTGTGTATCCTTTAACAAATTACCATAGCTCTTATTATTTTAACAGTTTTATATTTTAACCTCCATACTAAAGATAAAGGTGATTTACATACCACCATTATAGTGTTAGAGT
The DNA here is from genome assembly GCF_009828535.3 of Hylobates moloch. Classification (NCBI taxonomy): domain Eukaryota; kingdom Metazoa; phylum Chordata; class Mammalia; order Primates; family Hylobatidae; genus Hylobates; species Hylobates moloch. Next base: position 17,262,239 of record NW_026652297.1, on the reverse strand, counting down.
ATTCTGAATTTGACTATGCACTTATTTTTACCAGTAAGTTTTATGTTTTCTTGTATTAATTAGTGTTCTTTTAGCTCAGAGAACTCCCTTTAGCACTTCTTGTAAGACACACCTGGTGGTGATGAACTCCTTCAGCTTTTGTTTGCCTGGAAAAGTCTTTATCTCTTCTTTATTTCAGAAGGACAGCTTTGCTGGTTTCAGGGGTTTTTTTGGCAATTTTTTTTCCTTCAGTACTTTGAATATATCATCCCACTCTCTCTTCACCTAGGTTTCTGCTGAGAAACTGCAGCCTTATTGGAACTCCATTTTATGTTATTTGCTGCTTTTCTCTTGCTGCTTTCAGGACCCTCTCTTTGTCTTTCATTTTTAACAGTTCAATTATAATATATCATCTGTCTTGTTTCAATAGAATTTTATTGGAGGCCTTTGACCTTCCTGTACCTGGATATTTATATCTTTTCCCAGATTTGAAAACTTTTCTATTATTTATTTTTAAACTTTCTGTTCCTTTGTCTTTTTCTTAAACCCCCTATAATTCAAATATTTGCCCTTTTGTTGTTGCCCCACTAATCCCATAAGCTCTCTTCATTCCTTTTTATTATTTTTTCTCCTCTGACTATATATTTTCAAATAACTTGTCTTCAAATTCACAAATTTTTCTTCTGCTTGACCATTTCTGTTGTTGATGCCTTCTATTGCATTTTTCATTTCTTTTATTGTATTATACTTTTCAGCTCCAGAATTGTCTACTTTGTTTTCTTGTTTTTAAATAATTTCAATTTCTATTAAATTTCTCATTTTGGTCATTTATTATTCTCCTGATTTTGTTGAATTGTTTCTCTGCAGTTAGCTTCCTTCATACAATTATTTGCGCTTTTTTTTTTCTCACTCTGTCACCCAGGCTGGAGCATGATTATGGCTCACTACAGCTTCAACTTCCCAGACTCAAGCAATCCTTCTACCTCAGCCTCTCAAGTAGCTGGGACCATAGACACACATCACCATGCCTAGCTAATTTTTAAATTTTTTTGTAGAAATGGGGTCTTGCCTTGTTGCCCAGGCTGGTTATACAATTGTTTGAATTCTTTGTTAGGCAGTGTATAAGTCTCTATTTCTTTAGGGTTGATCACTGGTGCATAATTTTGTTCTTTGGTGGTGTCATGTTTCTTTGATTGTTCTTCATCCTTGTTGCCATGTGTTGGTGTCTGTGAGTTTGAAGAAATAGGGACTTACTCCAATATTTGCAGACTTGCTTTGTTTGGGAAAGCCCTTTATCAGTCAACCTGTCCAGAGATTCTGAGTAGGTCATCTGATGTGGTCCATGAACAGGCGTGCTGTTGGAGTCTTCAGGCAGCCTGGCTTCATATCTGGGTCAGCAGGTGGTCAGCCTGGTAGCCGAGTGTATGGAATTGAGCCTGGAGCTTAAAACTACTGTAGTAGACCTGTTATTGGGTCTGTGGGCATGGGCCTGGAGCATGGGTTGCAAGGGTGGGTTGTTTTTCCTTTATGCAATCCTTTTGGATGTAACTCTGTACTTTCTTAGGATTTCATCCCCCAAATTGTTATCATCCTCCTGAATTATTCCCTGAGGGACCAGACTGATGTGATTAATAGTTTCTATTATATGGTTAAAAGAGGCTTTTGATGGAATCTAATTGTGGCTTGCCATCTATCCAAAGCAGCACAATTGACCCAAGAGACTCAGCTGAGAAACCATCATTAGAATAGTAAGTTAGTTCAGTTAGGTCACAAAATGAATGTCAGTCATTTTTATATAGAGGCAATTAGGAAATATAATGGAAACAGAAATTCTGTCACTGTGAAAAAATAAATATAAAATGTCTAAAAGCTATAAAACTTGACAGGACTGTAGAACTTAAAGAAAAACACTGAAACTCTACAAGAAGACCTAATTAAGATTAATTTTTAATAAATAGCCAAATGGTGCTTCTATTTGGGATAGCCCTGTGTAACCCAGTTGATCCCAAATCTCCTAGATTTATAGGCTCAGTTATTTTTGATAACTGAATAAGGTGAACCTGTTCCATGTATTATGGGAAGTCTGTCACTTTTTCAAAAATCTTTAAGAATTTCCAGAGACTATTGAAGGGCTTATGATCAATATATTAAACCACAACTGTTTCTCTGTTCTCTATTTATTGATCATTTATTTATTCATTCATTCATTATTTATTTACTAAGCATTTATTGAATGCCTATCACATTTAAACACTCCATAGATACCCACTAACCATTGCTGTAGCTCCTAAGGCTGCTGCCTCTGACTGCTCCTGGGTCGCCCTTGACTTGAGACATGGTCTCTTCTCTTTCATTGCCCCTGTCAAGCATCACTAATACAAGGCTGTTTTGTGTCAGACTTTTACTGAGGTTTTGACAATACTAGTGGTGGATGAGCATTGTGGAAAAGGAATACAGATGTAGCATATTGATATGGTTTGGCTGTGTTCCCACCGAAATCTCATCTTAAATTGTAGCTCCCATAATTCCCACATGTTGTGGGAAGGGGGACTCAGTGGAAAACAATTGAATCATGGGGGTGGTTTTCCCTATACTGTTCTCATGGTAGTGGATGCTTTTATAAGGGGAAATCCCTTTTGCTTGGCTCTTTTCTCTCTTGCCTGCTGCCATGTAAGATGTGCTTTTTGCCTTCCACCATGATTGTGAGTCCTCCCCAGCTGTGTGGAATGGTCCTACAAAGCTATCTCTGGTATACGCCAGTCTTGGGTACGTCTTTATCAGCAGCATGAAAACAGACTAATACATATATATTGTATATGTGCATAAAACAAGAAGCAATGAAACATTAAATATTAGACATCTTAACTTTCATGGGGCATCTCCTGTGGGGAATTTCTCACTTTATCCTTCATCCTTAGGTCCCACCTGCTACTATTTTTTGGAGTTGCCTCTCCTGTCTCAGTATTTCTTGTGTATCATCTCCTCAGCCTCTCTAATTTCTAGACCCTTTAACTCCTTTTTCCTAGCCATAGCCTCTGGAAACTCAAACCTCCTAATTTTTTTTTTTTTTGAGACGGAGTACTGCTCTGCCACCTAGGCTGGAGTGCAATGGCACGATCTTGGCCCACTGCAATCTCCACTTCCTGGGTTCAAGCAATTCTCCTGCCTCGGCCTCCTGAGTAGCTGGGACTACAGGTGCGTGCCACCATGCCCGGCTAATTTTTTGTATTTTTAGTAGAGATAGGGTTTCATCATGTTAGCCAGGATGGTCTCGATCTCCTGACCTCATGATCCACCCACCTTGGTCTCCCAAAGTGCTGGGATTACAGGCATGAGCCACCGCGCCCAGCCCCTAATTAATTTTTGTGTAATGTAGAGCACTTCATCTCCTTCTTTTTCTTCCTCATACAAATCACACTGGTGGTGGGGGACGAATTTGCCTAACCAAAAAAGTCATTGAGCTGTTGTACCCCCCTCCCCCAAAAAAGAGCACTTCCCAGCCCCTGAAAGGAATTCTTCTGATTTCCAGAGCAATAAGTTTTGGAATACTTATGTTCTTCCTCACTCCAGCTGGATTTTGATGAGATCAAGTTAGTCTCTCCCAAATTAATAAAGCAAATAGAAGGCAATTCTGACTATAATCCCAATGTACCTTTTCTGGATTTTAATATAGTGATCTTAAAGTCAATTTTGGAGGGGGGTGAAAAAGCAATCTCAAGTAATAAATCTTTTTAAAAAGAATAATAATAGAGAACTCACTGTACCAGTGGTTTAATTTAAACACTTATTGTTCTAGTTGAAGAATGAGCAAACAGAAAAATATAAAACTTAATACAAAGTCCAGAAACAGATTGTTGATGAAAAAACCAAACTCCATAAAATATTTGAAGAGATTTCTTCCATGACCTGTGACACAGTCTTAGGAGGTCCTGAGAACATGTGCCCAAGGTGGTTGGGTTACAACCTGGTTTTATAAGTTTTATAAGACATCAATCAATACATGTGAGGTATACATTGTTTCAGTCTAGAAAGGTGAGACAACTCAAAGCAAGGGCTTACAGGTCATAGGTGTATTCAAAGATTTTCTGGTTGGCAGTTTGTTGAAGGAGTTATTAATATTATTTGAAGACCTGGAATCAGTAGAAAGGAGTGTCTGGGTTAAGATAATGGGTGGTGGAAACCAAGATTCTCATTATGCACATAAAATGGCTGCCCTTAGAGGTAATAGATGGCAAATGTTTCCTATTCAGGCATTTAAAAGGTGCTAGACTCTCAGCTAATCTTTCCAGGATCAGAAAAAGACCTGGAAAGGCAAGGGGATTCTCTACAGTATGTAAATTTCCTCTACAAGAGATAGCTTTGTAGGACCATTTAAAATATGTCAAAGAAATATATTTTTGAGTAAAATACTTTGATATTTTTCAGGGCCTGCTATCTGTCATGTGATGCTAAACTAGAGTCAGGTTGGAATTTGGTATCTTGTTACTACAAACAATCTGTTCTGTGAGTTCTAAGATCACTTTTTTAATGTTAATGCTGGTCCGTTTTGCCTCAAATCCAAAGGGAAGAAAGTATAATGAGGCATGTCTGGCCCCCACTTCCCATCATGGCCTAAGCTAGTTTTTCAGGTTTCTTTGGAATTCCCTTGGCTGAGAGGAGGGAGCCATTCAGTCAGTTGGGGTGCTTAGAATTTTATTTTTGGTTTATAATATCTAAGAATAAGAAAGTATTTATAATATAATAAATGAAATAAAAAATACTGGAAGTGTAGGCCGGGTGCGGTGGCTCACGCTTGTAATCCCAGCACTTTGGGAAGCCGAGGCGGGTGGATCACGAGGTCAGGAGATCGAGACCACGGTGAAACCCCGTCTCTACTAAAAATACAAAAAAATTAGCCGGGCTTGGTGGCGGGTGCCTGTAGTCCCAGCCACTCAGAGAGGCTGAGGCAGGAGAATGGCATGAACCCAGGAGGCAGAGCTTGCAGTGAGCCGAGATCGCGCCACTGCACTCCAGCCTGGGTGACAGAGCAAGACTCCATCTCAAAAAAAAAAAAAAAAAAAAAAAATACTGTATTATTTGTTTTCATCTAAAAAAACATACCCAAACTGGCAATTAAAAAAAAAAGGTTTAAGGACTTACATTACAATCATGGTGGGAGGCAAGGGAGGAGCAAGTCACATCTTATGTGGATGGTGGCAGGCAAAGAGAGAGAGCTTGTGCAGGGAAACTCCCATTTTTAAAACCATCAGATCTTGTGAGATTTATTCACTATCATGAGAACAGCATGGGAAAGACCTACCCCCATGATTCAATTACCTGCCACCAGGTCCTTCCCACAACATGTGGGAATTCTAGATGAGATTTGGGTGGGGACATGGCCAAACGATATCAGGAAGAATATATGGGCAAGTATTTATATAATCTTGGACTAAGGAAGGCCTTTCTAACCATGGTAGAGTGTCTGTGAGGTAGGTAGAATTCTTATTAAAAAAACACTTGAAAACCTAGAATGTTATATAACATTGATGAGCCTTAAAAACATTATGCTGAGGCCAGGCGTGGTGGCTCACACCTGTAATCCCAGCACTTTGGGAGGCTGAGATGGGCAGATCATGAGGTCAGGAGATCAAGACCATCCTGGCCAACATGGTGAAACCCTGTCTCTACTAAGAATAGAAAAATTAGCTGGATGTGGTGGTGCATGCCTATAATCCCAGCTTCTCAGGAGGCTGAGGCACGAGAATTGCTTGAACCCAAGAGGTGGGGGTTGCAGTGAGCTAAGATCGCGCCACTGCACTCCAGCCTGGCGACAGAGTGAGACTCCATCTCAAAAAATAAAATAAAATAAAAACATTATGCTGAGTGGAAGAGTCAGACACATATGATTCTGTTTATATAAAATGTCCAGAATAGCCAAATCCATAGAGACAATAGATTAATGGTTGCCAAAGGAGGGGAAATTGGGGAGTGACTTATAGTAAACATGGTGATTTCATTTTTGAGTGATGAAAACATTCTGGAATTAGGTAGTGGTGATGGTTGGACAACTTTTGAATATATTCCCAATCACTGAATTGTATACCTTTAAAGGCTGAATTTTATATATGAGTTATATCTCAGTAAAAAATAAGTAAAGATAGTTCTACTTGGGATGTCATGAGAAAACAAAAAACCTGGCATGCTAGTAGAGAATTGTTAAAGAATGTAAATTTTAAAAATTTTATATGCAAATGACCAATAAACATAAAATGCAAATTAAAACATTGAGACCAAATATTTGCCTCTCGGCAGAGATGAAATTGTTAATTTCTTCCTTGGGTAGAGTGTAGTCTAATGGTTATTCTAATATACTAGTATTGGTGAGGAGCAATTTGGTGATATATTTATTTCAAAAAGCCTTAATTTATGTCCTTCCATAATGTGTTTGCATTTCTAGGAATTTATCTTAAAGAAACACAATTTGCCATGTAAAATAAAATTGTAAAGTATTAGTAATAACACAAAGCTATTTCTGCTGCTAAGGAGAAAAATTAAATTAAAAATTAAATATAAAATGAAACAGACCAATAGAAGTGCACATTCAAAAGGCTAAAGAGATACACTCTAAAATGTGAGCAGTGATCACCTCTTATTTGTGGGGTTATGGATAATATATATTTTCTTGTTTATTTTTATCTGTATTTTCTGTTTACTTTTTCTAAATAGTCCATGCCAGAAGTATCCTTGTAATCAGAAAATAATAGAAAATTTATATAAAATAATACAGTTTCAAGCGTGGCGAAGCTTTCTGGCTTGTTTTTTGTTTGTTTTCTTTGGGTGTTTGCTTGTTTTGTGAGCACCTTAGCAGAAATGAGATGAGAAAAGAAATTTTTTGTTTCTCCTATGATTACAGAGATTCATGAGAGATTCATAAAAAGTCTTCAATTCTGAACCCAGATTCTCACTAGCTACCCCTATGAGCTTCCTTCAGTGGGGTGTATAGTTTCAGGGTTTGACCAGTTGATTAGTTGGTAATTTTATAATGTACACCATTGTAAATTAAACTGTGGTGTATTTATCCCGAGATTTTTTCTCTCCAAAATTGGGTAAGTTAGGCATTACAACCAAGATCCTATTGAGTGGAGTTATTTCTGATTTTTAAATTATGTTCCTCAGATGTAACAATTTTCTTCTCCCAATTTCCTAGACAGAATCATGAATAAACTGGAGGATAAGCAGGACCAGATGATACCATGAAGAGAAGTTTACAGGCCCTCTATTGCCAACTGTTAAGTAAGTTGACACTGTATTTCTTCTTCCCTAAAATATACGAATGTTATTATATGCTGGGTGCCCACAACTTACTTTTTGGATGGAGACCAGGGTTGGATCGGTGAAGGAGGACAGTAAAGTTTCACTCTGCTTCATCTAGATGAAGTGTCAAGCATTAAGTCATTCTAAGATCTCTGTTTTAATGTTAATGCTGGTCAGTTTTTCCTAAATTCCAAAGGGAAGTTGTAACATCAGTTATAGTTACAACTCAGACATCAGTTATAATTTAAACTCCATTATAATAATTCTAAATTGATGTGTTAAGCATAGTTAATTTGGGAATGAGTGTCCAAAAACATTATTGCCTTTGGTTTAGTGTTCTTCCAGGATGACCTGCTGTAGATTCCTCATGAAGAGGAAATGGTAGGTTGTATTTTCTGTATTTTAACGCATAGAACCTGTTGCCATACAGCCTTTGGCTTAAAATGTTATGCATAGTTATACATGGTTCTCAAATAACAAGTGGTGAAAGTGTGACTTCTTGGTTTTGTGGTGGAATAAAGAGTGTTCAATTATGACTTTCTTTCTGCACATCACTGATGTGTTTTGGGTATGGTGCCACAAAGCACCAATTGCCATGTAGCAATTGTACTTTCTTTGGGATTAGAATTGCTACTGAATGAATGTAAAAACCAAAACCAATTGGTGGGTTTGATGTTCCAGTTAACCCACTTAAGACAATAGGCATTACCCACTCCAGGTCAAACCAAAGCCAGTGAGTTGGAAAATTGTGAGTTCATTGTTTGTCTTGTTCTTGCTAAGGTAAATGAAGTACCTATCTTTCCTAGGCTGAGTGGCTCCTTGTTAACTTTTGTTGAGAGAATAAAATGAAAAGATATTGAGACGCAAATCACCAGTCAGTCAGCCCTTAGAATTTAGTAATTCAGCTTATGTTGTACCCCCAGTGCAAAGCACTTTATCTACAGACAGCACTCTGGCCGGGTGTTTTAATTGACTCATTTCTTCTGCTGAATTCTAATCCCTAAAATACATATCACGTTAGCCTGTTTCAGGCTGGTGGAAAGTCGCCAAGTGTTATAGGGACTTTCTCATGTTCCTTTTCCATGTGTTCTATGGGACTGTCAGTTTGTTGCTTTTTAAAAAATGATAAGCTTGTTTGTTAAAGAATAGGCTTTAAAGATTAAAGGAGCAATGTCATCAAGGAATGATTAACTCTGCCTTGATGGGAGAGGAGACATATGAAGGATAAATAGGATTTTACATACACACATGCACACATACCCCTCAGAGAAGGGGAGGAAGGCTTTGTAGCCAGAAAAACAGGAAATAAAGAACAACAGAGTAGATTTTGGAACAGCAAAATGTTTGTTGAGTTCACCTATGCCGATTGTATGCCCCAAAGTTTGCATAATATTTTAGGGTCAAGTGTTATTTGAAAGGCATCAGTAAATTATCCTGAAGTCCAGAGAGATAAGACTTATCCTATGACGAGGTCCATCCTCCTATATTGCACAACTCTGAATGCTGAAGGGGGTTCAAACATCATCTGGCTAGCTACAGAAAACAACTGTGTTTTAACACCTTGCTGTTTGCAAAGCTTGCTGGGAAATGCAAACAGTCCAGAATATGTAGTTTCCTGCTGGTTAGGAGGTAGGTAGTGGCCCTCACTAAACCACCTTGATTACTGACATGCATATACACACAATAGCTCCTATATGTCACTGGTCAGCCTGTTACTAAGTTATGTGTATGTTAATATTGTCCACAAACAAAATGTTTTTAAGACATTTAGTCTGTGTCTAAAATAGACTTGAGAACTAGCATCAACACACACAATATGTTATTTTATATAACTCATATATTTTATATAACTATGATTAAAGTATATAAAAATATATTTTTAATTTGGATAAAAAATCATGATTGAGTATTCTGGTTTTTCATTATTACATAACAAACTAGTCTAAACCCTTGTGGCTTAAAGCAATAACAGTTATTTATTTCACTCATGAATCTGTAATTTGAGCAGGGCTTAGCAGAACCTACTGTCTCCACTGCAGAGTGTTTGGGACCTAGGCTGGAATGACTCTAATGGCCGAGGACTCCCTGAGGTCTTCTCACATGGAAAGTTTGGGCTCCCCCACAACATGGTGGCTTCAGATTGGTCAGAATTCCTATATGGCAGCTACCAGTATGAGGCTTGGGCAAAGCTTAGAAGACTTATTATGCATTAATCTTGAAAGTCCCAGAATAATACTCATGCCACATTGCACTGTCTGAGGAAGTAAGACCAACAGTAACTCAGGGGAAGAGGAATTAGGCTTCACTTCTCAAAGAAAAGAGGAGCAACAGCTTATAACAGTTATCTTTAGTCTACTACAGAGAATATCTATTTGTTTAAAAAAACAAAAACAATTACTAGTGGACATTAGCCAGTTCATAAGTCATTATTAGTGTAGAAGCTATACCCTCCTGAGTGCCTACTGTGTTCACAAGGATTTGCTGACAGTTTACCTAAGTCTCTTCAATTATTCCAGAGGCAAATGCTTCAAGATGAAGAAGCGTTACCGATGGATAAGCAAGGACTGGCCCAGGGTGCCCAGTGAGTTCAGTTCACAGCCATTCTCTCTGACCCCTGCATATGTGCCCTTTTCTTCATTCTGCCATGGTGCCCTACCACACACAGGAAAAATCAGCAGTGTGGTCCCTCTGCTGCCCTTATAGCTAAGATAGGGACAGTTCTAGCCCACAAGCAGTAAAGTTTGCACCTTGCGAGTGATGTTAGGTGAGTGCTGGGGTTTGGATATCTGATCCCTCCAAGTCTAATGTTGAAATTTTATCCCGTTTTGGAGGTGGGGCTAAATGAGAGGTGTTTGGGTCATGGAGGTGGATCTCTCATTAATAGATTAGTGCCCTGTCTGGAGAAGGGAAGTGAGCAAGTTCTAGCTCTTTTGTTACCTTGAGAGATGCCCCAAGAACTGGTTGTTTAAAAGAATCTGGCACCTCCCTCTACCTTGCATCCACTCCCTCACCATGTGATCTCTGCACATATTGGCTCCCCTTTACCTTCCACCAGCAGTGGAAGCAGCTTGAGGCCTTTATCAGATGTAGATGCTGGTGCCGTCCTTCTTGTTTAACCTGCAGAACTGTGAGCCAAATAAACCTCTTTTCTTTATGAATTACACAGCCTCAGGTATTTCTTTATAGCAACACTAAACAGACTAAGACAGTAAGACCAAAATAAAAAGATGTTCTTTAGATCACTGAATCATAATCAATAGTCATTGAGGCTTGTATGTGCCCAGTTGGAGCTAAGGGATGCAGTCTTTGGCAGGCAATGCTATTGAGGTTTTAATTGTTTACTTTTGTTACAACTGACTGTCTCTGCCTTTGTTTTTATTTCCTGAGCTCTACTCCACAGTGTGGTACTGAGTGTTTCATCCAAGTGGCTTTAGCCCTCTCAGAAGGTTTAACACATTTTACGTGATATCTTGAAACAGCTGAAAGCTTGAGTATGAGGGTGGTGATGAGAGCCTTTATGGTTATATAAAAACCAGATACTGTCATTCAGTTTTCTTACTGAGACCTAAATAATCAATTAGATGTTAAAGCTAGTGCTAAGAATACTTGGGTTTTTGAGACAGCAGACAGGTTCAAATTCTAGTTTTACCACTTTCTAGGTGGCTTACCTTAGGTAAGTTACTTAAGCCTCAGTGAGCCCTAGATGTAAAGTGGGATGTGATTACTCACTACCTGAGGTGGTATTGAATGAGATGACATGCCATATAGAAGTTCTACATAAATGCCAGCTTTCTTACTGGCCTTCTTGCCTGGAAAACATAAGGACAATCTAACCAGGAGCTCTGCTGTAACTAACATTTGTGTGGAACCTTCTGGTTCGCAAAGCATTTTCCCATAATTTGGTCCTCACAACAACCTTATAAGGCAAGTGGGGCATTATTATTGACCCTATTCTACAGAGAAAGGAATTGACATGATCAAGACTGCTTTTGCCAAGCCACATCACAATTTTTTGAAGAAGTTTTTAATAATGGAAGGTAAAGAGCATCATCACAATCCCTTAGGACCATGCCACTGCTGAGGAGGGTCTGAATCTGAGTCTTGATTTAGCAGATGTGGTGTTTACTTGGGTACTGTGTACTGGAAAATTGTTGTGCTACTTTGTTAAGAAGACTAAGGCAATTATTATTTTATGAGAATATGATGTTTTTACATAACAATATCTATCCAAATCAGAATGGTTTAAATACTTAGAATTAAGCAGTGATTATGTTTTGTAACTTCAGTGTTTGCTATACACCCAGACATTTGAATTTCTTAAATCATGCTCTGTATTGTTACTCTAGTACACCCTGCTCGCTCATTCATGCACCCTTTGCATCTACTGGTCTGTGTCAAATCATACAAAGTAATTTTTTGTTCAACTCAGAGAACTGTCTGTAGGTCCCTATCTTAGGAAAAGGAGGGGAAGAAGGAGAAAAGAGAACTACTGGTGTGGATTTGGATCCCTACCCTATAGAATTTAGAAGGAAAATACACCCCCTTTTCTGCCATCTTTACCTGGGGCATGAAGATCATGTCTCAGTCTCAGATTTGAATTATATGTGTGTATATACACAAACACACACACAAATCCATATTACCTGTCTGTAGATTTTTCTGGGCCTAATGAGAAGCTGCTTGGGAGTTCATTTCCACTTGAAACCTATTTTCTGATGGGATGATCTGCTTTTCATGTGACCTCTGGAACTGAGTGGAATCTTTGAAAACACTTTAAAGTGAGAGAACTTTCTTTGGTGCCTTTTCGACTCTAACCATTCCTTCTTGCCTACCAGCTACCCAGTGACTATTCTTTCTTCCAGTTACTTCTTAAACTAGAAGGATCCACATAATTATATCTTCTTCAAGAGACTGACATTTCCCCTCTCTTTTTCTTCTTCCATGCTTATTTTTGTCCCATATTAGACCCAAAGCCCCCAGTATGCTACCTTCTCATCTCAGATGTCCTCCTGTGGTCTGTGATCTGAAGTTCTCATGTATTCCATGAAGATGGAAAGCAATTTGACTAAACTAAGTAATACCAAGATGTGCTTACCGGTTACGGAGAGTTAAGGAGCTCCTCCCTCCTTAGCTGTCAGAGATATTTGCATTTTGAAGTGATTTGGTATTGTTTGAAACAGCACTGAGTACAGTAGTTTAAAGAGGTAAGCTTCCTAGGGTCTGCACATTTGTCTGTATCTCTCAGAGTCATGGGTCAGGAATCTGCATATTTCCCTTGCTGGCTCGTTTCTTCTTCCTTTTTTTTTCTTTTTCTTTTTTTCTTCTTTTTCTTTTTTTCCTTTTTTTTTTTTTTTGTCCAGCTAACACCAGAAATGATCTTCTTATGCTGTATCTACACCTTTGTATCATCACCATCCAACCAGATTTTGCAACTCCAAATACATGAAGCCATCCTTGACTTGCCTCCCACCCTACCCTGGATGCATTTGGATACTAGCAATACTAGTTCCTGTTGAAATCAACACATGAATCCATTCATGTCTCTGCATCCCCATTGTCTCAGCTTTAGAGAACAGCTTCCTATGTTCTTTCCTGGACCATTTTAATAGTCCTCTGTTTATTGTCCTATTCTCAGCTCTTCTCCTTCTAATTCATCTTCACATTGCTGCCAAATTAGCTGCTTGTCATCTGATAATCTTTCCATGGCTTTGCATTACCAAAAGAAGCAGTTCTCATATGGTGGTCCAATAATCCCTGGGGACCCCTGAGGCCTTTACAAGAAGTCTGTGAGGCACTTCTTTTTCCAACTATACATATTTATAAAGCCAGATTTTTTTCCATATACTATACTTCAACCAAAATAACATATCTCAACAGATTGAATGCAGAAGCTGATAAGAGAACCAGCTGTCTTTCATAAGCCAGACACTAAAGAGATTTACAAAAATATAAAACAATGCCATCCTTCTAATTTTTTGTGTTAGAAAATGCTTTTTCATTAAAAATGCTATTTGTTAAGAGTAATGAGTTTGTTATGAGTTAATATTTTTTGTTTTACAGCTTTAACTTTTAATGTAGTAAATACCAATAAGATATAACCTATATTTTTAAAAGCTCTTTGGGGAGTCCTCAATAAATTTTAAGAGTATGAAGGGGTCATGAGACCAAAATGTCTGAGAACCTCTGACCTAAAGGATAAATCCTAAATTCCTTAGGTTAGTGTTAGAGTCATTAATAGTCTGTTCCCGGACTACCTTTCCAGCCTCATCTCTTATCCCTTCTCCCTTTCATATCCCTCCTCCCTCACTCACACACATACACCACACAATTCTACCCAATAGACAACCACAGTGTGCTCCAGCCATCATAACACATACTCTGTCCACCACAAAATATTTAGCTGTGATTATACATGTGCTTGTTTTCTTTTTGTCTAGCTTCTCAGGCATGGAAATTCTATTTCATCATTCCTTTGTTTCCAGTCTAATCGGAAGCTTGATTCATAATGGGAGTCATAAATGTTTGATTTAATTAACGTATTTCATCAAATCTAAGATGCTGTTAGTTGTAAGAGCCACTGTTATTTTATGAACCACTGAAAAAGACAAAATGTTGCTTAAACAATCACACACTATCAATTACATCTTACAATGTGGAAACACATGTATAGATAAAATACAGAATTATTAAGTTGGATTGTGGCTAACTGGGAAATGTATTTTCTGAGCCTCTGCCACTAAATTCTCCTTTAGTATCAGGTCTCAGCAAACCCATCTGTAGTTCTAGCTCCCACCCTAGGTGGGCCTCATGGAACAAAAGAATTTCCCTTCAGAAACTAGAGAGAGATTCAAGGAGCTGGGTCATCTCTAGCTGAAGCTGGCTCATGTATTTTGTCTTCATGGCTTGTTTCTCCTGATAAATGAGAGGAAATTTTTCCTATAGTTGAGGAAGGAAAGTTGATATGAATTATAAATGACATAGTATTTAGGTCCAAACAAATTTTGACTCCAAAAATATATGACCTTTTAGATGTTACAGGCAATCATACGGATATTGCCATTGTGTATACATAAGAGTCAGAGTCATTTCCCTAGTGGGAGGAGATGAATGGAACTTCACCATTCTTTGTGGGGTCTTCCTTTCCTCCTCCACCTTTCCCAGTGAAGTTGTCTTCCCTTGTGTTTTACCCTGCTTGGTCACAGCCTTCATGGACAGTGACTAAGATTGCTTGAGTTCAAGTCCTGGCATACCACAAATTATTTTCCAAATTATTTTCATCCTTTTCCATCCAAAACATACCACTGCTAAATAGCTGCTGGGCTTTGTGTCCCCCACCCCTTACAAATTCATCATTCCTGAACTGTCAAAGGCTCATTGCTCTTGAGGAAATAAACAGCATTCAGTGGCATAGACCAGTTCATCAGCCTGCACTTCCCTTGTGCTACTAGCAGTGGCTGCAGTAACAGTAATGACACTTCTGATCATCAGTTGGCCTTATGGATATTGGAGGGCATCCACTTCATTGACACTAAAATTCAGTATTTTAGACTAGATTAACTTGATGGGCTTTGATCAGTGTTTCCCAAATCTGGCTGTACACTAGAATCACCTGGGGAACTTTTTTTAATAAATCCACTTTCCCAGACCCCATCCCAGAGCAATTAAATCAGAATCTTTGGGCCTGGGGCTGGGGCATCCAGTGATTCTGATGCGCAACCAGGGCTGGGATCACTGGCTTTGATCTCTGGTTCTTAAACTTTAGTGCACAACAGAATCACCTTAAGGGCTTATTTAAACACTGATCACTGGGCCCACCCCCAGAGTTTCTCATTCAGTAGATCTGGGGCTGGGGCAAGAATTACATGTCTAAGTCTCTAGTAATGTTGAAGCTTTGGTCCAGAGACTTTGAGAATCACTGTTGTAGACTTATGAAGGGCTATCCAAGAGCAGGAGATGCTTTTAGCTTCCCTACCTCACCTGGGCTACATGATGGAGAAGTGAGTTCTGGAATAAAACCAGGATCAGTTAGGAAGGAGAATGGAGAGAAGGTGTCAGAGAAGGAGCTAGCAGAATTCCTCTCAAGTGTTGTGGGGTTAGGAACTGTTAGATCTTGAAGTTTCATGTTATTCTTCAGGATGTACTGGAAGTTAGTTTTTACTCTAAGAATGAGAAGGGCACAAGGAGTGGGCTGGCTAGGGTTATAAAGCAAAAGGAAAACACCTTTTGAGTAACTCTTGGTCTTGACTGTTTATTGCAGCTGTCTCATCTTAGAACTTGACTTTGTAAGACTTTTTTTTCTTATGCTGTGTAATTATTTTGCAAATCAAAAATTAGAGGCTGTTTTTTAGGGGGCTTGATTATGAAAAGATTTGCAAAAGTTCTCTAGGCAGAATAGATCTCTTTACTTCTGAGGGATAAGTCATTCACGCAGAAAATTTGGGGAAGTGACTCTTTCCAAGGTGATATTAACCCAGGAAGTTTAGGCATACCAGGTCCTTAAAAGTGTCATGTTGATTTAATGTCTTTTATGTTTTAGGTAGTGATTTTAAATTTGCATAAGTCAACAATTCTCTTTTGCAGATAAAACAAAATTTTAATAAGACATTCTCATTGTAAACAATGCCAGTGGGGACTAAGAATAAATATTTTAAAGAAATTCAATTTTATGAATTTGAGTACATTCCATTACACTGTTGGCAAAAGAATGTAGGTGAGGGAAGTAGTGCTCATACTTAGGAGAGTTGTTGACTTATGTAAATTCAAATGTTAACCCTTAATGAGTAAATCCAATTTTCTATAGGAAAGTATTTTTGCTAAAATACATGGTGGGAGAAAGCATAGAATTTCAAGCTCTCATGTCGTCTCTTACTAGTTATATGACTGCACAGAGTGCTTCAGCTCCCAGAGCTCCTTCGTTGTCCTCAACTACAATGCACAGATGACCAGTATAATGTCTACGTTAAGGATCCTTGTGAGAGTTAAATGGATAGGGTATAAAAACATTTCATGTGTTGAAAATCCCTTTCAAACATGGGTTTCCTGTATTACTATCCTTATTTTTTTTTATTATTATACTTTAGGTTTTAGGGTACATGTGCACAATGTGCAGGTTTGTTACATATGTATTCATGTGCCATGTTGTTTTGCTGCACCCATTAACTCATCATTTAGCGTTAGGTATATCTCCTAATGCTGTCCCACACCCCTCCGCCCACCCCACAACAGTCCCCGGAGTGTGATGTTCCCCTTCCTGTATCCATGAGTTCTCATTGTTCAATTCCCTCCTATGAGTGAGAACATATGGTGTTTGGTTTTTTGTCCTTGCGATAGTTTACTGAGAATGATGTTTTCCAGTTTCATCCATGTCCCTACAAAGGACATGAACTCATCATTTTTTATGGCTGCATAGTATTCCATGGTGTATATGTGCCACATTTTCTTAATCCAGTCTATCATTGTTGGACATTTGGGTTGGTTCCAACTCTTTGCTATTGTGAATAGTGCTGCAATAAACATATGTGTGCATGTGTCTTTATAGCAGCATGATTTATAGTCCTTTGGGTATATACCCAGTAATGGGATGGCTGGGTCAAATGGTATTTCTAGTTCTAGATCCCTGAGGAATCGCCACACTGACTTCCACAATGGTTGAACTAGTTTACAGCCCCACCAACAGTGTAAAAGTGTTCCTATTTCTCCACATCCTCTCCAGCACCTATTGTTTCCTGACTTTTGAATGATGGCCATTCTAACTGGTGTGAGATGGTATCTCACTGTGGTTTTGATTTGCGTTTCTCTGATGGCCAGTGATGATGAGCATTTCTTCATGTGTTTTTTGGCTGCATAAATGTCTTCTTTTGAGAAGTGTCTGTTCATGTCCTTCACCCACTTTTTGATGGGGTTGTTTGTTTTTTTTCTTGTACATTTGTTTGAGTTCATTGTAGATTCTGGATATTAGCCCTTTGTCAGATGAGTAGGTTGCAAAAATTTTCTCCCGTTCTGTAGGTTGCGTGTTCACTCTGATGGTAGTTTCTTTTGCTGTGCAGAAGCTCTTTAGTTTAATTAGATCCCATTGGTCAATTTTGGCTTTTTTTGCCATTGCTTTTAGTGTTTTAGACATGAAGTCCTTGCCCACGCCTATGTCCTGAATGGTATTGCCTAGGTTTTCTTGTAGGATTTTAATGGTTTTAGGTCTAACATTTAAGTCTTTAATCCATCTTGAATTAATTTTTGTATAAGGTGTAAGGAAGGGATCCAGTTGCAGCTTTCTACATATGGTTAGCCAGTTTTCCCAGCACCATTTATTAAATAGGGAATCCTTTCCCCATTTCTTGTTTTTGTCAGGTTTGTCAAAGATCAGATAGTTGTAGCTATGCGGCATCATTTCTGAGGGCTCTGTTCTGTTCCATTGATCTATGTCTCTGTTATGGTACCAGTACCATGCTGTTTTGGTTACTGTAGCCTTGTAGTATAGTTTGAAGTCAGGTAGCGTGATGCCTCCAGCTTTGTTCTTTTGGCTTAGGATTGACTTGGCGATGTGGGCTCTTTTTTGGTTCCATATGAACTTTAAAGTAGTTTTTTCCAATTCTGTGAAGAAAGTCATTGGTAGCTTGATGGGGATGGCATTGAATCTATAAATGACCTTGGGCAGTATGGCCATTTTCACGATATTGATTCTTCCAACCCACGAGCATGGAATGTTCTTCCATTTGTTTGTTTCCTCTTTTATTTCATTGAGCAGTGGTTTGTAGTTCTCCTTGAAGAGGTCCTTCACATCCCTTGTAAGTTGGATTCCTAGGTATTTTATTCTCTTGGAAGCAATTGTGAATGGGAGTTCACTCATGATTTGGCTCTCTGTTTGTCTGTGATTGGTGTACAAGAATGCTTGCGATTTTTGTACATTAATTTTGTATCCTGAGACTTTGCTGAAGTTGCTAATCAGCTTAAGGAGATTTTGGGCTGAGACGATGGGGTTTTCTAGATATACAGTCATGTCATCTGCAAACAGGGACAATTTGACTTCCTCTTTTCCTAATTGAATACCCTTTATTTCCTTCTCCTGCCTGATTGCCCTGGCCAGAACTTCCAACACTATGTTGAATAGGAGTGGTGAGAGAGGGCATCCCTGTCTTGTGCCAGTTTTCAAAGGGAATGCTTCCAGTTTTTGCCCATTCAGTATGATATTGGCTGTGGGTTTGTCATAGGTAGCTCTTATTATTTTGAGATACGTCCCATCAATACCTAATTTATTGAGAGTTTTTAGCATGAAGGGTTGTTGAATTTTGTCAAAGGCCTTTTCTGCATCTATTGAGATAATCGTGGTTTTTGTCTTTGGTTCTGTTTATATGCTGGATTACATTTATTGATTTGCATATGTTGAACCAGCCTTGCATCCCAGGGATGAAGCCCACTTGATCATGGTGTATAAGCTTTTTGATGTGCTGCTGGATTCGGTTTGCCAGTATTTTATTGAGGATTTTTGCATCAACGTTCATCAAGGATATTGGTCTGAAATTCTCTGTTTTGGTTATGTCTCTGCCAGGCTTTGGTATCAGGATGATGCTGGTCTCATAAAATGTGTTAGGGAGGATTCCCTCTTTTTCTGTTGATTGGAATAGTTTCAGAAGGAATGGTACCAGTTCCTCCTTGTACCTCTGGTAGAATTCGGCTGTGAATCGGGTGCTGGACTCTTTTTGGTTGGTAAGCTGTTGATTATTGCCACAATTTCAGAGCCTGTTGTTGCCCTGTTCAGAGATTCAACTTCTTCCTGGTTTAGTCTTGGGAGGGTGTATTTGTCGAGGAATTTATCCATTTCTTCTAGATTTTCTAGTTTATTTGCGTAGAGGTGTTTGTAGTATTCTCTGATGGTAGATTGTATTTCTGTGGGATCGGTGGTGATATCCCCCTTTTCATTTTTTATTGCGTCTATTTGATTCTTCTCTCTTTTCCTTTTTATTAGTCTTGCTAGCGGTCTATCAATTTTGTTGATCTTTTCAAAAAACCAGCTCCTGGATTCATTACCTTTTTGAAGGGTTTTTTGTGTCTCTATTTCCTTCAGTTCTGCTCTGATTTTAGTTATTTCTAGCCTTCTGCTAGCTTTTGAATGTGTTTGCTCTTGCTTTTCTAGTTCTTTTAATTGTGATGTTATGGTGTCAATTTTGGATCTTTCCTACTTTCTCTTGTGGGCATTTAGTGCTATAAATTTCCCTCTACACACTGCTTTGAATGTGTCCCAGAGATTCTGGTATGTTGTGTCTTTGTTCTCGTTGGTTTCAAAGAACATCTTTATTTCTGCCTTCATTTCATTGTGTACCCAATAGTCATTCAGGAGCAGGTTATTCAGTTTCCATGTAGTTGAGCGGTTTTGAGTGAGTTTCTTAATCCTGAGTTCTAGTTTGATTGCACTGTGGTCTGACAGACAGTTTGTTATAAGTTCTGTTCTTTTACATGTGCTGAGGAGAGCTTTACTTCCAACTATGTGGTCAATTTTGGAATAGGTGTGGTGTGGTGCTGAAAAAAATGTATATTCTGTTGATTTGGGGTGGAGAGTTCTGTAGATGTCTATTAGGTCCACTTTGTGCAGAGCTGAGTTCAATTCCTGGGTATCCTTGTTAACTTTCTGTCTCGTTGATCTGTCTAATGTTGACAGTGGGGTGTTAAAATCTCCTATTATTATTTTGTGGGAGTTTAAGTCCCTTTGTAGGTCACTCAGGACTTGCTTTATGAATCTGGGTGCTCCTGTGTTGGGTGCATATATATTTAGGATAGTTAGCTCTTCTTGTTGAATTGATCCCTTTACTGTTATGTAATGTCCTTCTTTGTCTCTTTTGATCTTTGTTGGTTTAAAGTCTATTTTATCAGAGGCTAGGATTGCAACCCCTGCCTTTTTTTGTTTTCCATTTGCTTGATAGATCTTCTTCCATCCCTTTATTTTGAATCTATGTGTCTCTCTGCATGTTCAGTGGGTTTCCTGAATACAGCACACTGATGGATCTTGACTCCTTATCCAGTTTGCCAGTCTGTGTCTTTTAATTGGAGCATTTAGCCCATTTACATTTAACGTTAATATTGTTATGTGTGAATTTGATCCTGTCATTATGATGTTAGTTGGTTATTTTGCTCGTTAGTTGATGCAGTTTCTTCCTAGCCTCGATGGTCCTTACAATTTGGCATGTTTTTGCAGTGGCTGGTACCGGTTGTTCCTTTCCATGTTTAATGCTTCCTTCAGGAGCTCTTTTAGGGCAGGCCTGATGGTGACAAAATCTCTCAACATTTGCTTGTCTGTAAAGTATTTTATTTCTCCTTCACTTATGAACCTTAGTTTGGCTGGATATGAAATTCTGGGTTGAAAATTCTTTTCTTTAAGAATGTTGAATATCGGCCCCCACTCCCTTCTGGCTTGTAGAGTTTCTGCCGAGAGATCAGCTGTTAGTCTGATGGGTTTCCCTTTGTGGGTAACCCGACCTTTCCCTCTGGCTGCCCTTAACATTTTTTCCTTCATTTCAACTTTGGTGAATCTGACAATTATGTTTCTTGGAGTTGCTCTTCTCGAGGAGTATCTTTGTGGCATTCTCTGTATTTCCTGAATCTGAATGTTGGCCTGCCTTGCTAGATTGGGGGAGTTCTCCTGGATAATATCTTGCAGAGTGTTTTCCAACTTGGTTCCATTCTCCCCGTCATTTTCAGGTACACCAATCAGACGTAGATTTGGTCTTTTCACATAGTCCCAAATTTCTTGGAAGCTTTATTCATTTCTTTTTATTCTTTTTTCTCTAAACTTCCCTTCTCGCTTCATTTCATTCATTTCATCTTCCATCACTGATACCCTTTCTTCCAGTTGATTGCATCGGCTACCGAGGCTTCTGCAATCTTCGCGTAGTTCTCAATACTTGGCTTTCAGCTCCATCAACTCCTTTAAGCCTTTCTCTCCATTGGTTATTCTAGTTATCCATTCATCTAATTTTTTTTCAAAGTTTTTAACTTCTTTGCTATTGTTTTGAATTTCCTCCCATAGCTCGGAGTAGTTTGATCATCTGAAGCCTTCTTCTCTCAACTCGTCAAAGTCATTCTCTGTCCAGCTTTGTTCCGTTGCTGGTGAGGAACTGTGTTGCTTTGGAGGAGGAGAGGTGCTCTGCTTTTTAGAGTTTCCAGTTTTTCTGCTCTGTTTTTTCCTCATCTTTGTGGTTTTGTCTACTTTTGGTCTTTGATGATGGTGATGTATAGATGGGTTTTTGATGTGGATGTCCTTTCTGTTTGTTAGTTTTCCTTCTACGAGACAGGACCCTCAGCTGCAGGTCTGTTGGAGTTTGCTAGAGGTCCACTCCAGACCCTGTTTGGCTGGGTGTCAGCAGCGGTGGCTGCAGAACAGCGGATTTTCGTGAGACCACAAATTCAGCTGTCTGACAGTTCCTCTGGAAGTTTTGTTTCAGAGGAGTACCTGGCTGAGTGAGGTATCAGTCTGTCCCTACTGGGGGATGCCTCCCAGTTAGGCTGCTTGGGGGTCAGGGACCCACTTTAGGAGGCAGTCTGTCCGTTCTCAGATCTCCAGCTGCATGCTGGGAGAACCACTACTCTCTTCAAAGCTGTCAGTCAGACAGGGACATTTAAGTCTGCAGAGGTTCCTGCTGAATTTTTGTTTGTTTGTGCCCTGCCCCCAGAGGTGGAGCCTACAGAGGCACACCCGCCTCCTGGAGCTGTGGTGGACTCCACCCAGTTCGAGCTTCCTGGCTGCTTTATTTACCTAAGCAAGCCTGGGCAATGGCAGGCGCCCCTCCCCCAGCCTCGCTGCCGCCTTGCAGTTTGATCTCAGACTGCTGTGCTAGCACTCAGCGAGACTCCGTGGGCATAGGACCCTCCGAGCCAGGTGCGGGACACAATCTCCTGGTGTGCCATTTTCCAGGCCCGTTGGAAAAGCGCAGTGTTAGGGTGGGACTGACCCGATATTCCAAGTGCTGTCTGTTACCCCTTTCTTTGACTAGGAAAGGGAACTCCCTGATCCCTTGTGCTTCCCGAGTGAGGCAATGCCTCGCCCTGCTTCGGCTCGTGCACAGTGCGCTGCACTGACTGTCCTGCACCCACTGTTTGGCACTCCCTAGTGAGATGAACCCAGTACCTCAAATGGAAATGCAGAAATCACCCGTCTTCTGTGTCACTCAGGCTGGAAGCTGTAGACCGGAGCTGTTCCTATTCGGCCATCTTGGCTCCACCCCCCTACTATCCTTAAATAACATTATTTTTGTTGTAATATTGTAAGCAAATCTTATGTTTGTTTGACAAATCTTATTTAAAAAAAAGAAATGTGAAAGGTAGTCTAGATGTCCTCACCCAGATTTGAATTCAGTAGAATGCTCATTAATACACATAAACCCTATGAATTGGGGTTATTTTTAACAAACAGAACTGTCTTCTTTGTTAAAATCTGGTATAATTCTGGGAGAATTTTCTGAAGAAGGAAAATTCAAACAGAAGTTTTGAAATGAAAAAAGTTTTTTCCAGCAATTTCATATTGTCTTTGTAATAAATATCTGAAACATTTTTGAAACACTTAATCATTGCCTTTATATATGTGATGGACACTGGAGATTCTTCAAGCTAGAACCCCAAAAGCCCCCCAAACCTAAGATACATTGCCTTTGCAGCATCTTCTTTCTTTTCTCCCTCTCCTGTTCATCTATTTCCCTTCCCTTCCTTTGGGTCATTTGCATCACCAAGCTTTCTCATCTCGTTGCTCCTCCCCTTAGTCGTTTTCCAGCCTTTCTGCTCAAGGGAATCAATTATCTGCTGCAAGCGTCCTAGCAGCTCCTTGAAGGTGAATCATTTCTCTTTGTTCTGACTGTACCAGGATATCACTCAGCTGTGAGCTGTGGGCAGCCTCGTTGCTCATGTCTTCCAGAGCATCTTCATCAGTTTCCCTGTCTGTAAAACGGGTGTTTGTATTAGTTTCCTGTGGCTTTTTTTTTTTTTTTTTTTTGAGACAGAATTTCGCTCTTTTTGTCCAGGCTGGAGTACAATGGCACGATCTTGGCTCACTGCAACCTCCGTCTCCCAGGTTGAAGTGATTCTCCTGCCTCAGCCTCCCAAGTAGCTAGGATTACAGGCGCACACCACCACGCCCAACTAATTTTGCATTTTTAGTAGAGACGGAGTTTTACCATGTTGGCCAAGCTGGTTTCAAACTCCTGACCTTCAGTAATCCACCTGCCACAGCCTCCCAAAGTACTGGGATTATAGGTGTGAGCCACCGCCCCCGGCCTCCTGTGGCTTCTATAACAAATTACCACAAACTTTGTGGCTTAAAATAGCAGAATTTTTTTTTTCACAGTTCTGGAGGCCAGAAGTCCAAAATCAGGGTGTTGAGGCGGGGCCACACTCTCTCTGAAGGCTCTAAGGCTCCAATCTCTGCCTCCGTTTTACATGGCCTTCTCCTCTTTTCCATATATCTCTCCTCTGTCATTGGATTTAAGGCACACTTGGATAATCTATCATAAGCTCATCCCAAGATGCTTAATTATATCTGCAAAGACCATTTTTCCCAGTAAGATCATATTCAGAGGTTTCAGGGTTAAGATATGGATATGTCCTTTGGGAGACCACCATTCAGTCAACTACACTGTGATATTGCTATTCTTCATAGAGTTATTAATATATGACACACTTAGCATAGTGCCGAGTTCAGAAAATGTGCTCAGTAAGTGGAGGGTACAGGCCAAGAAGTAAGTAGAAGGTGAGGAGATGGAACCATGAGTTTATACAGTTTTCTTGAAGAAGTTTAACCATAAAGTGAGAGCAAGAGAAGGCTACAACTGGCAAGGATAGAGAGCTGTTTTAAAAACCAATGTGTTAAGCTGGTCTAAAAGCTCCCAGGAAGGGTGTGTGGGGACTGAGTGCTATAGGCATGTGAGCTACAGATGAGGTGAGATGCACACTGATGGGCAGGAACTGCTCTACACCTGATTCTCGTGCTCACATGTAGCACTGGTGCACAGGGTCTCTTTCCTGCCCTTGCCAACCAGTGCTGATGCTAGATGCATGATTGTGCTGTGTTTGATGAGAAGAGGCAAGAATGAGAATCCCCTGTCCTGTGATCAGTGAGTCAGATTAACACTGAGTGTAAGTGCTTTGAGAGAACAGTGTAAGATGTTCTCTCAACGTCAGACAACTATTTTCCACAGAACAGAGCCCAGACTCTGTGCTGGCAGCTTGAGGTCAGCTAAATATACAGCAGCTCAGGAGAGAGCCCCAGAACCCTCTGAGATGAAAAAGAATGCAGCAGTTTGCTTTGAAATTCCTTGGTTAGATGAAGAAATTATGATTTGCCCACTTTGCCAAAAAGGCAGAGAAGCAAGGGTCCAAGAATCACCCAGGGAAGCAATATTGTGCCCCAAGTAGTTGGTCATGCCTGGGCATCCCTGGAAGCAGTGGAAGATGAATGAGATGCAAGGGTTGGAAGCTCTAGAGTGGGCCACTTGAGAAGGGATGGTAATTGTTCAGATTCCAGTTGCTGGCCTGGAGGTCACTATGAGGTGGGGACAGCCCCTGAGCCTGAGGAGTGCTGTTTAAAAGCAAGTGAGAATGGCTGGGCAGCTTGCTTGTATAAACACATGGGGTCACATCTAACCACTTCTCACTATGACACAGGAGAATCCCTGAAGGAGAAAAAGGAGGCTTAGACAAATATAGTTACATTATTTAATTGATGTTATTGTTATTTTGACCTACAGTTAAGTGTAAAATAATTGAGCTAAAAAATAAAATATAATTCTCATTTAAATAACCTAGCTGTAGAAATTTCATAAGGAAAAATGTCCATATTTCACACTAAAATTGGTCTGATTGGGACAATATTCATGTCTTTTTTGGGGAAGATTGGGGGGACGGAGTCTCGTTCTGCCACCCAGGCTGGAGTACAGTGGCGTGATCTCAGCTAACTGCAAGCTCCACCTCTTGGGTTCATGCCATTCTCCTGCCTCAGCCTCCCGAGTAGCTGAGGCTACAGGCGCCTGCCACCACGCCTGGCTAATTTTTTGTATTTTTTTAGTAGAGACGGGGTTTCACCGTGTTAGCCAGGATGGTCTCGATCTCCTGACCTCGTGATCCGTCCGCCGCGGCCGCCCAAAGTGCTGGGATTTCCGGCGTGAGCCACCGCCCCCGGCCTCATGTCTTTTTTAATGAGTGTGTGGGTTGGGCGGTCCCTAGAAGCAGACCTGGAACCCTGAGACCAAGAGTCCTGTGGAGTGACTTATTAGGAAGGTTTCCCAGGAATAACTGATAGGGGAAAAGGAGTAGTGGGCCTGGAAAGGGAAGAAAGGATGAGTATCAAGCAAAACTCCACAGAGATTGACTTTGTTGCAGTCTGTCTTGAGAGTTCTGGTGAGATTATAGGTCACACCTTGGACTTGTCCTCATCGAGTGACAGAGTATTATAATCTCGGATCTCTCAGTCATTGGTTAAGGGCACTAAAGATGTGCCAAGCTCTGTTTAAACATTTTAAATTAGTGACCTATATGTTAACATGTTTAATTCATTTAATATATACAAAGCGTTTTAAACAGTGCTATAAATGTTGGGCTGATGTTATTCTTACCGTCATCATCATGTGCTCCCCTACTCCTCCCATCTCTCTGAATATAAAGTAAAACCTCATCTCCCTTCCATTGCTAGGACCTTGTTCCTGGTTCTCATGTATCGTGTTACAAATACAACTTATTGCATCTTCCTCCTCTCCTCTATGAACCCCTGTCCTAAGTCTCATTCTCTGAGAACCAATATGGAGGTTCCATGTAAGGGCTGGAGATGGCTGGTGAAGGGCTGATTATTAAACATTTGTCATATGCCCCTGGGTTAGAGATGTAATTGAAGTTCCCCCAGGATGTAGTCCCATGGGCCTCTCTTTTGCATTATTAAATCATAATGATAAATGAGTATGACCAGGTATTTTATTCTTTCCCTGGAGATGTGGCTTTTATAGATGTGGTCTCCTTGATAATGTTTTGCCACAGAAGAAACTTTTGGCAGAATCATTGCCAGCCTGACAATCCAAATTTCCCAAAGTTCAAGGGAACTTCGAAAACGTAAAGTTCTGAAAACTAGAAAATACCGACTTTCATAGGAATTGTAGTCTAATTATAAAGGAGGGCAGTCTCTGTGCAGGACATCTGATTGTATTTGTGAGGAAGATGGTCCAGATTTTGGAGGAAAACATTTTTGTGTGTACAGCAGGGAATTTAGAAGTTTACTTTTGATGCTATATGAGAGTGGGTTGGCTAAATGTCATGTAATTTTCATTTTCTTAAAGAAGAGGGAGAGGAAGAGAAAGGTAGGCATCAGATAAGCAGTTGCTAAATCTTTAAAGGTTTAAAGGGTCAGAGTGTTTCTGTTTGTTTCCTCTTTCTTTAATTTTCTAGGACGGGACTTTTATTCCTTAGAATATACAGAAGAGTCACAAAAGTCTATGCTGTCAGACCTGAAAGGAAGATCCTTTAGTAATTGCCACTGTGTTTAGCACATGAGGAAATGGAGGCCATCCTGAGTGGAGAAGTGACTTACCCAGGATCCAAGCCTAGTTGATGTGAGAGAAGAGTGCTTAAGCATGAGTCCGGATTCTCAGTGCAGTGCGCATGCTAGGATGTCCTCTCCTACATCCCTCTGCACAGCAGTACTCCAGTCACACTGTTGTTCTTTTCCTTCTTCAAGCACTTCAATTTATTCCTTGCAAAGTTCTTTGACCAGTTGTTTGTCCCAGCCTGGCATGGGTGGCTCCCTGCTGTTCACATTACAGCCCCAGGACCTCCTCACAGCAGTTCCCCTCACCACTCAGCATAAACACATCACCCAGTCTCTCTCCATTACTTTTCCCTAGTTTAAGTTCTGCACAGCACTTGAAATTATGCAATTATTTTTTGCTTCTTTGTTTATTGCCTACAGTCAGTTAAGAGCCCATATGCTGTATTCTTAGCCTAGAACAATGCCTGGCACATGGAAGACCAAAGAAACATGGCATTAAACTGGAATGAACTGGACAGAGGAACAATAAGCAGGTTTCTTGAGTGGTCCATATTGTTGGGTGAGACTTCATTAGAGAGAATGAGAGTTATGGTCTAGGTTGGCCCAGTCTAATGGGCATAGAACACAAGGCACATATGTAATTTCAAATTTTCTAGTAGCCACAGTAGAAAAAGTGACAAGAAATAGGCAAAAGCAATTTAAATAATATTTTTATTTAAACCAATATATTCAAAACGTTATTTCAACATATAATCAATAAAAAAATCTAGTGAGATATTTTGCTTTCTTTTTTTTCAGACCAGGTCTTTTAAATCTCCTATATAATGTGCCTTTATAGCACATCTTCAATTTAGACACTGAATTTTTTTCATAAATAGTTGGCATTTAGATTTCATAAAACTTACAATTGGAAAAGTGGACTTACATACTTAAAATGTTTCTAGTGACTGAATTAGCTATCACCTTTTAAATTTAGTTAAAAATAAGTTTTAATAATTCAGTTCTTCAGTCACACTTGCAACATTTCAAGTTCTCAGTGCTACATGTGGTCAGTGACTGCACAGGTCCATATCAGTTGTACCAAACTATTAGTTTTGAAGTTCCTTAGCCCTTCCTGTCCCCTATCAGCTCTGTGGGAACAGTCTGGCATGTGGGGCCCATTGAGTTAGAACACCCAGGCAGGCCTTATGCCAGGAATACATGACTGTGCCTTGAGCCCAGCAGCTTTTTGGCCATTGTGTTGAGAGATAGGAGTTGGTGAATCCTTTTAATACCTCGAAAGTTGAATTGTTTTAGTCTGATTTGTCCTAAAAAAAAAGCAAAGTTAGGGGATTCTCACAGTGTCCACAGAGCATATAGTCCAAAATGCAGTGCACAGGTGCAGACATCTCTGGAAGCACAGCTCAGGGCTTAAAAAACACAGAGAGAATCACATAAAGCAGAGGACCTGACTCCACAACAACCCTGCCCAGGTGGCCACAGCTGAGTAAGCCACATCTCATGCACTCACCCCACTGAGGCACTGAGAGTTTATCTGTACAGGAAGGTTTGCTGTCTCAGATCCTCTGCAAGGCCCTGAACTGAGGAGCAGCATACTTCGCAAGAGTGTTTTGAGGTCCTCACCCCTTACAGAGACCTCTGCATGCCATCTCATCCTAGATATTATGTTAGCAGATTCTACCAGCAACTCCAAAGGAAATTGTTTCATGGTGTATACATCTCTTGGGAGAAGAACAAGGGTTGTTATATTCTGAAACATCAGATGTCACAGGCTTCTGTCATGGCTCTAAGTTAATTACCAAGTGACAGTTCCTCTCTGCTATGGACATTAGCAGACCAACTCTAATTAAGATGTCCAGGGCTCAGATGCCCAGATAGCCAGGGTGCCTAACAAGTAAACAGAAGCTGAAGTTTCTCATGGAGAAAACTGTCTCAAATAAAACCTTCAATCACAATAATTTGCAGGTAGTGCTATTTTCCAAATGAACAAACTGTCAAGAATGGGATCCTTAGAAGACAGCCCTCCTTTAAATCCCTCTTTGCTTAGTTCATCATTATTTTTACTTTATAACATGGTTGAAGAAAAGTTTATATCAAGAATAGTAGAAGTGTCAGCCTGCCTTTTGCTTGTTGTTCACTTGTGCTTCCATTATTAGCATTGTCTTCAATCCAGTGTTTATTTCAGACATCTTTTTAAGCTACCCGCCTATGTTTTAGGAACTAACATTTCAAAGTAGATAACAGAATAGGCAAATCCCCTCACTTGGATACAAGTAAACTGCAAGGCTTCCTAGTGTCCTGACTGTTAAGGAAATAGGGTAGGCCCCACTCCTGAGCCTTCCCAGATGGGGAGCTTTCCCTCTTCCATTAAGATGCACCTGTCTCAGAGGCCAACCAAAAAATTTTGAAATCACCAAAAGGACTATTTGCAATCCGTATTTATATTCACTGTTATTCGTAATAAACCTTGTCCTAAAAAAAAAATGTAAAAAATAAATAAATCCCTCTCTGCAACCCCTGGGTGGCACCAGATCATTTGGTACCCTTCTGTTTTCATGATCTTTCAACACACTTTTATAAGGAATCTACTATGTGCTAGGTATTATGCTAAGCACTGGGAATGAAAAGACATGAACCCTGCCCTCCAAGAGTTCCCAGGGCAGTGGAGAAAAAGGCTTCACACAGAAAACTATGGTACAAATGCAGTCTCCTTTATCAGATAGCACACCTGCTGGGGTTATGGCTGTGTGAAAAACTCTAGGGATGCAAAGAGATATAAAGCATAATTTCTTCTCTCCAAAAGCTTATAGTATCATCAAGGAGAAAGGGCAGAATATGAAAAAATAGTGTGTTACAGGATACAGTAGGAAGCTATAAGTCAAGCCATGTTCTTAAATCCAACTTAGCTAGTAATAAAGATAATGTTTGATCCACCTCTGACTCCTCTATGTATGTTTGAATTAGTTCTGAACTTGGAGAGAGGCAATAATTAGTCCCCTTAACCAATATAACAACCAAAGGAGACTGACGATAACAAGCCTTTTGTACTTTATAGTGTTTTCCCATCTAATATGCTGTTGACTCATCCTGAGAAGCCTGTTGATAGGCATCATTTTAATACCATGTTACTATAAAGAAAATAAAATCCCCCAAAAGCCAAGTGTTAGGCCTAAAATCCTAGAACTAGGAACGTAGACTGAGATTGTCTTACTCCAAGTCCAGTATATTTTCTGGAATCCCACAGCTTCCCATGTTTCATGTAGGCACCACCCTTGTACTTGGAAAACTGTGACCCACTGAAGACAGTTGTGCCATCTGATTGTGTATCTCTTGATGGAGTTTTTACAACTTCAGCCAGTGAACTGCTCCAGCCTTTCACTTGCAGTATGCCTTATCTTGTTTTAACAGCTTTAGTGGTTGGTCTTTTTGTTTCTCCCCTGGGTCTGTTTAAGATAATAAAACAAACAGTAGCAGGATAGAGGTATTGGCTCTCAAATCAGATATTGGCTGGGTAATATTTAGGAAAGGAAATGTTGCAACCCATTGTGGCAGTGGGTTATTCCTTTTATAAGCTGAGGAATCTGTAGCTCATTTAGCCTCATTATTTTTTGGTTAGCAGGCTCTGGTTGTGCCATCCTTATGGCTATATTTTTAGAAGTCTTAGGTTATTATAGCAACTGTGAAAAAGGATGGGGAAAGAAATCTGGCTCCTAATATACATCCGCTTAATTGTTTCTTGAATTAAATTAGTCTTCATCTAGCCATCAGAGAATGCTGCACTCACTCCTGCGGCTGATTAAAAGCTGCTACCTTTGCATGGTCACTGAGGGGGTACCAGATGATGAAAGAGGTATTTCAGGGTGCTGGTGGGCCTCCTCCTCATCCAGTTTATTCTCGGTACCAGCTGGGCCTGGGAGGGTAGAGGTAGGAAAGGCCAGAAAGGAAGCATGTATAATCATGACATCTCCTTCACAGTGCCAAAAGAAATATTCACAATTTGCGTCAAGTCTGATACTCTAGTTGTGGAACTTAAGCCTCCTCATTCAAGCTGATGTGATAGGAGGAAGAGACAGAAATGGGACAGCCCCACTGTGTTTCAGAGGGTGAAATGGAACTGAGGAAATAAATAAGTACGGAAAACTATTGGGCTGCATCAGTGCAGTAAAGGGCAGAGAATGTTAGCCCTTAAACTATTTCTGTCACACTGTGGTTAATTATAGAAAAGCTTTAAGGGGGTTGAGGGGAAAAAACTAGAGTAGGGAACACTCTGAGCACGAGGGATGTAAACCGATGTTTTACTGCTCCTCCTTCCCTCCGCCTCCCAGTAGTCTCCAGTGTCTATTGTTGCCATCTTTATGTCCATGAGTACCCAGTACTTAGCTCCCACTTATAAGTGAGAACATGTGGCATTTGGTTTTCTGTTTCTGCATTAATTCACTTAGTATAATGGCCTCTAGCTCCATCCATGTTGCTGTAAAGGACATGGTTTTATTCTTTTTTATGGCTGTGTAGTATTCCATGGTGTACATGTACCACATTTTCTTTATCCAGTCCACTGTTGATAGGCACCTTGGTTGATTCCATGTCTTTGCTATAGTGAACAGTGCTGAGATGAACATATAAAGCACCATAATTTTAGATTAACTTTTGTGGTGAATAAATTTTCACTACATTAAGGAACAAAGAGCTTTTAAATTACTTGAATAATACGATAATTTAAATGACTATCATGCATACAATAGAAACATTTTTAATAAGAAAAGGAAATTTCAGTTTATGAAAATCATTATGTGTTTTTTATTTTTTTAAGAGAAAGGGTCTCACTATGTTGCCCAGGCTGGCCTTGAACTTCTAGGCTCAAGCAGTCCTCACAACTTGGCCTCTGGAGTAGTTATGTGTACTTTTTAAACTTCAAACAGTTATGCTCTTGAGGTGTCAGTAGAGTAACATCAAATGATCTAGAAATATAGGACTCTGGCTTAGTTCTAGATAGGACTATGCTAGGAGATAGACTTCTCATGCATTCATACAGTTGGCCCTTGAACAATGTGGATCCACTTATATGTGAATTTTCTCCCATCTCTGCCACCCCTAAGACAACAAGACCAACCCCTCCTCTTCCCCTCTACCTCAGCCTACGTGAAGCCAGTGTGAAGACAACAAGGATGAAGACCTATATGATCATCTACTTCCACTTAATGAATAGTAAATATGTTCCTTCCTTCTTATGATTTTGTTAATAACATTTTCCTTTCTCTAGCTTACTTTATTGTAAGAATACAGTATATATAACATACAAAATATGTGCTAATCAACAATTTTGTTTTCAGTAAGGTTTCTGGTCAACAGTAGGCTATTAGTAGTTAAGTTTTGGGTGAGTCAAAAGTTATATGTGGATTTTCAACTGTGCAGGGGGTTTGCACCCCTAATTCCTGCATTGTTCAAGGGTCAACTCTATTCTTGATGTTAGCAAGTCCACTCGTACAGTTAGCAGAAATAGCCCCAGTAGTTTTTCAATAGGATTTTGTGCTATATTTGGAAATCATGAAATGCTAAACAATTGTGTTTTTCAGGCTACCGTATGATTTGGGGGGATTTCTGTTCTGATGTGGAAATAATACTGAGTAGCAAATATAATAATTTACAACATAACTATGATCTCCAACCATAGGGGTGAGGGTGTATTTTTTTAATTTATCTATCCTTTCAACTCTAAATTTACTTTGCCTCCCATTTTTCTTTTTCTTTCTTTCCCATCTCTTAAAGCAGAAATCTTTGGTATTGAGCCACTTGTGTTAAAATTGTATAGCATGTTACCAAGACAAGAATCTCTTGAATTTTGTTTGCTTGCTTGTTTGTTTCACTTCATTTGAGGTTTAGTGTTTGACTCATATAGCTTTGCTGGGTAGTCTGGACTGGTGAACTTTCCTAGGATCTCAACCAGTCCATGATCAGCCATTCTGAAACCCAAAGGGACATGGAATGAAATTGATAGACAAAGATAAGCATTAGTTTCATTTATTCAACAAATATTTCAATGTCTGCCAGATGTGCAAGTACTATGCTATATCCTGGGCATATCCCTTAAAAGTCAAATAAAACAAACACAATTTTAAACTCTCAGGAGGGATGGATTTAAAAGATTGTCCTTCTCCAAAGCAAATTGTTATGGACATTTATTAAGCACTTACTATAAAAGACACTGCAGAGGTTATAATATATTAAGATAAGGTCTCTAAAGAGTTTCATACAGCCAACCAACAGATATTTATTGCTTTAGTCAGTATAGGCCATCTGCTATAACAACTCAAAGATCGCTATGACTTAACATAAGAAAAGTTTGTTTCCCACTCATAGGAAATTTCAAAACAAACATTTCTGGTTGTCTGGGTTTCCTCCAATATGTAATCAGGGACTCAAGCTTCTCCCACTTAGAATCCCATCATCTTCAATGCCGGCCTTCAAGATTATCATAGAAGGGGAAGAGATATTGGATAGGTATCCTCCTCTGACTAGAAGTGATACGTATACATTTTTGCTCCTATCCCACTGTCTAGTCACGTGGTCCTATCTAGATGCAAGAGGACTAGGAAATGTTGTCTAGATTTGGGAAGCCACTTCCCAAGAACAAATCTACACTGTGGGAAGGAAATGTGAATCTTGGATAGTCAACTAGTCATCTCTGTTCTTAGCTCTAAGCTTAAAACTCTAGGTGCAAAGAAAACTAATGAAATAAGACAGACTGTCAAGCATTGGATTTTTCTGACAGCCTATGATATGTAGTAAAATAAAGGTAATAGGCATGCTTTTCAGACATAACTAATTCTAATCACTGTTGCTATGAAACTCCTACAGCATTGTTTTATTAATAGTTTTCTCTTATGGAGTTCTGTTGTTACTGTCACCATTGATGTATCTGTTGGTGTGGATGCCCTGAAATAATGAATGACTGACCAGAACCACCTTAATTTCAAGTTTTGATAGACTCATGGGGGTAAATATTGCTATTCACAGATTGAAAAGACTGGAAGAGAAAGAAGAACATGATTCATTTAAACTCTCTGTTATGATAGTATTAAAAGAACTGAAAAATTCTGGGTATGTGAGATTAATGAAAACAGGACTACCATCTAAGGTTATTCAGGCTGTATGCTGCACAACTGTGGGGGCACCATTCACATTGTAAGCTATATAAATTGTGTCCTCCACGTGTTGTGTGGCTAATATGTAGAGAATCTGAATGAAAATTTTAGCAATGGAGTAACTAGGAAAACAATAGCATTTTAATCACAATTCATGAGCCTGCAACTATACATACACATTGGAATCTAGCTGATAACTTGCTCTTTAGGTTTTGCTAATTCAAGTTCTGATCAACATTTCTTAAAATAGTATGTAAGAAAGTCTTGTTTCTTAAGCAGATATTTCATGTTTCTATAGAGAAGAGGCAAGAAAAATAAAGAGGAAGAGAGTTGAGAGTACAATGAAAAGTAGAGAAACAAAAAAGAAAAGATGAAGGAGTCAAGGAGTTACGACATTTTGAGAACTAAATGAGTAGATTTGGAGACTTCTGTGAACCTCTGAACTTCTGATCACTTATCTGTAAAGTGGGAGGCTTAGACTAGGTGATCTCCATTCCTGCATACAGTGTTCAAAGAAACATAAAGCACCATATGTATTTTCCATCTGCAGTTGGTTGAATGTGCAGATGTGGAATCTGTGGATATGGAGGGCTGACTGTACTATCCAATTTTATATAAAAGACCTGAGCATTCATAAATTTTGATATCCAAAGGGAATCCTGGAACCAGTCCCTTCTGGGTACAGAAGGTCAACTATATTAGGTGTTATAAGTAATCGAGAAACTATTTAAAGTATAGAAAAGGATGTGTGTAGGTTACATGCAAATGCTGTGGCATTTATTACAAGGAACTTGAGCATGGATTTTGTTTTCTTCAGGGGTCCTGGGACCAGTCCCTCAAGTATACCAAGGGTTGACTATACGGAGAAGCCTATTACAGTTGTTGTTTTACTCAAGAAATATCATATAAAACAAGAAGAGTGGTTTGGTGGCAGAAGCATTTGTCTGAGATTCAGAAAAGATAGATTCTAATACTGGCTCTCCTACCAACTTGTTGATCATTTCACCTTTCTGAACCTCAGTTTACCCATTTATAAGGAGTCTCAGTTTACCCACCTATACAAAGTGCATCAAGTGATCTGTAAGGTTGTTTCGACTCTTCCTAGTCTCTGATTCTAGAATTCTTAAATGGATGTATGTTTTTGCCGTAAAAAACAACAAAAATTAGCCCAGAATGTCATCAGATCTGCACACTGGAGTCATATAACATGGGAAAAGCCCACCAAAGGCCAAAGAAGAAACATAAATTATGACAGTATGTGGTCTCTTCAAGTTAGTCCATCCCAATTGTTACTGCTTACTAAATTTATCAAATTATTTAACCCTTTAGGTAGTATTAGATTTGTACAGAAAACGGAAACACATACCACCCTTTCTGATAGGGTTTTTGAATTCTAAATCTGTGGGAAGATTTTGTGTTGCCAGTGGTTAATTTAATTTTACCTGCTTTCATTGTTTACCAGGTTTCCCTTGGTTGGCTGACAGCCATCTTCAAAAATGTGTTCTGAGCATCTCTTGGGCATATTGCACTGTTGTAGTCATTACGAATCTTAAAGAAAACAAAAGGAAAACGATAACATGCCTGATCTCACGCAGCTTCAAAATAATTCCAACAAATTTGGGAGGTAACTAATTAGATAATTTTAAAGACTCAATTGTCAACCTGGCTGCAGCACTACTGGGGTTCCTAAATATGTCATGCAAAGGAATATATGTCATACTCCTATAAAAGAACATTAAAAAGTATTCAAGCCAGGCACAGTGGATCACACCTGCAATCCCTGTGCTTTGGGAGGCTAAGGCAGATGGATCCTTTGAGGCCAGGAGTTCGAGACCAACTTGGGCAACATAGCAAGATCTCATCTCTACCAAAATAAATAAAATTATTAAATAAATGTTTGTAGGTTGAGTGAATGTACCTAGGAAAATTTCATCTACGACAAAGGCAGCCAGTGAACAAACCTATTGGTCAGTAGTGGCTCTTAGTGGAGAAAAAAATAGTAACAACAAAGGCTTCCCTTGAGAATTGGAAACCACAGGCCTGCCCTCTTGTGGTTTTGGTTTTGATTCCTATTAAATATGCAATATGAATAACTCTAAGAGGCCATGTAAATAAAAATAGTCCCAGTCGGTAACACCTTCTGGGACCCAGCTAAAACAAATGGAAATTCTCTTGGTAGGAAAAGGTTCTCAACCAAGGTGCCTCAAGATACTTGCATATTAACATCAGTCAAATATGTGATCTCAATAAAAAGTTACCAAATACATAAGAAAACAAGCTATGGTAAGCAAGAGTCAGCAAAAGGGAGAGGAGAAAAAAAGACATTGATGATTGATTGATTGATTAAGACTGCCAAAAACTTAGAATTATCAGATACTGAATATGAACTAACTGATATTCTCATAATCTATTAATGTTTAACAAATTACCCCAGACCTTCATGGCATAAAACAACCATGTATTATGCTCATGGAGTCTGTGGGTCAGGAACTTAGGATATAGGAGGAATGATTTGTCTCTGTTCCATATTGTCTGGGTCCTCAGCTAGATGGCCTGAAGGCTGAAGTGACTTGACAGCTGACTGCTGCAATACTCCGAAGGCTCATTCATTCACATTTCTGGTGGTTCATGCTGGCTGTGAATGGGACCTTAGTTGGAGTTATCAACCACACACCCAAATGTGGCGTCTCCATGTGGCCTTGACTTCTTCACAGTATGGTAATTGGTTCCCAGGGTGTGTGCAGAGAGAACCAGATAGAAGTTATATAATCCTTTCTAACCTACCTTCAGAGTCATGCAGCATCACTTCCACAATATTTTACTCATTAAGGAGATTACATGGCCTAGCCAGGCTTGAGGGAAGAGAAAATATATTTCACTTCTTGATGAGGATTGGCAAGGTTCTGACAAGGCATTTGGAGCCAGAGTATTGTTGCATCCATTTTAGAAAGAGACAGTCTGTTACACTATATAAAAATACTGAAACAAAAGATGGAAGTGGGGGAGGAGGATTATGAGATGATAGACTATTCAACTTGAAAAAAGACCCAGCTACAACTTAGAAAATTAAAAACACGTAATTATTGGAATTTAAAATTCAGTGGCTGGCTTAACTAGCAGATTAAACATCTTCTTTAAAAATATCATTGTACTAAAACAGAGCTTAAGAAATTACTTGGAATATACTATGGAGAAATAAGAAAGTAAAAAAATGAGAAAGGGTAATTGAGACATGGAAGATAGTATGAGAAGGCCTAACATAAGTACAGGTGGGGGTTCAAGAAGGAGAGAATAGAGACAATGGGGGAGAAGAAGTATTTGAAAACATAATGGCTTAGAATATTTTCTAGAATGTATGAAAGATATGCATACTCAGATTCTGGGAATACTGTGAGTCTCAAAAATAATAAGGGCTGGGTGTGGTGGCTCACGCCTGTAATCCAAGCACTTTGGGTGGCTGAGGTGGATGGATCACCTGAGGTCAGGAGTTCGAGACCAGCCTGGCCAACATGATAAAACCCCGTCTCTACTAAAAATATAAAAATTAGCCAGGCATGGTGGTGCACACCTGTCATCCCAGCTACTCAGGAGGCTGAGGCAGGAGAATTGCTTGAACCTAGAAGGCGGAGCTTGCAGTGAGCCGAGATCATGCCACTGCACTCCAGCCTCTGCACTGGCTGACAGAGTGAGTCTCATTCTCAAAAATAAATAAATAAATAAACAAACAAACAACAAGAACTGCATGCATGCCTGGTTATAAAAACTGCAATTAAAGAGATAATCCTAAAAGCAGCCAGAGGAAAATGTTCCTTGTAAAGGAATAATATTTAAACTGATGGTTGACTTCTCAACAGCCACCACAGAATCAAGGAGACAGTGAAATAATATCTTTAAAATGCTGATAGAAAACAACTAGCAACTTGGAATTAAAGATCTGATTAAATAATCATTAAAGCACAAGGGTAAAATAAAGACATTTTCAGATATTTTTTAAAGTAGAACATTTTCACAGATGGACACTCATTTACAGAACTTCTAAAAGATATGCCTCAAGAAAAAGAACATTTCTTCTGAGAAACAAGGTCTTAAAGATAAGAAGGAATAGCCAGCAAAGAAATTGGCAAACATAGTAGTCAACACAAGCAAACATTTTCTGTATGAAACATACAATAATGTCTAATATGTGGGGTTAATGAAAAACAACACAGAATAAATATACTAGACAATAATAGCAGTTAAGTTGGGAGGGGATGAAGACAATCAGTCTTATAAATTCCTTGTATTGTTAGGATGGAAAATATATCAATTAACTTAGGCATAGTCAAGTTTTAGTAGGCATGGCAAAATTTCAAGGAAACTACTAAAAGACATAGAATTCATAACTTCCAAACCAGTAAAACAGAACTATTAGAATAAGAAAGAAAAAACTCAGTCCAAAGGAAGGCAATCAAGAAGGGGAAAATAGATATAGAGAAATCTGGATAAGTAGGACAAGACAGAAATAAATCCAAATGTCAGTAAGCACAGTAAATGTAAATGGACCAAACTAGCCAGTTAAGTGCTCCACAATTCACTTTATGAAATTACTATAACCTTAATGCAAAAGCCAGAAAAAGATAATATGAGAAAGTAAAATTACTGAGTCAATCTTACCCATGAACATAGTTCTAAAGTCATGGCTTGGTGAGAGGGATGACAATCATGAAACTGAAAGGGAAACGGTGCCTGCATTTACCATCCCTGATGTCAAAATGCCTGCAAGGACACTGCCTTCTTTTAGTTTATTTCTTGGGTAGAGATGACAGGAGGTCTTTATTGATATTATCTCATTTGAGATCGTCTCTTAATATTCATGACCAAAGGCTGCTATACAGTGCCTGTGTTAGATAACAGCACCTCTTTTACAACTCAGGATGTCACAGTATTATGAGTAATAAGGTGCTTGTGGGAGTTATAGAAGGATTAACTATAGACTCGTAACCAATCCAAGAATTGCAGGAGTTGAGGCACCCTCATAAAGAATTTATCAAAGTAATTTATCTGTGTTGCTGTGGACAGATTACATTCTTATTCAGTCTCTGAAAGTTTATTGCCAGTCTCTGAGTAGTTACAAATGCATTATTAATAATCCTTAGAAAAGCAATACATTGTTGCATGGCTTAGGCTTTGCTCGTGTCTAGAAATTTGGAACAGTTGAACCTGACTTCATTTCACTGCCTCTTAAAACTTGATCCCCCTGAAACAAAACCTAAAGAAGTATTGTGTTTCTCCCTCTAAATTCAGTGAATCTACTTGTCATTTATTCAGTGGTATTTGAAAGCTTAAGTTGGCAAATTAGACTAATATTAAAAACTTAGATATGCCTCTCTTCTTTCCCCATCTTTGAGAGATGTTATTGAGTAAAGGAGCAAATGAAAAGGGATGAAACTCTCTGGTAGAGTTAAATAGTGTATCTAAACTAAGTAGAGTAGATACTGCCTAGTTGTAAACTTCAGCCAGTTCTGTGTTGAGAAAGACAGGTGCAGGGTTTTTTTGTTTTTTTTTTTTCACGCAGTGACCTACTTAGTGTATAACACTGAGCTATCCCTGTTTGGAAGAAGTCAGAGGCCCAGACAATTTTTGCTAAAGGGAAGGATCCCCAATATGAAAGGCTCTAGGAGGGGTTGCTTTATGTATCTCCCTTAAAGGGAGATGGGTAGGGCAGGATTCAGATGCTCCTGAGTCCCATGGTGAAAATACCATTTATAACCCTCTGTAGACTGTATGTTTATGATCCCCCCAAATTCATATGTTGAAATCTGAAGCCCAATGTGATGGTATTTGGAGGTGGGGCCTTTGGGAGTTGATTAGGTCATGAGGGTGGATCCCTCGTGAATGGGATTGATGTCCTTACAAAAGAGACCTTAAAGAGCTTTCTCACCCCTTCCTCCATGTGAAGACATGGTGAGAAGGTATGGTCTATGAACCAGCGAGCGGGCCCTCACCAGAAACTGAATCTGCTGGCACCTTGATCTTGGACTTCCCAGCTTCCAAAACTATGAGAAGTAAATTGCTGTTGTTTATAAACCATTCAGTCTATGGTATTTTGTTATAGCAGCCCTAACAGACTAAGATCCTCACCATTGTTTCCGTCAAGCTACAAGAAGGGCATGTTGTGAAGGCAGGAAAGCATACTATGTGGTGGGCCCAGGCTGAAAGGAGCTAGCTGCCCACACCACCTCGCTTTTGATAAAGTTGGATGGAGGGGGGTGATGGAAGTCCAAAGGAATTCGTTAGGTGTTTGTGTCTCACATCCTTATCTCTGAGCCAGCTGCTGCCATCTCATCTCCCTGTCCCTGCAGCTCAGAGGGCAGAGAGGTGCATTCCCTAGAACCAGTCAGCATTCAGAGCTGTTTGGCATCACCACTGCCTCATACTGCTATTCTTCATCCTCTTCGGGCTGTATCCACTCTGACTCAGTGGTCATCCCCAAGACTTTGTGTGAAGCAAAAGGAACTCTTCATTCAGACAGAGAGAGTGTTGGAGAGGGAACCAGGTGAGCATACCTCATGGCCTGAAGAACGTTATCCAAGAGAAAAGTATTATTCTTAGAATTGTTATATAGGCAACAATTCACTGATCTTTGCCTCCAAGTGGCTTAAAAATTCACTGACAAGATGTAGAAAAGTGAAATGTAAGATTGAGAGAATGATTTGAAAATAATTGCTTTTGTTTTAGTATTTGCAGGCCCATATGCAATAATCCTTTCATTTTGCCCTTGGTTTATCCTTCAGTCTCAGACTGTCCTGATGGGTAGCTTTTTAAATATAGGGTAGCAAGTCCACTAACATTTCTCCCAGTTACCAAGGAGACCTTATTGGCCTTAATACGTTACCACCACTAAGTCAGAAGTCTTACATAATTAAGTGTTGTCATCTGTTTCACTTCATACTTTAATAAACCTGGACTGATTCTTTCATTTAGCTTCTAATGCTTGCTTCTGTAGCCTGTGGTGAGATGTCATTCTTTCCTTTATAAGAATTGTGTTTTGATGACCGAAGAAGGGTTTTTGGTGTTGTGAAATTCTTCTGGAGTTCTGGAATTATCTCTTTCCTATGAATGCTTGAGGAACCACTAGGGGAAGCCATTGAGAAGTGGGCAAGACCACAGGTTCTGGACTAGCCTCCCTCCTTGGCTCAGATGTGGAGTGCCTACAAAGTGCATGCCCCACTGCTTTCGCATATTTACTTAAGAGGTAGGTGGTGTTATCCGCATTATACAGATGAGAAAACCGAGACTCAATAAGGTTAAATAATACTCAGGGTTAAATTGGCTGCAAATAAATAATTGAATTAAGATTTTAATTCCCGGCCTCTGACTGCAAGCCCAGTTTTCTTTCAGCTATTTGGTATTGGCAGTTAGGAGAAATAATGGGTTCAAGGAAATAGAATTTTTCAGTAGGAGGACAGGAGTACCTTTGGGTCCCAATACAGGGCCCAGTGGCCACTAGTGATGATATCTTACCACAGAGGCAAGGAAAGTTTACTAATACCTGGAGTATGGGTGTGATTCTTAAAAATAGGACAAACCTTGGAGTAATGGGTCTCTCAGGAGATCAGTTCTTTAATTGGCCCAAAGAGCCAAGGAGGCAGTTCCTGTGTCAATGCAGAACAGGCGGATGCCCACAGAAGGCTCTTCAGAGTCCAGATAGGTGAAGGCCTGTGGTAACAGAGCCCAGGAAAGGATCTGCAGGGCCTAGAGCCAAGAAGAGTAAGAACTGGTTTTGTAGGCGCAAAGAGATTAGTGAGCCTCCTGCCAGATGTGGAAACAACCGCACCAGTTCATCTGCACCTTGAGCCAGGTGTTAAGTGTCTTTGCTTCAGTAAAGCATTAATATTTTCTTGCTTGTAAAACTGCTCACCTGTGCCTGTTTGGGTCTTCTTTTCATTCTTTCACTAAGAATATTGGGTACCTACTGTGTGCCAGTCATCATTCTAGGTAGCTAATAAGACAAATAAGATATCTTCCCTCCTGGAGCATATAGACTAGTTAGGGAACCTAGACAATAAAAAAAAAAAAAATTTAATATCGGCATGAGATCCCTACTAAGCAGAGAATTAATGGGGTTATTATGATGGCATGTGACTAGTAGCTAGTTTGATTGGGTGGTCAAGAAAGCATCTCAGAATGGATGACATTAGGTTGCTTTGTGAATGACACCTGCCAAGGTGAATAGGAAAGAATTTGCAGATAGAAGAACAGCAGAGGTAAAGGCCCTGAAGTAGGGACCTGCTTGAGATTGTTGAGGAATAGAAAGAGGGCCAGTTGTGGTCAGAGCATAGTAGTGAGAGAGAACCAGTGGAATGAGATGAGGTATGCATGCAGTTGGGCAGCAAAAGTAAAAAGTTTGGGTTTTATCTTAAGTGTAATGAGGAGCCATTGGAAAATTCTAAACAGATAAATAACATGATATTCTTTATGTCTTGAAAAGATAACTGACAGCTTTGTGGAGAATTGATTGTAGGAGTTTAGGAGTGGAGGCAGTGTTTCCAGTTAGGAGTTGATTACAGTAGTCAGGCAAGAAGAGATGGTGACAAATTGGACTAAGGTGGTAGTCATGGATATGGGGCAGTATGAGAGTCAGGAAACATCTTGGAAGTAAAGTCAAAAGGATTTGTTCACGAATTGGATGATATAGAGTGAGAGAGGCAAGTTCAGTCAACCCGGACAGTCAACAGAGTAAAAGATGTCCTAACCAGATAGGTTTTAGGTCCAAAATTGCTCATTATAAAGAAAGAGATAATGAGCT
Source organism: Hylobates moloch (assembly GCF_009828535.3). Classification (NCBI taxonomy): domain Eukaryota; kingdom Metazoa; phylum Chordata; class Mammalia; order Primates; family Hylobatidae; genus Hylobates; species Hylobates moloch. The sequence goes on along the minus strand of NW_026652297.1, from coordinate 17,219,533 downwards.
TTTTGTGACCTCAGTGCTGATGGCAACAACAGCATCATATGTAGATCCTGTTGTGGTTGGAACACATGGACAGTGAGAAATCACAAGGACAAAACTGGGGCCATCTCTGGAAGTGGTACCTGTTTCATTCATTTATTCATTCATCAAATATGTAATATCTACTAGGCATAGGTAAATGTTCTGAATATAAAAAGATAAATTAAATTTCTACCTCAGATGCTCACACTCTTATTCCTTATGGGAATTTTCACAAACAGCCCACCATGAAGTCACACCTTTGGATTGAGACCTCTGTGGACATCAAGTTAGTTAATGTCTATAATCAACAAAGCAGCCCTTTAATTTCTGGATTGGTTTTGGTTTTTCTACAGCAGTAATAACTTAGACCCTTTTTAAAATGCATTTCTGAAAAGAAAGCAGACATCTTCACTCTTCCTGGCTGTGCATCAGTGATTGTGCTCCTCATACTCTTACTTACCTCTTCTCACCTGCCCACTCCTAAGACTTACTGGCGTATGGTAGCTGAAAGTATTACTATTTTCCTGGAGGATTGTAAAGGGTGTCTGAAAGCACTCTATTTTTCCCTCTCACAAGATCCAAACTGCATTAATTTATCATTGAATATTTCTATTTTAAGAAGCTGTTAATTCCAATAAACGTTGATGGAGGTTTGAAGCCCAAACATTTTAATGAAGCCATAAATCAAGAAGCTATGGTGGCTTTCTTCAAATGTCCTCACACAAAATGATCTGCAGGATGGAAGGTTTTCTATGGTATTATAGCGGCTGCTTCAGGCAGACAGATGCATTCCCAGTTTGCATGTTAATATGTTATAGTTAGCGCAGTGTAAAGCTGGTGTGGAAAACCATGAGTTCGTGGTTCAGTTGTCAGCTACTTCATGCCCTTTCTCCCTCACCTGTCTCAAATTCTAGCATTGGGCATAAACAGCCTTGAAGTTGCACTTATCAGAGGGCAAGTATCATTAATGTATGTATTTTTTTCCTTAGGTTATCCCTGCCCTTCGTAACTACAGTTGCCAATGTACTTTACCATTTAGGTTATAGCTCAGTTTAATATTCTACCTCCACTCAGCATAGTCTCATACACTCATCTTTGGAATTCTGCAGCTATTACCTTTATATGTTGAAATGAATGAATGTCTTATCTGCCTGTGGACTAAATTCTCACTGGTATTTTTTCAAATGTCTTAAAATATTCACTTGCTTATAATTTCATACTTAATGCAGTTTTCCTGGGCTCAGTGGATCTGTTTCAACATATTGTGTCTATTCTGTATAGTGTCATGTATTATTTAAATGTATTTATTATAAAATAGGACATGCACAATTTTGCAAATTGCCAAGGAGGTTGCCTTCTGGGCAGATTTTCTATGAACTACATCAATCTCATGATCTCCTCCTCCTCCCTGTTTTCATTTATAGAGCATCCTGGTACCAGACGTTACCATAGTAATGTAGAAAGATTGCTCAAACAAAAATGGGAGAGACATAGCACTGAGCTTTTATCTTCACTGCTTTGGGTTGCTGTGCACCCACCAACTAAGATACAGCGTGTGGAAAAGCAGGGAGACGTATCCTAGAGGCTACTAACTGTCAATAGAGATGAGGGTGTTGTAATACTTGTGAATTCCTGAGAAGTCAGTTCATTAGCTAGTTATTAAGCCCCTGCTGTGTGCCAAGCCCCACTAGGTGGGGGATGCACACAAGAGAAGATATGGTTGCTCCCTTCAAAGAACTTACAGTCTAGTAATTGCACCCCTTTGACGCAAAAGAGTTGCTTTGCAGAAGTCTTGGCAGTTCCAAATATGTTCCCTTTTCTGACAGGCGTCTTTTCCAAATCTCTTGAGAATAGATTCCTGAAGTATATGATTATAAATCAAATTTTTGTCCTGAATACCCTGCTAATGGAGTGAAAACGGGAACCTGTATTGAAATACTTAAAACTTGTGTATTTTTGGAAGCTCTCTGTTGCTGTAGATCATAGGCAATGGTTTCTAACACTTTGTAAACCAATTGCTGTGTTCTCTTGCAAAAATCCTGACCTCTTGAGAATGCCTCAGGTGAGGTAGAGACCATATGTGTTATAAGACTCCAGACAGCCTTGTGTGGTGAACTGGAGAGCTTTTACTTTCTTAGAGAAAAATAATTGAAATACTATAGTGGTAAATTAAAGGGAAGGAACTGGAGTGGCAAGTGAGAAATTAGGTGAATTCCATTTTCTGCATAAGCAAGTAGGTAGCAAAGAACATGCCATCTGAAGCTAAGTTATTACCTGAGTGTTTGCTGCCTTTAAAAGCTCTATCAATTCTTCTAGTATACTTTGTTTGGGACTGTTTGCTATGTTTCTATTCTATCCTGATCACAATTAAAGTAAAATAAACCATTTCAGTGCTTGGCGAATCCCATAAGTATAACAATGAAATTTTTCCCCAAATCTGTGAACGCTGTATCCTTGTTCCCTGACCTGTTGGAAAGGTGAAAAGAAGCTCTTGAGTGATAATACTTAGAGATTCTAATAACACTAAAAAGTCAAATTTGTTGCTTAAGTTTGAATTTTACCATTTGTGTCAACCCCAGGAAGGACAGACTTCTAAACAGTGAAGTGGCCCAAAATTAGCAATGGAAGAGAGAGAAGGACACAGATAATCCCAAAACTATGTAATCAAAACTTGCAGGCAGCATTTGGGCAGGGTGGAGAAGTCAGTCTGCCAGGCTGTCTTTTTCCAGACCACACAGCAGCAGTGAGAGGACAAGGGATAGGAGAGCTACTGCAAAAGGCACATCCAGTTCAGAGATAATTGTTTTCTTCCTTTAACTTGAGCCTTTTTCGGAGCAGTTATTTTGTCTGTTTATGGAATAGTCATTCTTTCATCCTGCAAAGGAAATAATCATTGTCCAGCTCAGAGGTGAATTATGGAGTATCAGGGAAGTAGAAGTGAAAATTTTTAGATATTCTACTTTCAAGAAGTAAATAACAGGCCAGGTGTGATGATGCATACCTGTAATCCCAGCCCTTTGGGAGATCAAGGCAGGAGGATCACTTGAGGCTAAGAGTTCAAGACCAGTCTGAGAAACGTAGTGAGAACCCATCTCTTAAAAAAAAAACAACAAAAAAAAGAAAACTTTTTAAAAAAAAATTAGCTGAGTGTGGTGGCACATATCTAGTCCCAACTGCTCAAACTCCATGAGTTTGAGGCTGCAGTGAACTATAATCGTGCCACTGTATTTCAGCCTAGGCAATAGAGCAAGACTCAGTCTCAAAAACAAAATTCACCCAAAGAAAGCTATCCATCACGCTGTTTTCCCGGTTAATAATAGATTACTTCAGCCATCTATGTTCTCTTGTCCAGATTGCTCATGAGCAGGAGCCACATTTGCAGCTGCACGTCTGTGGTTAGAAGTTTATTCTATTAACTTGAAACTGTGATATTCTCAGCAAGAAGCCAACTAACTTGGGATTGAACTAATGTCCACAAGTGTAATACCATTTTGTAGCAAAGATAGCATCATTCCTCTGCAAGTTGTCATTATATTGTTTCTGTCTGCTTTGGTTACAAATTCATCACACACAAAAAAAAGTAGTGATAGTCTAAGTGCATGCACTGGCTTTTGGAACAGTCCGTGAAGCAAGTATAAATTTGTGGAGAAAAGATGAGTTCATGCATATGCAAAACACTTACCATAAAAAGAACAGGGTTTGAAGGTCATTCGTAAAACAAGCAATGGTGAAGTTACCTACCCTATAGGCTTACTGAAGCGACCAGATGAAATAATGCAGGCATGTCAGTCAGGAAAACAGTGCAGGAAACAGAAATCACTCTAGGTATTTCAAGCAGAAAGGGATTGCATATAAGGAATTTTATGCTTCCAAAATCACTGGGAAGGCTAAGGCAGTAGATGTTGGGAACTGTGGCGTCCAAGGACACACTCCACTGTAGCAGCAGTCCAGAGGTCAGGAATGACTCTTGCTGGGCGCCAGCACTCACCACAGTCATCTCTAAACACCAACAAAATGGTGACCAAGATACTGAAATGCTGAGTACAGCTGCCTCACTGCTGATCATTCTGAACACTCATATTAATCAAAGATTACATATACCCAGATGGATCCAATTAGCATAGATCTGCTAGGAATCATCATCGCCAGACACAGGCAAGACAGGATCCTTTGGTTATGTGTTCTATTAACTTACTTCCTCCAGACAGCTTTTTGTTCCTGTCTCTAACGTTTTATATGTCTTTGAGGTTTGATGTTCTACCTTGAAGCTTTGAAATAATTCATTTAAAAATGGGTCCTTGAGCTCCCAACCTGTTGGTAGGCAGAACACATACTTTGGGTTGAATGTGATCACTGTAGCCTGCACTACAGTGCAGCACTCTCGGCACTAGCACTTGCAGATAAAATATACCTATCCTCCTACCATTTGCTGAGTCTGCGGTGCAGTGATTCTGAACCCAATGTGTGGGAGCCCTTGTGAACCAATGTGCTAGCATTTAATCTACACCTCTAACCTTTCCATCTCAACCTGCCATCCTTGACAAGCAGAGCTGCAGTGAGAGAATATCCCAAGTTTGGACTTCCAAGTAAGGAGGTGGAATGAAGAGGTGTTTGCTGTTGTGCTTCTGCAAAAAGCCTGAATGAGATCATTGAAAATAAATGGAATGTGCATGCTTTTTCCCCTCCAGATTCCATAGTTCTCCTATATCAAGGCAGATAACAGGGAAGCTATATACTTTATTATGTGGCTCTTTGTAGAAATACCTTCACCAACCTAAAATTTAACATTATGCTTTTGACTTTTTCTTGAAAATGGCTGTATGTGAAACATTCTTATACTTTTTTGTTTTTAAAAAGTTTACCAAAGATACCATTCATTGTGTTGTCCAGTGCCTCTTATATCAAGACCTGTAAGATAAATTCCTCTTATAATGCAATACTAGGACAAAGGTTGTCTTTACTGACAAACTTATATGCTACTCTTTGCAAATATTGAGAATTGTGTAATATATTCAGATCTCTTTTTGCCTTGACTCCAAGAAAGCTCTAAAAAAGTTTCCCTAGCCTAGATTTTCTGGATAATATTCTTCCTCCACCCAGCCTTATCATCACTTGTGCTTGTTAATGTACTTCCCTATTGAGGAGTTTTGGGGGTTGCTGTTGGGTTTTTTTTGTTGTTGTTGTTTGTTTTACTAATTGTATTCTTATAAACCACCTGTCTCCATTGGGGCATAGATTAGATATCAAATTCATGAATATCAACATTGGTATGGAAAGTCACCTATAGAATTAAAATGTGCATGTCTGGAGCTTACCACATGACTAGTGACTTAGAATCTTTGGGATCAGGACTGAGATAAGAATATAGGAAGTACTCACATAACATTGTCCATAGGTTTTTGGCAACTGTGACTTTAAGCAAAACAACATACATTAGGTCCTCAAATGACACGTTCAGTGTTGTTTCATCATAGTGTAGAAGAGAAAATAAAATTGGTTTTGTTGTAAGTTGTTTTGCTTGAAGTTTCAGCTTTGAAGAACCTGTGGATGACATTAAATGAAGGTTTACTGTATAGTTTTTAAATCTCCACAGATAATTCTGGTATATTCTCCTGATTAAGTGCACTAAAGTCAGTCAGTCAGTGAGTGGTGTGAGCAAGAACTGGAAATTAAACAGTCAATGGATTGCATATTGGCTGACCCATGTGACGTGGCTGGTCAGGCGAGTAGTGACAGTTGTTTAAAGAATGCCCAAGGTGTCTGGGCGTGGTGGCTCATGCCTGTAATCGCAGCACTTTGGGAGGCTGAGGTGGGTGGATCACAAGGTCATGAGATCGAGACCATCCTGGCTAACACAGTGAAACGCCGTCTCTACTAAAAATACAAAAAAAAAAAAAAATCAGGACGACTCGCCTGGGAACAAGATTTCAAAAAAAAAAAAAAAAAAAATCCAAGGTAAAGGATATTTTGGTACACCAGATATTTATTTATTCCAACATGTAGTGAGTGCCTACTATGTACCAGGTACTCTGGCACTGAGGATACCAAAATGATATAGTCCCCTGCCTCTAAAGAGCTCACAGGGTCTAGTAGAACTGTCAGACATATAGATAATAACTACACATTATAGCAAATACAAGAATGGAGACATGCCTAGGGCATCATGGCAGCCCAGCGGAGAGGCGTCTGCTCAAATCTTGCAAGAAAACGTCAACCAAGGCTTCCTGGAGAAAGCAGCTAGAGAGTGGATCTCAAAGGATGCATAGGAGTTATCCTAGATGAAGGATATCCCAAGAAGAAGGGCCAGCACTATGTGGGAAACTATATACTGTGAATAGGAGAAGTCAACTATTGCTGCATAACAAATTACCCCAAAACTTAGTGGTTTAAAACAATAAAAAATTATTACCTCACAATTTCTATAGATCAGAAATTCAGGAGTGGCTTAACTGGAGATTCTAATGAAATGTCTGTCATGTGGTTATGGTTATGGTCAAGGGGTCAGCAGGAGCTACAGTTATCTGAAGGCTTGACTGGGGCTAGAGGATCTGCTTCTAAAATCTTTTACTCATGTTGCAATGGACAGGAGCCCTCCTCAATTCTTTACCATGTGTGTCTCTTGATAGACCTACTCACATGTCCTTGTGACATGACAGCTGTCTTCTCCCAGAGTGAATGACTGAAGAGAGGGCAAGGTGAACGCCAAAATATCTTTTATGTAATAACCTTGGAAGTCACACAGAATCCTAGAGGTTACACAGATCAGCCCTATTCAGCATGGGAGGGGACTACACAAAGGCACGAAACAGGGATCATTGAGGACATCTTGAAGCTGGCTACCACACAAGGCCATCAAGCTTATGATCTGGAATGGCAGAAGAAGCTGGCTAGGTGCAGAGCCCCATCCTGAAGGAGCCCAAAGACCATCAATAAGGAGCTGAGACTTCACGTGTGGGCATCATGAAGCCGCTGCAGAGGCAGTAAGAAGAGAATTGACAATGTCAGATTTACATTTTAGAAAGGCTTCTTGGACAGTATGGAGAAAGGTCCTTGGAACAGAAGGGCCAGTTAGTTGTCACAGAAATCCAGCAAGATCATGTGGGCCCATATCAGGGCAGTTGTGGCATAGAAATATAGTCCTTTATTGTTCAAAATGTGGTACATGGACAAGCAGCTTTAACATTACCTAGGAGATTGTAGAAATGCAGACTCCCAGGCATCAGGTTAGACATAATAGAATCTGATTCACGTGGACCTAAAAGTTTGAGAAGTGCTATTATAGAGGACGTTGTAGAAATAATTAGGAACACAGAGGAAAGAAGACTGACTCTGAAGTCATGTTTATTCTACTTCAAAACTAGAATGCATATTGTAAATTTTTACTGAAATCTACAGAATAGATCCAGAGAGCTTTGGGCATTCACAGCATCAGTAATGATATGGTATGATCTAATAACAGAAGGGCTTTCTCTGTTGTTATAAATGGTAACCATGTAAATAAATGTTGCCAGCAGAGGAAACCTACTGAATACTTCTCTGCTCTAAACTTTACATCATTTTCCAACCAGCTTATTTCTTTGGTCTCAGAGTCTGAAGAACAAGATAGCTAAATTTTCAGAAAAGGGGCCATGAGGAATGGAATAATGTGATAAACAGAGATTTGGAAAGCTACAAGATAATGCACATTCTGGAAAATGTCCTGATTTCCAGATGACCTTTCCAAGCATTGTCTTTTCTGGGATTAGATGTGGGAGCCAATTAACTACTGGGCCTCACACAGTAAATGTCTGCCAGGAAATTCATTACTTGCATATGGTCAACAGGAACCACCATCCAGTAGTTTTTTTTAACTTGTTAAGCACAAGTGCATCTTGTGACGTTCTCCTGGTCTGCCGGCTGGCAAGTGCCATCTGCCAACATTGGCCATGTGTCAATCTTTGTTTTTCCCCCTCCATTCTTCCACCTACCTCTTTACAGTTAAGAAAATTATATAAATCAATTAGTGCTGGATCTCAGAACTCAGATGAATATGCTGCTAGTTCTGCAAAGAAAAATAGAGAAAGGGGGGAGGGAGGGAGGCAGCAAGAAACAGATCTACCTTTTAAAAACTGATAAATGAGCATTGACACAATGAGAATACTTTATTGATGGAGGGAGGAGAGTTTCCTCTTGCAGCATGTTCCAATGTTTTGGTGGCTAATGATTTCAGACCTCCCAGAGCCTTAGTCCCATTCTTCTCCAGGCATGAACTGTTGTCCCTACTACTAATCAGGAGGTACTTTATGTAAACTCATCAAAGAGCACTGGGGTCACTGGCTCCAGGAGCTACTAGAGATTAAATGGCTTCATTGGCATATGTCCAAATAGAGGAAAAGTGAAAGGAAAACTGGTACCTTTTCCTTGGCCCTTCTGCCTGACTCCCTCCTGTGTTCCAACCCCTGATAGTTTAGTTTCCAATGAGTTATTGCTCATTTATTGAGTCAGTTTTTAATTGGACTCTCACATGATATGAAGTTATCGTTGCTATTTAGAGTGGTTAGACATGTTTCTGACTAGTAAATCTGAGACTGCCAGTAATTATAGAGCCTTAGGGAGAAGAGCTCAAAGCTGCTTGTCACCTATAAACACCTCCTCCTCTGGGGTTCCCAAGGAGTAGGTAGGGAAGTTTTCAATCATACCACTCCCTCCTGAACTTCAAGGACTTTCATGTCAATACTCCCACACCAAACCTTGAGTGAGTATTAAAAGTAAGATCTACCTCCTCCTAGAGTGAGCTAGTGTTGGGGGAAGGGATGCTAATTAAGAATATTCCCAAATCTTATGAAAGATAAGCCTCTTTTTCCTATTTTTGCTTATCTCAGCTTAATAGGCATCATATCCCCATTTCTCAGAGGTTTGCCTTTGAAAGCATTCTCTGAGATTCTAGAAAATAAGATATTAGAGATTTTGCAATTCTCCCCTCCCCCAGTCAAAGTCCTCTTTTCCTTACTGTGCTCTATTTCATCCCATAATACTGGTTACCTCCTAAACTACAGTATAGGTTATTATTATCTTTACCCTCTGCCTCCCTCCACTAGAATGCAAGCTGAGGACAAGTATTTTAGTCTTTTGTGTTTGCTGCTATATTTCCAGCACCTAGAAAGTACCTGGCACACAGCAGGCACTCAATAAATATTATTTGAATAAATTTAAGATTCTAAAGGACCTTGAAACCTGTTTCGTATCTTTATTTGGAGATAAATCAATTAAAACCCTGAGAGTTTGTGACTTTCCCTAGGTCGCATAGCTGATCTGCAGGGGCAAGTCTAGAAGGTGAATCCAGATCTTTCTCCTAACCCTGTGTCCTTCCTACCACCTGCTGCTGCTTTTGGCTGCTGGATGGAGCTGGGAAGAAGACTGGAGGCTACCGGTCCTAATCCATAGAAGAGATTTTCTGAGTCCTACCGAGAAGTAGGCAGGTATCATGAGCATCTTCTGCCCTCAAGAGGATCTTGGCAGTCAAATATGGCTGCAGCCTGGCTCCATTCCTTGGTCATAATCGCCAACTTCTGCTGCCAGGATTTTCTCCCTGTTTTTTTTTATAAGACTGCCTGTTCGAAGAATGTACACACACGCACACTCTCTCTCTCTCTCTCACACACACACACACCCCTACCCCTCCAGGCTCACCGAAGCAACATACAGCTCTGTCAGGAAAAGGATCATAGTCTCAGCCCTCACTCTCTCTGGTGCAGCTTGGGCAGAGGGATTGCTGATGAAATTATTGAAGTTCCAAAGCCCCCAAGCCATCCTCTTGACACAACCACTATTTTGGCACTACCTTCTGTTATTCTTTGGTTTTTGCTACTCCTAGTTACCTCAAATGAACCCGCTACCCTGCTTTCAATCCACAAACTCTACCCCAACATCTGGCCAATCTTGCCATGCCCTTCCCCCAACACCATGCCCTCCTCACCATCCCCAAGGGGCCAAAATGGACAATTGTAGAGACCAGACAAGACTCAGCTCACTGGTTGAGAGAGGAGGTCAAGAGTTCTGCTGCAGAAGGGAAAGAATCGGAAAACAGGAGGAGGACCAGAGAATAGGCAGTGCTCGACAACCCTGTAGAGGTAAATTGTCTGCGGAGTTGGAAACAACCACATCACATTTGTCATTAGAAAAATATTAGTTTTTTTTACCTTTTCAATACTATGTTCAAAACCTGTCTCAAAAGGTCCACAAACTTTCCTACTACAAGGCTGTCATTTCTGACTAGGAAAATTTGAATTCAGTATTTCAAAAGTGATTTCTTGGAAATAATTTCTTATATGATGTCAAGTCTCTGGAGAAAAATGCAGAAGGTCTTTCTGCCCATTAGATGCTATTCACGAGAGAGAAATAGCAGGAATTAACAGTATGGTGGCTTCACAGGATTGCCCAGATAGTGTGTGAGTTCAGGAAGTGTCTTGTTTGCAGGGAGAGAGTGATTAACACAACAGATGCTGCTCTGACTCTCCTATAGGAGTCAGAGGAGACAAAGCTTGGAGCCTACATTTACAAACTGTCATGAGCCAGCCCCACCTAGAAGCACGCTAAGCTTGTTTTAATCATCTCATTTCTCTCTAGCCCATGGGCCAGCCTTATTCCTGCTTTTTTGCATTCATCTGGGTCCCTACTGTGTTTCAGCCTCTGTGCTGGGCTTGTATCAACAAGGCAAAGAGAAATCTTACGTGATCTCTGTCTTCAAAGACCTCATGTACTTGATACAGTGGCAAATAGATTAGCAAATAACAGCTATTGGCAAAATTAATGAATCAATAAAAATGCATTTAAATTATGTTTTGAGTGCCTAACTCTGCTGTAGGAGCTAAAGAAGGCCTCTTAGAGGAGTTAACAGCTGAGCTTTTTGCCTCACAGTTTCCTTAAGGCTGTGCAGATTCTTGGATTCTCGTCAATAAGGCCAAATAGGATATTCCCTCCCGTAGGACTTTTTCTCTTAGGCATCTCATTTGTGTCATCTAACACTTAGGGTAATGGGGCAGAGGGGCATGTGGAGTATCTTGCTCTGACTCAGCCTTATAAGAACACCATACACGTACGTGTGTGTGTGTGTGTGTGTGTGTGTGTGTGTGTGTGTGTGTGTTTCCTAAAGGAGGACTTATTTTAATATCTGAGAGTAGACTTCTAGGAACTTCCTTGATGTACAGAAATCTCATAGACCCTATGGTCATTATTGCAAAGAATCATCCCATTTTAGAGCTGGCATTGACCTTCTAAATCAACTCATCCTTTTTACAGTTGATGGAGGTTAAAGCCAGGGATGCTAAAAGACTGCCCAAAGTCACGCAGCTAACCACAGGCAGAGCCAAGTCTAGGACCAAGGCCTCAGTTCTTTGCAATTTTTATGGTACCTTGCAGGTCCCCCCAAGGGGCACACATCTGTCAGCATAGTGGGATGACTAGGAACAAGCATTACACTAGGGGCAGGGGTTGGGAGTGATGTATGAGATACTACTGAATCATAGAGCTGGAAGGGCTCCAAGAGGTCATCTCACTCACCTCCTGCATTTTTCTGATGAAGAAAGAGAAGATGGGGAAGGTGAACCTGATCTTCTCAGCCAGGGGAGGTATTGCCCTCTAAGAGGGATATGGAAATGTACGGGACCATTTTTGGCTGTCACAGTGACTGGGAAATGATATTGGCATTTAATGGGCAGATGCCAGGGATGCTAAACATATATTGAGTGGAACAGTTCTACCAATGACAAATCACCCAGCCCCAGATGTCAACAGCATCCCCATTGATAACCATGAAAAGAGCCCCCATTACAGACAGAGAAGGAACCAGGCTCTGAGGTGGTTTACCCAGTAGTTTGTCATTGTGTGTACATTTAGGGGTGGGTCACAAACCCCTCTGAGAATCAAATAAAACTTCCTCTTCATAGAAACCGACACATACACAAGAACTTTGCCCTTAATTTTAGTGGGTTAATGAGCCCCTTTAACCCATCAATGAACCACAGGTAAATAACCCTAGTCTAAAAAGAGACTTAAAGGTGGAGAAAATTAAGTATGTATGTGTTTTCTTATGGATAAAAATTGTCTTATGATGTGTCCAATGTAATGAAGAGTGAATGTGGGTTTTTTCCCTACCAAGTGAACACAGTGGTATCCAGACTCTTAGATTCTTTCTTTTGATGATTCATCAGAAGCCTTGGATTTTTATCCATCACTTAAGAAGTATAGCTATTATTTCCTATTGATAGTCAAACTAAACACCGCATCTACCTCCCGCACCTTCCTTCCCTTTCTCTCCCCATGGTAAGTACTCAGCAGGACTGAGGTAGGAAGTAGGAGTGGGTACTGACTTCAAAGGGTCCCTCTCCCTGAACTTTGGAGAGTCCCTTCTTCAGGAGTGTGAGTCCTGGGTGAGTGGTGGAAGAACTGCAGGCTTTAAATGCTAGTCAAGGTGTAAATCAGATACTGTTTTAAAATGTGCTGAGTAATTTCTGACTCATTAAATCAGTTAAATTACAAAATGCTCCATTTCAAGATGCTCTATTTTGTCCATTTGCAACAAGTCATGGCAAAAGGAAGAAACAGATTAGCCAATCATGCCTCCATGGTGTTGTTGAAGAGAATAGAGGAGAGGAGAGATGGATGACTCACTACCACTCTGTGAGAGAAGACTTAGGGTCAGGCATAACAGTCAGACCAAGCAGTCTTATAGGATAGCTATTCTTCAAGGGTTTTACATCTCATTTACTCCTAACAGCAATCCTTGGGGGCTTATTTTCTTGTCTGTTTTACTAATGAAGAAACTGTGGCTGAGAGAGGTTAAGTACTTTTTCAGTTGAGTCAAAATTCACACCCAGTCCTATGTGACTCCTAGGCCAAGTTCTTTTCACCCCAGTGCTTCCCAGCGAGTTTGTATGAATGAACACAGCTAATGATGCTCTCAAACAGCTAAAATTATCTGCACAGCAGGTGCCCCATTGCCTTCCCATCTACAAGACCCATCTCAGATTGTTCTTGGTTATTCCAGTATGCTGAGGACAAGCCTTCTGACTTTGGTTTCATTTTGTTTTGTTTTTCATAAACTGTGCTTCCGTCAAGGCTGTAGAGAATCCTGTTAGGACAGTATGTCGTGATTTAAACTGTGGCTGATGAGTGACTCCCTTCTTTCCTTCTCTTGCCTCAAACCTTTCCTTTCTCTTCTGATGGGAGGGACCAAGTGTACTTCTGCATGCACAGTGCCTGGAGATCTTCCCAAGCCTGGCTTGGAGGTGTCAAAAGGGAATCTGTACCTAACTTTCACAGAATGGTTTCCACTTAGCTGGGGGCTTTGTTTTGTCCCCCAAAGTGTTTCATTCTTTTTCCCTTGTAGATTTGTTTCTCTGTGAATTTATCTAAAGACAGTGGTGTGCTGTTGAGCAAGAAGTCCTTTCCCACTGCCTCCTGTAGGAGAGCTGTAGTTACTGCTGAACAAATGACAACCTGCCCACTGCAATAATAACAACCATTCCCCTGGGTGACAAGTATCTAATTAAGTGAATGCCTTGGGTCAAGGGGTCACATTTCTGCAGGCAGTGGACCTTTGTACCATTTGCCAGTCAGGGGGTTAGACACATTTCCTACCCTCCCTGCTGGGTGTGAGTTTCTACACCTGAGCCATTGCCAGCAGAGCTGATGAAGGAGCTTACCTCAGAGTCTCTAAATGAAGTCCACTGCTCTAGATCTGCTAAGAAGTATCTAAAAACCATTGGTTCCAAGTTGGTGCTTGATTTTCCTATTTCCATCAGCGAAAACCATAAATACTCAATTAAACTCTAAAAGTGGTCTTAGAATTCCAACATCAAGTATAGAGGACTTAATTCTTTTAATGGGGGAGGGGAAAGAGCGCTAGATCAGGAGTCAGAAGACCAAAGGTTTAGCTCCGACTCTACAACTAACTGCCCACGTGACCCCAGTAACTTTCTTATCTAGTTTCCCCAACTGAAAATGGGAGTTTTTTCCTTAGGTACTCTTTAAAAGCAGTACTGTCCACTAGAAATATAATAGGAACCACATATGTAATTCTTAATTTTCTGAATTTTAGCAACATTTAAAATAAAAAGCAAGTAAAATTAATTTTAATAATATATTTTATTTAACCAGTATATGCAAAATATTATTTTAACATGTAACTGGATTTTTCACATACTTTTTCCATATTAAGTTTTTGAAATCCAATGTGTATTTTACACTTACATTGCATTGAAGTTCAGACTAGACACATTTCAAAGGTTCAGTTTGGCCACATGTAGCTGATGGCTACTGTATTGGATAATGCAGCCCTGACTCTTTTCTGGCTATTAATTTTTTTTCTGTCTGTCACAATCTTTTACTTGCAACTCTTGAGGTTAGATGGATAATTTAGAATTTTTTATGTTTTAAAATGAAATACGGTATTTATTATTTATTAATACCCCAGGGGGATCTGGAGCAGCACTCCATGATCAAACAAATAAATATTTCTGTAGCAAAAAGTATGACAATACACACTGAGATAAAGAAAGACAATAAATAGCTTTATATAGGTTGAGTATTGCTGCCAAGTGAGTTACAGAAAAAAAAACTTTCATTTTTCAGAGAATTTGCCTTTTGAAATTGCAGATAAAGGATTGTGAGTCTGTATCACAAAAACTGTTCAGTATTAGGTTCAGTATTTGCTTAGTTGCTTTATTTGTCAAAAATTGGCCCAGCATTACTATGGCAGTGCAGTTGTCCTTTGACTAGCCATGGACGTGGCATTCTGGTTAAATCGTCTCCCTTGTTTTGACTCTCAGTAGTAGTAATTGTCTCCAGCAAGCTGAAAGGGTGACCCATGGAGGCCATGGAGACTTAGGATTGCTGGATTAAATATAAGATCCCCAGGTAAATTTGAAGTTAAGATAAATAGCAAACACATTTTAAGTGTAAACATGTCCCATACAATATTTGAATTTCATATAAAATTCAAATTTTACTGAGTGTCCTGCATTTTATGTCTTAACTCTGGCACCTCTATCATGTTAAAAGCCATTTCAGCAAGTGGTTACTGCTTCTTGTGGGGCCAGCCAAGGGAGTGTAAGGGAAGACTTTCTCATCTTGTATCATGTTTGCTCAGAAAGACCATATAAAGCAGGCTGGATGGTTAAGGAGAATGGAAATCTGGTTGTTTTGATTCTAGAATCCAAAAAATTAGGAATGACAAAGAATTCAGCTACAGGTATGGCATTTGCAATCCTGATGTGGGCCTTGATCATGGCAGAAGGCTAATCTAACAGGTGTTCTTAACTGACTGTCTTAAAGCCCTTAAGAATCTTGTCAGGTCATAGCCACACCCCAATCATGTAGCCCCTGATTTGGGGGTTTCTTAATCTCTATCAAGGATTCCAGAAAGAAAACTGAAGAGAGTGAACTAGGAACTATCTCTGTTTTTTTAAATATGGGGTGGGAAGTGGTGGGCGTTTGTTGAGAGCATAACTCTGTCTCTAAATGCCTCAGAAATTAAGAGGTGCCAAGAGGAAGTGCTGCTTTAAGAACCATCTGGCTCACCCAGGTGCATGGCTGGGGAGGCTCAGAGCCTGCATCAAAAGTGGCTTCGGCTTCTGTAAACAGCGTCATTCCCAGCATTCCCTGCCAATATGGGGCTTTATGTATCCCAGAGAGAGTCAGCAGAAGCAGGTGGCAAATTTGACAGACTATGGAGAGGATGACATGATATCTGTTCATTCAGTGGGGTCTACTCAGGGTCCCTCAAACTTTAGTGCCACCCTTTCTAATGACGTGTGAGGTGCTGGATCAAGAGCAGTGACCTGACTGAAGCTGTTTCAGATCAAAGGAGACTAAAAGGACATGACAAGCAAATGCAGTATGTGTTCTTAGATTGAACTCTGGACCAGAAAAAAAAAATGTTCCTATAAAGGACATTATTGAGACAATTGGTGAAATTTGAATATAGGTCATTTATTAGACAGTAGTTTTGTAATTGTTAAAATTTCTGATCATAATTGTACCGTGGTTATGTAAGAGAATGCCTTTGTTCTTTGTTCCTAGTTTTTACCTTCTTAAGGGTAAAAGGTTTCTTTATAGTTTCAAATGGCTCAGAAAAAAATAATACAATCATGCATATCCACTTTAAAATGTGGCAAAAAGTTACTTATTAGTAAATCTCTCTAAAGAGTACAAAAGTTTGTTATACTATTCTTGTAACTTTTCTATAAACTGTTTAAATAAAAGATAAAAGAACAACAGCATGACACCATCCAAAGATAGATGTTCCAAAGGGATAGCCATGGGAGAGGTGAGGATCCCTGACTCCCTGAATCAGGAGCTGCCCAAATTAGAACTTCACTGACTTTCAGTTTCAGGATTTAGTGTAGTGGTAAGAGCCCATGCACCAGACTCAGTCAGCCCTGGCGTTCCGCCGGGCACCACATTGTTGTATTTAATCTTGCTGAGCCTTAGTTTCCTAATCTGTAAAATGGGGCACTGTAACTTACCTCACAGCCTTTCTGCTAAGATTGGAGGTGATGTTTGCAAGGCATCTTGCTGAGTGGCATGCAATAGATATTTCCCCAAAATTAAATATGTCTTTGTTTCCATAGAAAGACCATGACTTGATGGCTCCAGAGTCTTGTATTTTCATCAGGTGCAAGGAGCAGCAATCTGTCACCAAATCTGTGGACCAGAGACTCAGGCTCTGCCCCATTTGAAACCTTATTGCAAACCCCAGTGGAAAGCCTATTCAGCTGGCAACTTCGAGCAGTATTTCCAAGCATGATTCATTTCCTAGTGGCATAATCACTTTGAACAAAACTACAGCAAGCCTTTTCAAGAATGCTTTTGAAAATCTTTTCTTCCACAGCTGCCACACAGCATGAGAAGCAAGGTCAGGTTATTGGCTCAAAAGGTTTGAAAAGGATGGAATTAACTCTGGACTTTAACCTTCAGACAAATGACCTCACAAGACATGGGAAGTAAAAGTAAAGAGAAAAACATGTCTGGGGCTGTGAGTGAATAGCAATGATGCTGAACTAGAAATCAAAAGATTTGAATTAGAATGCTGGCTCTGCCACTTAGTAGCTGGTGATTTTAAGGCAGGCCATTCCGAGCCTATTGCTTTATTTATAAAATGGGGACACTGGTGCTCCATATAGTTGGTGGATTAAACAAGTGAGATAAAGTACAGTGCTGCATTGCTTCACAACAGGATATGTTCTGAGAAATGTGTGTAGGTGATTTCATCATGCTAACACCATTATGTGAACATTGTAGAGTGTATTTACACAGACCTAAATGGTACAGTCTACTACACACCTAGGCTCTATGGAACAGCTTATTGCTCCTAGGCTAACCTGTGTGGCATGTTACTGTACTGAATACTGTAGGCAATTATAACACAATGGTAAATATTTGTATGTCTAAACATATCTAAACATAGAAAAGGTACAATGAAAATCTAGTATTATAATCTTATGTTACCACCATCATATATCAGTCCTTCACTGACCAAAATGTCCTTATGTGGCACGTGACTATACAAGGAGGCTCGTGGTAAACTGTAAGGGGCTATGTAATGTACAGCCTAGCTACCCAAGTGTAGTTCAGCATTGACATCACCAGGGATAAAACGAATAATGCAGACTCTCAGGCCCCACCCAGACCTAATGAATTAGAATTTACATTTTAACAACATGTAAATTGTCCGGAGCATTCATGAAAAGTTTGAGGACATACATGAAAGTTTGAGGAGCTCTGAGGTAAAACACCACCCTTGAGTTGATTCTTGAGGTGGTGCCTTTAAAGAGGCCTAAGGGGGCTTACTTAAAACCAGGCCCTTCAAGGCCTAGTGTTTTGCCTATTCAGACTATCGAGTATATCTTGTGAGGGTTGGGCAAACCAGCCTAGTCTCTAGCAGATGTTAAAACACGCTGTGTCAAAGTAAGCACTTGCACTTCGACACAACTTCTGCCTCAGCACAGGTCTACACGCATGGACGAAATCCTCTGTGCTACCTCCATCATCATCACTGTGGTGTACGACAATCAGCTATGAGTTTTGAGACACCTGTTACTCCCAAGTCCTGCTTTCTGTCTGGGTCTGGAGACCACCATGTCTATCATGAGACCATCCTAGATTTGATGAGAAAGGAATGTAAAGACATAACCCAAGGTCACTTGCAAGTAAGAATTAGGACAGCCTGTCCAGTCTCCCTTTGCTACCAGAAGTGGCAGATAGTAATGACCCCAAATGACCCTGCTCACCCTTGGGTAGATTAAAGGAAAATATTCTGGGGCCTCTCGTAACTCCACAGTTTCTTGAATTTGCTCTACTTTGGGCCATCCCTTGGTTGGCTAAGGCAGACCCCTCAAAGGCAGGAATTGAGGGGACTTTATCTTCATTCCCAGCAGCCATGTACCATACTCAGTGCCTGGACATGGTAGATGGCTGCCTAATGAATGAATCTGATGAAGACTTCAGTACAGCACTTTATAGATATTAGGTGCTCAGTAAATGCCTGTTGTTTGATTAACTAGGTCAGGGTAACTTTCCTGTTAGGCATTTACAGGTACAAAGCCCAGAATAGAATCTATGAGCTTGTCAGGGCCTATGAAAATGTTTCAGACCTGAACATTAACAACAGAATGACTCCAGGATACAAAAAGGAAACTGCAAAGTAGAAATTAAAATGTATAATTAGCTGGATGTAAAATATAATATTATGCCAACTAGTCAAGAGCAACTTGCCCCTTAAGAGTTCTATGTAGATTATATTAAATTTTGATATGTGGGCACATTTTAATATGTTAAATGTGGCATGAAGGAAGCCCCAAAAGTTAGTGTCTAGAGCTTAAGAAGGATTTAAAAGATCCCCAGTCAGAGGAGTCAGGTGAGGTGGTGTTTCTTCTCCCCTGCTAAGGAGTCTGAAGCAGGGCAGACGAGATGCCGCCTATCTGAGATAGACCCCAAGACAGAGGGAAAGAAATAGTGCAGCAAAAACCAGGAAAGTCAACATGTAGGAAAAATTACAGGGTTTTCACCCTGCCCCCAGATGATTTTTCCCAATATATATTTTGTATGGTTTTGTGTAAAGAGAAAATTTTCTGCTGCTTGTCTTACTACCCTAGCATTGATTAATGGAATGCCCTATATCCTTTGCATTTCTATTTATTTCCTTAATCACAGGCTGTAGATGTTGGGGTGGGCTGAGTGTAGGGGGAAAGTGAAAATCAAAAGTTCTTCAGTTTTTTTCCCATTTTCCCATTCCCTTCAAGAAAATTTTTGTTCTAAATTTTCATTGCTCATGTAGATAATATACAGAACTAAGTGGAAAACGTAATCCATTTGCTCTGTGAGGCCCGATTTAATTAACATTCCTGCGGACACAAATAAAGGGATCTATATCAGTTAGCTTTTCCTACATAACAATGCCCCAAAAACTTAGTGGCTTAAAACAACCATCATTTATTTGGCTTACAGTTCTACAAGCTAGCAACCTGGACTGGATTCAGCAAGGTAGTCCTTCTGGTTTTGACTAGGTTCACTCATGCCTCTGTGCTCAGCTGCCAAGTGAATTGCAGGGATGGCTGGTCTCAGATGACCTCATTTGAGACTACTTAACTTTATCCACATGGTTTCACATGCTACAGCAGGCTAGCTCAAGCTTATTCACATGGAGGCTGAGCAGGTGTCCCAGAGAATAAAGATTGGAAATATATGAGCCTTCTTGAGGTCCAACCTTAAAGCTTTCACACTGTCACTTCTACTGTGTTCTGTTGACCAAAGCAAGTCACAAGGCAAGCCTATATTCAAGGAATGGGAAAATAAACTTCACCTCTTGATGGGAAAGAATTTCAGAGTCACATTGTAAGGGGCATAAATACTATGAAGGGAAGAACTGCAGTCCTTTTTGCAGTCTACCAGAGTCAAACACAACGAAGGAAATACAGTCTTGAATGAAATCAGTAAATAATGTTTAAACTGCAGGGCAAAAAAAGAGAGAATGGGAATCAGGGGATTCACATGTTTAAATATAGTCAGATCAAAGCGGGAAAATGAGAGCCAGGGCCTGGTCATTCTATTGGAGTTTATAAATTTGGTTTTGATGGGAAAATAACCACTTTAGAAAAAATAGGGTGTGCACACACAGGTGTGTGTATGTGGTTTTGCCAGAGAGCCATGCTTCAAGAGTATGCAGAGTTATAACGTCAGATAAAAGTTAACCTTTGTGGTACACACCACACACAGCTAAGTACAATTATAGCTGTTGAGCATCTTTTTCTTTGCATTGTAACCAAGGACAGAGAAGTTTAGTTTAAACAAAAACTGTTATGTCACGTGGCTAAGAAAGTGATGAGCAGAGGTGGCACTTTGAGGCATAAGTACAACAGCAGCTGGCACACTGGGTGGTGATAATGAGGCATGCTACAGTGAGCAGTGGAGGGCTGGTTCAGGGTAGCATTTCTCCTGGTCTTGGCTCTGCTGCTAAGCAGCTCTATGACATTGCCTAAGTCACTTTCCCTCTCTGGGCTTTGGTTACCTTCTCTACCATGTAGGAGGGTGGGTTTGATCATCCCTATGACTCCTTCTACTAGTAAGACTAAATTAGTTGAATATCCCAGCACATGATGGCTTATCCCAAAAGATAGACAAGGACAGGCTGGGCTTGGTGGCTCATGCCTGTAATCCCAGCATTTTGGGAGGCCAAGGTGGGCAGATCATGAGGTCAGGAGATCGAGACCATCCTGGCTCACACGGTGAAACCCCGTCTCTACTAAAAATACAAAAAATTAGCTGGGCATGGTGGCGGGCACCTGTAGTCCCAGCTACTCAGGAGGCTGAGGCAGGAGAATGGTGTGAACCCGGGAGGCAGAGCTTGCAGTGAGCCGAGATCACACCACTGTACTCCAGCCTGGGCGACAGAGTGAGACACTGTCTCAAAAAAATAAATAAAATAAAATATAAAATAAGATAGACAAGGACAAAAGAGTATTTTTAGAAAAATTTTGATTTTGACTCCAGCTGAGTTTTCTTGGCCACAGGCCTTTCTGCCAAAGCTACTTTTGCTGCTTTTCTTTGAGGTAAGAGAGTAATTAAGCAAATAAGAATCAAAAGGGACTCTAAAAGGGATTTACAAGGCTCTCCTTCTCAGGTTTTCCTAGTTGTATTTAAAGCTACATGGGGCTCCCTGCTGGATTCCAGAGATACAGGATCACAGTCTCATTTACATTCTTCTCCCACCACAACATATCCATGTTTCTTTACACAGTCATCTTGTTTCTTACATCCTTGCATAAACTCTTCATCTCTGATGGGCTTAGAACACTTTCTTCAGCTTGTCATTTTAATTCATGGATGTTTAATTCAAGTTTTCAGGTGGTACCCAAGAAGAATCCCCTGTACCTGGCACCAATTGAAAACATGCCATTGTTTTGCTATTGTGCTTCTCCATTTGCCCATCATAATTTTATTTCTCCTTCTGTTTTTTTGTAAAGTTAAAAACGTATTTACTCCCTGTCTCCATGTCTCTTTATGAAAGGTGAAGTACATTGCAGCATTGTTTGTAATAATGAAAAGTGGGGCATAATGCCCCGTAAATGCTCATAAAGGAATGATTTGATTTAAAAAAAAAAAAAAAGTACCACTATTTAAGAGAATACTAAGGAGCAGTTAAACAGAGTAAGGTTCATTGGTATTAACATGGAACATTTTCCAAAACATATGGATAAATGAAAACCAATGCTTATAATATGGTGTTATTTATGTGAAGGCTTATCTTAGTGTAGACATGTATGTGTATAAACAAGAAAACTCAGGAAGGTCACACAAATAGGTAGTAACAGTTTACTCTGGGCAGCAGAGTAGATGAGGGGTAGCAAGAGTAGTGAGAATTTTTGTCTTATCTGCATTACTTAGATTTTAAATGTTAAAAATATAATTATTTATGCCATTTAAAAAATATTTTTAAATAGGATTTTTGTAAAGAGTGAGGTGGCGGTGGTTTATATCTACCTCTGGATTTAAGCAAATAAAAGGTAGAGAAAAAATTTCTTCCCCAGATTAATAACCCAGCATCCTATGCATGGAGGTGTGGTAATCTTTCTGATTATCTACCAGCGTGAGGGAAAATGACGCAACGAAGATTTCAGGAAATAACCGTGTATTCCATCCTGGACAAGAACCATCTGAAAACCTCTGCATTTCAGGTCTTAATTACCCTGTCATTTCAGTTTTATTCTCAGAGCTAATTCTGAGAAGTGACAGATTTTCTCATATGCTGTGCAATTTAATTACAATTAACTCCTTACAGTTTAATTACAGGAAAGTGCTATTTTTTCAGAATCTGAGCAACCAGAAAGTTAGCAGTTTTCCTCTATAGTCTGCTTTTTGAAAGTGAGACAAATAAGAGACTGAATCAGGGAACTCTTCCAAAAACACCTTTCAAGCTCTGTCATAGGGTCAGTCCAGATGAAGCTTAATTTCTTACACCTTCAGCAATTATAGTACTGTGTGCTGATAACTGATGTTTCTAACAATGGCAGTGAGATAGAGCATGCGAACTTTGAAATTTCAAAGAAAGATAAAATTGCAGTTGGTGTCTGGTGTTGCTGTCTGTGTTTTTGAAAATTATAATTCATATGCCACGTATTTAGTGTCTCTCAGATACTCAGAAAACTCAGCAATAGCATTTCTGAACCAAGAGATGTAAGAGGCAAGACTTGTGCAGAATGTTTCCAGGTAGCAAATGTGGACAAGCCACATTTTAAGCACTCAGTCGTCACATGTGCCTAGTGGCTACCATACTGGAAAGCACAGTTCTAAAGCATTCTGACAGGAAGTCTTCCTTACCACTGGGCTATTAGAGATTGCATGGTGCTTCAGGGTCAAGGAGGGTGTAGCTTGCCCTGCAGCCAGCCATGTCTTTCTCATCCTTCTTTTTGGGCTCCTCTATTTAGTCACCAGCTCCAAGACAGAAGGAAGAGGCAGCATATATCCCCCTGCAGGGCATGTCATGTTCCAGCCATTTCTATTGCTCAGCTCTTCACACTACCTTCAGTCTCTGTCAGCGAGGTGGAATCATGCTGGATTCTGCAGGGTTAGCCCTTTCCTCCACCTTCACACCCTCTGTTGAGAGTCTCATACTTCCCAGAGTCCTAAGTAATTTATGCATAGAAAGGGCCGTTTGTTCAAGGGGCCAGCAGTGCTTAGGCCTCCCATCTGGGGGCCTACCTCTCTCAGGCAAACTAGTTTCTAAGCACCAACAACAGATTCTCCTTGTTCCTTCAGTCTGTCTTCAGATGGCCACCTTCACTACACAATGGCTGACATTCCTACCTTGTCCTCTTTGCATGGGATAGGAGCCTGAAAGGTCACAGCCAGCACATCCCTGGAAATGCTGAATCCCAGCTCCCATGGCTGCTGTGACTAAGGACTGTTTGGTGATCAGCCAGCTGTTTTGAGTTTACATCTTCCAAAAAATGGCTTTCTTCTCTTCTTTGCATATTATTTTTCTGAATTGCTGCCTCTGTTGTTCAGACCATCCCAGATTAATGACAAAACACTATCGTATTCAAACCAAGAATTATCTACAACCCTCCTTCTCAACTAGTTTTTGCAAGATCATTTCAGTTTTTCTTTTTGTGCTACATGCTGGATTAATTCCTCAGTTTTGTCTTCTCTTGAATCACTACCTAAGGCTTATTCCATGTTTCAAGTTTTTTGTTTTTTGTTTTTTGTTTTACTTTGATGAGTATGTTTACCAATGCTTTCTTATTTATTTGTTCTTGCCTCATTTTGGCATTCTTTGTTTTATAATTTCTTTTTTCAAGTGGAAGAGATTTCTTCATTTATCTTTTGAGCATCATAAATTTGTTTTAAAATCATTGCTGAATTGTTTTATAAAATATATTTCATCTACAGTGCTGTGCAATAAAAGAAATTACATCTGCACTGTCCAGTATGATGGCTGAGTCCTTGAATTTCATTTGATTTTAATTAATTTTTATTTAAATGTAAATCATAAGGCTAGTGGCCACCATATTAGATAACACAGATGTAGAATAAATTTTAAAAGCAATCGCTGATTTTGTTATTATTAGGTTTCCTCCTGTGTTTTAGAATTTTGATTTTCAAGCTCATTTTAAGTGAAAGATAATTTATTTTTTCTGTGGCTGGGGGAAGCAGAGTTGGGAAGGAAGTCCACCCTTCCTATTTAATGGTTTTCAGTATTCTCCACTGGGACAGCAGTCTAGAATTACGTCTTTAAGTGGTGTTTTGAAGCTCTTGCCTCAGAGAGACGTTGTTAATATTGAAGCACCCACAGGCAGCCTGCTTCAGTTTCTGATCAGACCATGTCTTTGTTCTTCTTTTGTAGACCTACCACTTGCTAAAAGCTATAGCCCCTAGCAGTAGCAAGCAATGGCACATTTTTTCCACTCTACTTTTTCAAGCAAAAGAGCTCTATCTTAGCCCCAAACATGAGGCCATGAGCCTAATCCCAATCCCCTAGTTTTTATGAGTCACTTTAGTCCCTTTTTCCTGCAAGAGCTAGACCACCATCACTGCCTGCTTGCCTCCAGACTGGGCGCCCAGCTGCTTCAGCACCCCCTCACTGCTTTGCCTTTCTGTTCTGTTCTGGCCCTTGGATATGTTTATCTTGTTTTGGAGTCCAGTCATATCTTTTTAGTTTTCTATTTTTGTATTATAACTGGCATTGCTATGTGTTTGAGGTGGAGGGGGCACCTCATGACATGAACTTATGAAGCTATCTTGACCCAATGGTGTCACCTCCAGTAGTATTTCCAGTTATAGCACGCACATGAAGACTTTCACAACTACCTCATCATTCCCTAAGCATTTGGTCACTTGTGTGACAGAACACAATAGGTTCTCATTAAATGTGTGTTGAATTAATAAATGAAATATCAAACCTCAAGACAAACATTACCTCCAGAGTGGAACCCCATAAATTTTCAATAAACTCCTTCTATAGTATCTCAGTGGGATGATGTACAGTGATAAAGATCTCTTCTTCTGAGCCACACAAACCCGTAGAAATAAAACAAACACATGATTGGGAGAAGCAGCAAAGAATCTGTGGTCATCTCTAATTTACTACACCCAGCTTTTATTTATTTATTTATTTATTTATTTATTTATTTATTTATTTATTTATTTAGAAACAAGGTGTCACTCTGCTGCTCAGGCTGGTATAGAGTGGTGTCTTCATAGCTCACTGTAACCTTGAACTCCTGGACCCTCCCACCTCAGCCTCCCAAGTAGCTAGGACTACAGGCACATGCCGCCACACTCAGCTAATTAAAAAATTTTTTTTGTAGAGATGGGACTCTCACTATGTTGCCTAGGCAGGCCTCAAACTCCTAGGCTCAAGCAGTCTTCCCGCCTTGGCCTCCCAGATTGCTGGTATTACAGCTATGAGCCACTGCACCAGGCCCACACTCAGCTTTTCAACAATTCTGAAAATTCTCAATTGTGATTTACATGTTCCTACCTCTATGAACCTTGGGCTACATAGGATAATAGCAAGGGGAACAAAACAGTAGTGAAATATCTGGGCCGTTGGCCACTAAATGGTCCTGAGCACACCTGTATATCCACTGAACACTTACATAGATCCTATCTCTAGATCCCCACTGCCTTAGTAACTAAAAAAACTTCTCTTATCAGGAAAGCAGAAAACAGACCAATATGAGTTGGATTGGTTTGATTTTTTTAGGTAGTCTCTTTCTGCTATCTGCTTCTCTAACCCTATTTTCTTAGATTTGCAACTAGTTTATACCCACATTTGAGTATTCTCTATTTCTCTGCTTCCAACAGTTGAATCCCATGCTCCTCTTTGCTTTAAAAACAGGCAGGGAGCTTGGACAAATAGGAGGCTCAGGTCCCTCAAAGACCTGCCTTGGTGCTACTGGAATTGAGGCTCTGGCTGGCTGGCAAGATGGTTTTTGGTATTCTTAATAAGTCACCTGCTGCAGACATTTTTATGTAGTGAGGTTTAGGGCTAATGAGCAGATCAATTTGGCATGTTTTTGCAGTGGCTGGTACCGGTTGTTCCTTTCCATGTTTAGTGCTTCCTTCAGGAGCTCTTTTAGGGCAGGCCTGGTGGTGACAAAATCACTCAGCATTTGCTTGTCTGTAAAGTATTTTATTTCTCCTTCACTTATGAAGCTTAGTTTGGCTGGATATGAAATTCTGGGTTGAAAATTCTTTCCTTTAAGAATGTTGAATATCGGCCCCCACTCTCTTCTGGCTTGTAGAGTTTCTGCCGAGAGATCGGCTGTTAGTCTGATGGGCTTCCCTTTGTGGGTAGCCCCACCTTTCTCTCTGGCTGCCCTTAACATTTTTTCCTTCATTTCAACTTTGGTGAATCCGACAATTATGTGTCTTGGAGTTGCTCTTCTCGAGGAGTATCTCTGTGGCGTTCTCTGTATTTCCTGAATCTGAATGTTGGCCTGCCTTGCTAGATTGGGGAAGTTCTCCTGGATAATGTCTTGCAGTGTTTTCCAACTTGGTTCCATTCTCCCCGTCATTTTCAGGTACACCAATCAGACGTAGATTTGGTCTTTTCACATAGTCCCAAATTTCTTGGAGGCTTTGTTCATTTCTTTTTATTCTTTTTTCTCTAAACTTCCCTTCTCGCTTCATTTCATTCATTTCATCTTCCATCAGCGATACCCTTTCTTCCAGTTGATCGCATCGGCTCCGGAGGCTTCTGCAATCTTCATGTAGTTCTTGAGCCTCAGCTTTCAGCTCCATCAGCTCCTTTAAGCCCTTCTCTCCATTGGTTATTCTAGTTATCCATTCTTCTAATTTTTTTTCAAAGTTTTTAATTTCTTTGCTATTGTTTTGAATTTCCTCCCGTAGCTCAGAGTAGTTTGATCGTCTGAAGCCTTCTTCTCTCAACTCGTCAAAGTCATTCTCCGTCCAGCTTTGTTCCGTTGCTGGTGAGGAACTGCGTTCCTTTGAAGGAGGAGAGGTGCTCTGCTTTTTAGAGTTTCCAGTTTTTCTGCTCTGTTTTTTCCCCATCTTTGTGGTTTTATCTACTTTTGGTCTTTGATGATGGTGATGTACAGATGGGTTTTTGGTGTGGATGTCCTTTCTGTTTGTTAGTTTTCCTTCTACCAGACAGGACCCTCAGCTGCAGGTCTGTTGGAGTTTGCTAGAGGTCCACCCCAGACCCTGTTTGGCTGAGTGTCAGCAGTGGTGGCTGCAGAACAGTGGATTTTCATGAGACCACAAATTCAGCTGTCTGATAGTTCCTCTGGAAGTTTTGTCTCAGAGGAGTACCTGGCTGAGTGAGGTGTCAGTCTGTCCCTACTGGGGGATGCCTCCCAGTTAGGCTGCTCAGGGGTCAGGGACGCACTTTAGGAGGCAGTCTGTCCGTTCTCAGATCTCCAGCTGCGTGCTGGGAGAACCACTACTCTCTTCAAAGCTGTCAGACAGGGACATTTAAGTCTGTGGAGGTTCCTGCTGAATTTTTGTTTGTGTGTGCCCTGCCCCCAGAGGTGGAGCCTACAGAGGCAGGCAGGCCTCCTTGAGCTGTGGTGGGCTCCACCCAGTTCAAGCTTCCTACCATTTGACCCAGCCATCTCATTACTGGGTATATACCCAAAGGACTATAAATCATGCTGCTATAAAGACACATGCACACGTATGTTTGTTGCGGCACTATTCACAATAGCAAAGACTTGGAACCAACCCAAATGTCCAACAACGATAGATTGGATTAAGAAAATGTGGCACATATACACCATGGAATACTATGCAGCCATAAAAAATTATGAGTTCATGTCCTTTGTAGGGACATGGATGAAACTGGAAAACATCATTCTCAGTAAACTATCGCAAGGACAAAAAACCAAACACCACATGTTCTCGCTCATAGGTGGGAATTGAACAATGAGAACTCATGGACACAGGAAGGGGAACATCACACTCCGGGACTGTTGTGGGTTGGGGGGAGGGGGGAGGGACAGCATTAGGAGATATACCTAATGCCAAATGACGAGTTAATGGGTGCAGCAAACCAACACAGCACATGGATACATATGTAACAAACCTGTACATTGTGCACATGTGCCCTAAAACCTAAAGTATAATAATAAAAAAAAAAATTTCATTTGACTCAAACCCTAGAACTTAGCTATTCAACAATACTGTACTTAATAAAATAATTGAGTTTCTGCAAAAAAAAAAAAGAGCAGATCACTCATAAAGAATATGGATTAAAATTCTTCCCAAACCTTACTTATAAAACCTTTTAAAAAAAAAGGATCAAGGTTGAGTATATCTATGGGTATGAGTGACCTCAGTTAATGATTCTATTAACCCAGTGAAAACTGGGTTTAAACAAATCACCATGGATTAGTCAAGTATCTAATACAGTATATCATGCGTATCTACTCCCTGAACAGGCTACTGACAAATGTGATTTTATTGAATCCCGACCCTCTGTAAGTTATCCTGGAGGTTAATTGAGTTACTTCTAGCCAGTTCATTCTGTTTGCCAAAGAATGTTTTTCCTTGCTCCTTTGTATGGGATTGTCAGTTGTCTCTGGGAGGTGCTAGATAGAAATTACAATATAATGATGGTAGATGATAAGATGAACACTGAGAGAAGATATGTTGATAAGATTTCAAAACATCTTCTAAGATATACTCATCACCTAAAACAAATAGATGTTTGCTATAGATGGTTTAATTTTAAAATTTGCTCTTCAACTAAATAAAACCAAAAAAAATTTTTAGTTAGGGCACCTTTTAGATTGGTTACCAAACACTCTCAAAATAAAAATATACAGATCAATAATTTGTTTAACTTTGTTGAACACAGATAATCACTTAGGTTCAAGAGCAAGCAAATTCAGAAGCACTGAATGGAGAATTTTGCTGCTGTAGCGTAAAAATCAAAGATACACTTTATGTTCCCAACATCATCCCTTGCTCACTGGGAGCCTTAGGCTGGGTTCAGCATGATGGACCTGGAGATCCCAAAAGAGGGACAATTTCAGTTGCATTTTAATCAAGCCCCAGAATAGAAGGGAGAATTATGTGAAATTGTTAATAGAAAAGAGCATTTGTTTCTTGCCTGCATGGTCATTTATACACCTCTTGCCTGAACAACTAGATAAATTAGTAGCTCCACCTTCCTGACAACCAAATGTGTATGCGGGACAGTTTCAGGAAAGTTCAACCTCCTGCCCTAAACTGATTTTTCCTAATACTTCTCAATTTGTGCTATAACAGATAAGCAGCATTCTGATGCAGTTAATTAAGTAAAGCCTCACTGCATCCAAAGCAGCAGGAGTTAAGATAGATGGACATGGCCTTAAGCTTTCCCCCACCCAAAGAACATTTCTACCCAGAACAAAGAAATCAGACTAAACTCAATGTGACTTGGTTGTTTAGATGTATTCTTTAAATTGGATGCCTTTAGAACATCATGTGTTCTCCATGGGAGGTGAATAGAAGTTCCTCGTGGAGAGAATGTTTGTTCAAATACACTAGTGGTACATGCATTTGCAGCAGTCCTATTCCCTGTGATCATGGGTGTACCTTTATGCTAGGGAAAATCACATGAAACACTCCACCTCCTACCTGTCTGATGATGCTTGCCTGCAGCAGAGGCATTGAGTGTTTATATATAGTACCTAACACTTTAGGATGCTCAGCACTGTGCTTAATGCTTTATGTATATTAATTCATTAAGAGGTATTTTTACATATAATAATCTGGGGGTTTTTTGAGATGGAATCTTGCTCTGTCATCCAGGCTGGAGTGCAGTGGTGCAATCTCAGCTGTCTGTCCTCCATTTCCTGGGTTTAAGCAATTTTCCTGTCTCAGCCTCCCAACTGTCTGGGACTACAGGTGTGTGCCACCACACCTGGCTAATTTTTGTGTTTTTAGTAGAGACAGTGTTTCACCATGTTGGCCAGGCTGGTCTCAAACTCCTGACCTCAATGATCTGCTTGCCTTGGCCTCCCAAAGTGCTGGGATTACAGCCATGAGGCACCATGCCAGTCCCCATATAGTAATAGTAATTTTTACATATTTTAAATATAGAAATATTTCCAGATGAGATCTGGAATTTATGTCCTAACTATGGGGAGTGGAGCATGGAAGTATGTCTGGAACCGGGTTCGCCATGATTTCATGGTTCTTGGGGCTTGGGGATGGGATTTGGGGTTCCGTCATTTTATCCTGCACACTTTTATGTACGTTTGAAATTTCTCCATAATAAAAAGAATAACCAAAACTTTGAGGTAGATATTATTCTTGTCACTTTCTTATAGATGGGAAAGTTTGCCCACGTTCACACAATTTCAAAGAATCTGCGTTCAGCCACTGTACTCAAGGTTGTGAAACTGCACCAAGGTGCCCCAGGGTACTACAGTGAACTGACTGTGGATGGAAGCACAGCAGCACTCGACATCAGTCAGACACCACATGAAGTACCATACTAGCTCAAATTCACAGTTTCCACATTAGATCTCACTACCTTCCTTTTGATGATGTCATTTCTTTGGGAAGCTGGGTTTTCAGCACTTGTCATTGAGGGCAAGCACCATGTGAAAATCAATGTGGAACAGGAACTGTGGGTGATGGTGTGCAATCTGACTGTGAGGTTTGAAAAGTCGTGTAGTGCCCTTTAGGTATACGCATCCCATTAGGAAGTAAGGGCAGATTTAAGAATGAAATTATTTTTCTCTCAGTTTATATGTAATTTTTTTCAAACAGCTACTAAGTTGTTAGGATATAAATTTTTAAGTTTTTTGGACCTAACCAAGGGCCACCTGAATCAAAAACATTTGGGAATCCCTGCGTTATATTATAACACACGAGATGTGGAAGCTAAAACATGGACCATCCAAATATTTGTTCCATAAGCTGGTTCACCCCCCTAATTAGAAGCAATGTGTGTTTATTCACTTATCCATTCAACCAATACATGTTGAACGCTTACTGTGTTCCAAGCACTGTGCAGATGGGGGCATATAGCAGTGAACAAGACAGAGTCCCTGCCCTGATGAGTCTGCTGGGAGGAAAGACAGACAATAAACAGGATTAACAGTAAGCATGCATTCTATTAGATTGTGGTAAGTGCTAGGAAGAGGGGGACAGAGCAGGCTAGGGGATAGGAAATGTGGAGGGCAGGGAGGAGGTGAAATTCTAGACAAGGTGACCAGGGAAGGCGTCCCTAAGGTGACAATTTGGTAAAGACCTGAAAGAGGCGAGAGAACCATCAACCACTTAGTTATCTCTCTCATTTTTGTTTTCTAACCCTTTTCTATGAGACTTAGTTCTCTCTTCATGGAAAAAATAAACCGATTCAGCCAGGTGCAGTGGCTCACGCCTGTAATCCCAGCACGTTGGGAGCCCAAGCTGAGTGGATCATCTCAGATCAGGAGTTTGAGACCAGCCTGGCCAACATGGCAAAACCCCAGCTCTACTAAAAATGCAAAACTTAGCTGGGCATGGTGGTGCACTCCTGTAATTCCAGCTACTCGGAAAGCTGAGGCAGGAGAATCACTTGAACCCAGAAGGCGGAGGTTGCAGTGAGCCAAGTTAGTGCCGCTACATTCCAGCCTGGGCAAGAGAGTGAAACTGCATCTCAAAAAAAAAAAAAAAAAAACAACAAACAAACAAACAAACAAAAAGCCAATTCAGAAACAGAACCCTGAAGTTAAATTATACAACAAATAGGAAACTGACAAGAACTAGCCTGCATCAGACAGAGTGGTTAATGAAAAAGCAAAAGAAAATGGCGTGTAACTTTTTTTCTTCTCTGTGGATTACCTTCACTTTTTCCAGTGGAACCTGAACTTGGAGCATGAGGGAACAAAGGTAATAAAAATCACACCAGCTCAGCCCTATACCTCATTTGCAATGAGAAATGAAGAAGGGCCCAGAGATTTTATGCAAATAAGTCATGTTATGATTTCAGATGGTAAATGACACTAACTAAAATGCTTAGATGTTTTAAATGGGATCAACACTGTATTAACACCAGCTGCTCATATAATAATATTTTGCTTTTGTATGGAGATATTTTATGAAGATGGGAGCAAAGGGCCATAAGGAGAATTTTTTAATCAAGCTATGTATAACATACAGAGGTCAATCGCAAAAATGTTGTTCTAATTGCGATTAGAACCATCAATCAAAACAAGCAGTGGGTTGTTTTCTTTCTGTCACCCTATAAAGCCCATATAAATGGAAATACCAGAAGAAAAAGCAAGTTTAAATTACCACTGTGGAATTTTTTGTTTCTGTTGTTGTTGTTGTTTGTTTGTTTGTCTGTTTGTTTTTGAGACAGGGTCTCATTCTGTTGCCCAGGCTGGAGTGCAGTGGCACCATCACAGCTTACTGCAGCCTCAACCTCCCAGGCTCAAGCAGTTCTCCCATCTCAGCCTCCCGTGCAGCTGGGCTCATAAGCATGTACCACCACACCCAGCTAATTTTATTTTTTGTAGAGACAGGGTCTCCCTGTGTTGTCCAAGCTGGTCTCAAACTCCTGGGCTCAAGTGATCCTCCCACCTGGGGCTCCCAAAGTGCTGGGATTACAGGCGTGAGCCAGCACACCAGGCCCACCACTGAGTTTTGTTTTTTTTTTTTAATGGGACAGCTGCAACCTTCATGGAGCTATGGAATTTCTCTGAGCCTCACCCAAGAGAGAGTTGGAATTTTTTTATTGTTATTATAAGCCCCTTAGATGTCCTATGTCCCTGAACTTGTCCTTAATGAAGCCATCAAACTCATTATATTACACTGCCTAAGATGCAGAAGGCAGGGTTCCTGAAGGTACCTGGAGCTGTTTCAACTCCTTTCCCTTCTATCTTGGCCTTTCTCAGCTCCAGACTCTTGGCAAAGTACAAACATACACGATCTCTCTACTGCCTTCCTCCCTTCCCAAAACATTCAGAGTCAATCCCACTGTAAGTCATGTCTTATTGAAAATCATTTGGCTGAGCAGGATCTGCAGTGGTTCTCAACCCTCTGCACATCTGAATCCATCCCCCCAGGAGCTTGATAACCAGAGAAATCTAGATTTAGTACATTTGGGATGAGGCCCATGAATTTGTATTCTTAAGAAGTGCCTCAGATGATTCTGTTAGAAAACACTTTGTGGGAATCTTCATGGCTGCGTAGAAGTTTATCAGATTGGTAAAGGGAAGAATAGAATGTTTTTATACATGGGATATAAAATGCCATGTGTGCAACAGTATGGATAAGGAAATATGTGTGGCAAGTTCAAGGTTTTCAAACTCTGCTCCAAAAAACTGCTCAGGTAGGACGGAAATTGTTTTATAAATATCAAGATTCTTCATAAGATTTCTTCAAATAAAGGTTTCACTGCTAAGCTCCCCTCCAGTTCTATTGTTTTAACCTCACAAAGTGATGGTTTCCTTGCCCAGTCCTCATTAGGCCCATTGCCAGGGTCTCGGTTGATCTCAAGCTTTCCTTTGATCCTACCATTGTCTGCCTCTTGCTTGTTGTTAGCTTTGGCACTGATTGTCATCATAAGAGAAATAAACAACATGCGTGGAACTTGGAATTCTGCTGCTTATAAAATGTGTCAGGCATGAACAGCCCACCCAAGTGTTCTGCAATTAGGTGGTAGACACGCGTGGTTTTGTTTCGGAGCCTGCCTGCTATGGGGACCCTGGAGACAGTTTTTATAAAGTTTTTTTAAAGCATCTGTTTCAAACTCTAAAGCATCAAAGTCCTCTCCTTTTCTCAGAGACACAGATGCCCTAGCCACAACTCCCCTGCTGTAAAATTCTGAACTTAGCAGTTTGATCAAGCAAAACTTTGTAGAGAGCTCTGGGCTTGAGATAAAGGATGCTTGGCTTCCAGTTCTATTTCATATGCCACTTGCTTACACCAACGTAAGCCAAATAACTGGCCAAATGAGACATTCTCTAGGTCATAGTTTCCCTGTCTATAAAGTTGGTGTACTAGCATGCTTTTATTTCTGAGACCAGAAATAATAAGTGAGGTCTTAGGTGAATGGAGCTTTGAGAGGAAAGAGTAACATGCTATAAACATAATATTCTTAAGAACAATAGGGAACAGAATTGTGCATAATGTAACCTTGTAAGACAAGTTGCTTTTTCTGAGACACAAAGAGGAATCGGTTTACCAGTAAATACCTTTTAGGAAATGTTAATTCTCATTGATAGAGTATTCATTTAAACCATCTGCCATTCATCAAAGGATCCAGCCTCCAATTTTCTTCAATACTGAGTCCACAGATGACTCAATCATGCCTACCTTTGAATTCTCATCAAGTTTAGCACTTCTCTCCATGAAAGCCTTTATCACACTCCTCAAGCGTAGAAACCTTCTTCTTTGTATCTGTTCCCAAGCCTAACACAGAGCCTGGCACATAGAAAGCCCTTGACAAGTGTTGGCTATTAAATGAGTGAGGTTTGGACACTGTCCAGTATTGAATTAGATGCACTCAAGACCAAAGATTAATAATAAAATACACATTCCTGGATTCGAGTGGATCTTAAGGATTCATCTCACCAACTTCCTGCCTTATGCCATTGCCAAGTTTCAAGCATAACTAGGACCCTTTATTTTTAGTTCCTTCCTAAGAAGGATGTTGAGTGGTTTTGCTGGCTAACTCATCAAGCATGAGCGTTCTTTGTGCAGCTTAAGTCCATTTTCTTTTTCTCCACTTACATGAAATTGAAGTAGAACATGCCTACATCTTGTGTGTGAGGTTTTTTTTTTACATATTGCAGATTCCTCTTATCTCACAGTGTCTTGTCTAGTTCAGATTGGAAGCAGAGACCATCACCTCAATTAGAGTATAACAGAAGAGTTAAGAGGTTGTCAATTTGAATTTTAAAATTGCATCCAGTGGCAGCTGGCAACATAGAAATCAGCTTCCGTACACCAAGGGGAGATGTTGCAAACTGGCACACTGCCATCCTTTGCCAAAGATACACCAGGGTACTGTGCAGAAAGTCTCAGATTTGTTATGACTGAATATTAATGTACCACTCTCTGTAAGTGTTTGGTCCTCTTTGCCTTATTTGATGTGGTTTGAATGAATTTAATTTACTAGAAGTGCTTTTCTGGATAATAAGCATTTATATTTTTCATCCTTATAAAAAATGCAGGGCATCTTCAGGCAGAAAATAAGTGATAGTGTTAAATATAAGGAAGAAAGCTTTCTCTCCATGAAAGCCTTTATCACACTCCTCAAGGGTAGAAATCTTCCAACCCTAGGGTTATTTTGAGCTGATAGCAACATGGCACTAAAATTCTCTGAACTTCTCAGAAGAATTAGGTAATAAAAAGTGAAGCCACCATTTTTGTGTTATTTACTTTTTAAAAAATGCAATTTAGGGTTGAGAAGCTAAAGAAAACTATAAGACTACAAAAACACACAGCCTTATGTCCCAGAGCCATCACCTCACGATGACTCATCTCAGGATGTTTTTTCTACTTCCTTCAAATATGATTCTTTCCAGACAATTTAATTTAAATACCAATATAATGATTATTTCTGGAGATGGGGTATTTGCCTCCGATGATAATTCTCTTATCTGCAGAAGGATAGAATCAATTTAATTCCCAAATAGCAATATTGAGATGTATTTTTATTGGTTTGCTTGATTATTTTTTAAACTTCTGTAACTATTGATGGAAACTAATTAAAACTTAATGCACATCAGCTTTTATTAAATGGCTGCTACTGAGATGGTGAAGTTCAGGAAATGGTAGGCCAGCCCATTCCCTTTAATGATGTTGGCTGATTCACAATTGGAGTAATTTCAGATTTATGAGATTTAAAGCATCCATATGTCCTATTTCCTGAAGAATTTTTAATAAAGAAATGAATGTATGTGCCATTTCAATCTAATCAGAACAGAACCACTAACTGAATAATGTACATTCTTTGCCTGAAATCAAATTTCACCAACCTGGGAGTGTTACTGTGGACAAAAGTACTTGGAGTTTATCTATCAAGTAAACGAAAGTCTTTCGCCACTGATTTGTGAGGTATCCCCTCCCTACTAGGTACTTTTGTAACAACAAATTATGGTAAAATGATGATTTAAATAAAACTTGAGATGCTGCAGTCACATGTTATTAGCATTTAGATCATAAGCACTTTTTTAAATGTTTGTTTCATTAAAAGGGCAAGTTTGGAGATTGATATAAGTTATCCAAATTTTTTTATGCAGAAACTAGACAAAGTTTGCCTGGAACCCTGAGAACCATAGCATTTGAGATCTGGAAGGAGGCTTTGAGCAAAGCTTTTCTGGAGGGAGGGATGGAGAAGTAAGGAGAGCAAGGAGCTGAGAACCTAGAGCTTTAACTCCCCTGGTCACCATCATCTAGCATGTGGTGT
Source organism: Hylobates moloch (assembly GCF_009828535.3). NCBI lineage: Eukaryota > Metazoa > Chordata > Mammalia > Primates > Hylobatidae > Hylobates > Hylobates moloch. The sequence goes on along the minus strand of NW_026652297.1, from coordinate 17,183,118 downwards.
TAGGCCCATTAGGGAACTCCTGAGCCCACTGTTTCCTTCTCTGTAATTGGAGAGGCTGATGACTCATATGCCTACCTGGAAAGTAGTCAGCATGAAGTGAAACATCCTAAGAGCATTTTGTGAACTATAAAGTCCCTTGTCAGGGTGAGTTGTTATTATTAACATTGTCTAGAAAGGCCCTCCTCACTTTTCAGAAGAGCAGAAGCGTGCAGTGACTTGCCCAAAAGCATTATTTGGTAAAACTAGGCCTGAAATCCAAGATGTTCCAACCTCCAGTCCAGATTCTTCCTGATCCTGTGGGACATTGAGAGAGCCAGGAGGGAGATAGTGAGTGCAATGTTAAGGCCACCACTGGCTTCTGGGCAACTTGGTTACATTACTTTGCCTTGTAATTTCATGGGAAAACATAATTACAGGCCAGAAGTGATGATGCTGGATAAGCAGCATCAGCATTGCAGCTGGGCCTGCTGAAGAAAAGAAAACCCACATGATGTGGGGTACACAGTTCACCAAGGTCCCCTGAATGAAAATAATTTGTAGCCAAAAAAGGGTAACAGGACTGTCTATAGGGGAACAACCTCTCTTATTAAAATGAAAGAGCTAGACAGATAATTTTAAAACTGAGAAGGGCTCTTGTCCAAATTGACTATTTCCCTCCCAAAAAAGTATCCTTGTCTTGTTTTCATTCCTGCTGTTTCTAGCATGTCTAATGTCTGAGTGCGTGTCTACCCTTAATGTCTAGTTCAAACATTAGGAAAAGCACGCCCCCTTTTTTTTTTTTGTTTTCTCTTAGTCATGTTTAAGTTTTCTAAAGAATTTTCCTATATATCAAAGGCAGGCAAAAAACAAAGCAGAAGTAATAGAATAATCATTAAAGCTGTCAAATTGGTGGAGCCAAGATTTAAATCTCAGAGTATCTGCCCCCAGAGCCCTTGCTTTTTTGAGTTCATTAAATGCAAAATAACACTTGCATTCTTAAAACAGGAATTACACACACACCAGAGTCAAGGGGCTTAGAACCCTCATGGAGATTTATATTTATGCACAAAGAAATCACATGTTTTTCCCTGTGTTCCCAGACCCAAAATATCAACTACCCAGGCTAACCAAGAAGTATCACATAAGCATTAAGCTATTAATACCAGGTTGCTAGGCTGCCAAAAAAAAAAAAAAAAAAAAAAAAAAAACACTAATAAAAAGCAGTAGTCTGATGTCTTCACTGAGCCTTATATTTGTCCAGATCTCTGTCCCAGTCCTTGTAGGGAGATGGACAGGCGGGAGAAGGAACGTGCCTAAGCCAAAGCAACCCGTGTGTCAGTGAGCGGTAGAGTAGGACAGGGGGGACTTGGGGGCTGTTGATGGACAGTGGGGCTGAGAGCTGGCACAGAAGGATTAGGAGCACACATAGAGGGAGTGTCCAGGATGACTGTCAGAAATTAGGTTAGAATGCAAAGCATGTCAAGCTAATTCTCAAGTATAGAATCTCTGCAGACAACTTTCTCATCAGGTAGAAGGAAGAATAGAGGGTACAAGCCAGTGAGAATGACAGCCTCTCTAGTGATATCAACTATCCCCACTTTCTTAATGGTCGGGGGGATGGTGGTGATCTAGTCCCCAGATAACCAGTCAAGACAATAGAACAAGGCCCAGGTCTGAGCTTAAATTCTCAGATCCTCTTGGTCTCTGAAGGAGGTCCAAACAATATCAGGCTAACAGCTTTTTCTTAAATGCATGCAGATACGCTAATAATGCTCATTAGGCTTATAGCTCACTCGAATTTAATTCAGAGTATTTCATTTGTGTCTTCGCTGTAGTTGCCAGGACAGATGTGTGCGTGGCTCAGGCACACTTCCCTCTGCCTGAGACAGATGTCAGGGTATTGGACCATGCTGGCACAGCGCCAGCATGTTTATTAGCAAAAATAGATTGTCAGCCTTCTTTCCCCATCTAAGGGTTTTCATTTTTGTAGTTAAAATGCAAATCCCAGCTCAGAAAAAGAGGCAGATTTTGAGGGAGGTAGAGGAAGATGGAGGAAGTACAGTGAAAGAAGAGAAGAAAATAGAAAGTGATTGAAAGAAGAAAGAGGGAAAGCTTCCGGCTTGTCGCTTCCTTGCGCTAAACATGAGCTAGATGATTTCTGATTCTCACACATAACTGGCATTTACCTGGGGGTGGGGGGGAGACTAAAAATGCAGAATCCTGGGCCCCACCCCAGAACTACTAACTTCGTAAGGCCAGGGAACTTTATTTTTAAGCTCCCTGGGAGATTCTCAGTCACTTCAGCAGTAGGCTATGGGTCAGTCTTGAGAGCCAGTGGGCTGAGGCAATCTCTAAGGTTTCTTTCTAGCCTTAAGAACTGTAAGAAGAGAGCAAAAGGAGTGGTGGGGACCACATGAACACAGAGGGCACACACTGCTGTATTCATGTTGCTTTACACTGCAGAAGAAGCACCCCTCCAGGCGAAAGCTGATAAGATACTGAGATCAGAGAATGAGGAAAGGAAGGAATGTTGGTAGTTTGTGTTGGTGTGTTGATGTTGGTATTGACACCTCTTTTCCATTACTGGAGATACTTATTTCACTAAATGTGCACAAGTCCCTGACAAATGAGAGTAATGCATCCCTACCTTGTAAGTCTCAGATGCTTTGATCTCTTTGTCCAGCCATCTAATCTGCCAAGATGCTCTGAGCTCCTGCCCTCCCCTGATGGGCCACACTACTGGAGAGAATTGGAGTAGGTAGAAAGGAGGTGGTAGCCCCACTGACTTTAGACTCTCTTCCTGGCTTCTGGCTGCTGAAATCTCTCTCTTCATCTGTCTTTCTCTTTGAAGATAGTTTTTATTAGTAGGATTCTATTAACTCTCTGGGTAGAGCAGACAACCCTCCCAGCTCTGCCAGAAGGACCAAGTGATTTGTTTCAATCAGAGGCCCAGGAAGAATGTTTCTTCCAACGCCTTCCCCTCGCCCTCTCCAAGCCTTATCAAAACTTCTTTGACTTACAAAAGCAATACAGAATGTCTGGAAAGCAGAAGATCCTCTCAACCCAATACAACTATGTTTATTTCATCTAGTCCCCTGATTAATTTTCATATTCATATTTTACCTAGAGCGCTTGTGATTTTATGGAACTTTTTTCTTCTTTCTTGACAATCATTTGTAAAAGCTGTAAAATTCTTCTTCTAGAAAAGGTACCACTTTGTTTATCAAATGCTTACCTAGTGCTTCCTGTGTATCAGGTACATAAATATTATAATAAATATTAATGCAGTTCATTCTCATAATATTTATAAATTTGTTTCACACTCAACCATATTATGCCCATGTTACAGGTGAGGAAACCAAGGCTGAGAGGTTAGGCTACCTGCCCAAGGACAGGACTCACACAGTTGTGAGTGACAGAGATGGGCATGTGCTCAGCTGTGCTCATAACCACTATGCTATGGTGGCATTTTATTTAACCACCTTTCTACTGTTTAATATTTAAACTGCTTGTAGTTTTTTATAATTATAAAAACTGCAAAGACCATCGACTGCCTGTGGCATTTTATTCTTCTGGATTATTTGTTTAGGATAGGTTTTCCAAGAGATCTGCCTGCGACACTTGCTGTTTTGAGCTGACAGACAGGGGTGACAGTCTTACATGAATTCTCATTGGGGAAATCTGAACTTGGGGAGAAGGAACACTTTTTCATGAGTTTGTTAGTGCTTGATTCATGGCCAGTGTGATCTAGGAACAATAAGGGGAAACTATAAAGCTCACAGTTTAGTGAAGATGAAGGCTTCAGATGTTGGATGATACCTTGCAGCCAGCTAGTGCTCAATTACTGTCTCCTGGTTGACTTGGCAGCCGTAAAGCCCCTCTTTAAATAAGAAAAACTGTTTTATTTATTTCAGTAGGGATATAAAAACAGAAAAGCTCTTTAGTGGGAGATAGATTAACCAACCAGTTGAGCTTAGTCCTTCTCCTTCAACCTGGATGTTTTGACATCCTGTAGACAGAAGTTTGGTTTGGAGGTCAAACTGTGTTCTCTAGAATTTCTGTATAGATGGGGTTGGAGTTGGCAGTCCTTTTGGAAGGGGGTGCTAAGGGGACTTGTGAAGCTGTGTTTGCATGGCAAGCATAGGTTTTCCCTTCTGCAGTACGTTTATATAGAAGATGACTTGGAGCAGAGGAGCTCATGGAGATTATGCCCCCATCATGCTTAAGGTTTTCCAGCTGATGTTGGGCCAAAATTGTCAGAGGTCTTGATATCTCACAGGGCATTTCTTTGTGTTTTCTCATATATGACACAGTCCCACTGTTCTTCTTTGCTTAGAATGATATCATAATATCAAAAACTGAAGACAGTTTCCGTTTGGGAGAGCCAGGCCATCATATATCTTCAAGCCAACACACACACACTCTTCTGGCAGAGGGACGTTCTTCTGGACCATCCCACTTTTAACAATCATACATCTGTTCCCCATTCTTCCCAAATATAAATGTAATTACCATATCCCATTAGCACATTTTATTAAAACAGTCTTCCTATCACATAGAAGTGATAAATCTGAAAATCAGAGTTGAAAAAAGTGGAATGTCAGAGTAAGAAGAAATAGACATAGCTGATTTCTACCCCTAAGTGTTCAGGTAAATTGCAGTGAGCTGAAGAGGCCTCAATGAAGTGTGTTAATGGCATAGTTAGAATCGGTAGACTACTTCATTGGTCCACACCTTCCCTTACTCCATAGCTCACTGTATCATTTATCAAGCACTGAAAGCCTCCAAAATGTTTGTTTAAATAAGCAAGAATACTCTGTGGCTGGTATGGGGGGGTGGGTGGTGGTCCTGACCACATTTTAAGAATGTAAAATGAGTAAGTAAATAAGACCTGAAGGAGAGGGATTAATGTCCGTAGGCAGTATGCAGCATACCTGATGGTGTTGCCTGGCAACCTACAGCCAGTCCTGCAGCAAGAGTCCCAGAGAAAGAGGGGAATTGAGGATGTGTTCAGATGAATTAGGTTTATCACCCCACCCCTGTTTTTTTACTGTGGCTGCAACTGGGTAAGGGACCTCTTTTTAAAAATGTAGCTGGGATTTGTTTTCATCAGATGTGGTAAGACTTGCAGACATGGAAATGACTGTCATGAAGGAAGAAGTTTATACTCACAGATCCCTGGAAAGAGGAAGTACTGCACACCATGTAGGGCCACATGGGGAAGCACCAGGTTTAATGAGGATGCAGAGAGCCTTTTTGTGGTTTTTATGAAAAGAAATGGGTAAGACAGGGTAAACCATGGTAGACAGGTTTAGTTTGAATGATTTTAGTGGGCTCTGGGCTATAGGGATTGTCCCTAGTTGCCAGGTACCTAGCCCTGGGGTGATTAGGGCTGAGGGATAGTGTCCTGGACTGCAAGAGACTGATTAAAGGAGATGAGGGGTGGGAGGTATATGAACTCTGGTTTGGTGGATTTGCACATCAAAGGTGTGCTTGCAGACAAGTTTACTATCTCTAGGAATTATCTAACCCTGGAAGGGTCAACCCCTACCCAGATGCAGAAGGCCTCAGATGCCACAGCATAAGAATAAAGAAAAAAAAATACAATTAATACAGACGCCAGTACACACACACACACACAAGTTCTACTCTCTGTTTTGAGACATAAGAGGCATCTCTGTTTTAGGGGCTGATGTTCACAGAGCATGTAAGGAACCTTAAAGAGTATTATTGGAAGATCTCCTATTCCCTGTCCCTTTGATGCCAAGTACACATCCTGCAAGTCTGCAGTCAGTTCTAATGCCAAGCAAGGTGCCTCACTTCATTCTTCTTTCAAGATTTGCTCTTAGGACCTAATGAACATTAAAGGATTTTATACAACAGTAGCATGTATTCCATGAGTCACAGGCTTGAAAGAATAACTCCAAGAAGTGCAGGACTCCTGTCTGGTCATTTTGGTTGTCTCAATGCAGGAAAGCGGAAAATGCATTTTTCTCAGCTCACCTCACAGGTTTAACCAGAGTTCAGGCATGAACTGTGTCATTTCCTATCATGCACAGTGGGCATTGCTGAAAAGTATTATCTGGAAATACTATGTTATGCCATTGTTGAATTAGTTTCAGTAATGAGAATAAACATTTGCAGAGCCCTTTGTGTTTGTAAAACAGTTTACAAGCACCGGTTGACTCACTTGTTAATAATTACTTTGGGGGATTCTTAACAACGCATACTTAGGAGATAAAAGTGATGATTTGGATGGGATTAGGGGAAAAAACAATAGAAAAGCATTTAACACAGTCATTTTCAGTTTTATACTCTCTGCAAGCCTGTACCGACTAACTTTATCATTTTCATTGAATTTCATCCCATATTCCTAATATTCAAAGACCGGCACAAATACACTCAATGTTGGGTAAAATCATGGTTTAAGCTTTACATTATCACTCTTTCTTGTTGCCATTTCATGTCTTGATTTGCATATAGCGTGGGTGCAACTCAGGAAGCCCTCCACAAACACACCCACCCAACTACCATGGAGACAGGAAGCCCAGCTCCCTGCCCTTCCTCTGCCTCTGATGTAATGGATGACCCTGAGAACTTCACTGCATCTCTAAGCCTCAGTGCTCCCACCTGTAAAATGGCTGAGGAAAGAAGGATGCAGGGCAAATGGGGGAATCTATAAATTCACAAATCTATGATCTTGCCACTATCATTGTCTAAAGCTCAAATTGGCTCTTAAATCTGGTGAATCCATGATCTTGCCACTTATGTTGTCTGAAGCTTGGAAGTGTAATGCTGTGCATCTCACTGCTCATTTTCTTATTAAAACCCAAACTGTGACACATCAGTGTAACCACATGAGTGCATGCATGCGTGTGCACAGGCGTGCGCACACACACATACACACACACACACACACACTGCTTACCAAACTTTACCTAGGAGGGAATTTACACCATTGGTGAACTGCAGATATTCCAAAAACACTTAAAAATGTAAAATTTCAAATATCTCTTGAATATTCTTTTTCTTTTCTTTTGAGACAGAGTCTCGCTCTGTCGCCCAGGCTGGAATGCAGTGGCGTGATCTCGGCTGGGTTCACACCATTCTCCTGCCTCAGCCTCCCGAGTAGCTGGGACTACAGGCACCTGCCACCACGCCCGGCTAATTTTTGGATTTTTAGTAGGGACGGGCTTTCACCGTGTTAGCTAGGATGGTCTTGATCTCCTGACCTTGTGATCCTCCCACCTCAGCCTCCCAAAGTGCTGGGATTACAGGCCTGAGCCACCGCACCTGGCTAATATCTCTTGAATTTTCTATTCTAATCTCAGTTTGATATTACAGTATTTTTACTCGAATTGTTGGGTAACATTGACCCTTTAGATCAATGTTATCCTACTTCAGGCCACCCCACACATGCACCATGCCTGCTCTCCAGTATAAGAAGAGTAGTTGAAGCCTCATGCTCCACTTATTTGACGCCTCGGTGAACCCTAAGTCTGAAGTTAGGTTGCAGATCGAACAGTGGACTTCATTTCCTCTGCTCTGTTTTTAAATTGTCTCTTGATGGGTTCTTAAACCCATCTACTGGTAAAGCCTGAAGTGCTCCAGGAAATATGATAAGAACCAAAGACATGTTTGAGAATAAAGCTATTCTCTGGGGAGGTTTTCCATGACACTCATCTTCAACTTTACTGTATAACTCTTAACTGATTTTTTAGTGGTGGTACATATCTCAATAATAATCACTGTGTTTATATATTATTTAGGGTTATCTTTGAAGCACTTTTGATGTTTTTGAGCAGTAACCACCATTTTTTGAGTATGTACATGTTACACAGCCTGTCATACACCAATCATGTCAGTCAGGATCCCCACAGGGAACAGATGGCACTCAAATGGGGTAAGTGGGTAAGTTTGGACCTTTCAAAGGCAGTGTTTCATAATAACGACAAATCTCATGGATAATGAACCTTATCAAGGTTTTCCATAAACAATTCTTTTCTGGTACCTTCCTAAGCATTTCAGTATGTGTAGAAAATTAGTGTAATTTAATAAGCTGCTGATTCAGTATCCTGAAAATAACTTCCTAATGTCCCCCTTCTAAAGTAAAAAATCTTAAGCCCCAAAGGAATCTGGTCATTGTTTATTCATTACTCATTCATGAATTATGTTATCTTAATGAACATGAAAGCATGCCCTAGTCATAAACATACACACACACACACACACACACACCCTTAAAAATGAATATTGTTAACTTACCCAAGATTGATTGATCAAATCACATGTAATAATGTGATAATTCACTTTGAAAAACTTTCTGCTATCATAACGAGATATCAAGTGACTCCAATTTTAATTGATTAAAAAATCTATTGGAAAGACAAATGATTCTATAGTAATGTGGTTGCTGTTTCCTTCCTGCCCAAGCAGGAAATTGGAATCTCTTTCTGTTAATGTAGCTTCTAATTTTATTCTTGGCTTGGGGCTTTCCTTTTCTTAGGCTCATGCTACATAATCCAGCATAGCCATGTGGTAGCTGTTATTTTCAGTAAGTCTCACGATTTGAGATCCAGCTTCACCAACCCATAGTAATATGGCTCTGCCATGCTAACAACTTCTCTGAGCCCAAATCTGCAAAATGGGAATAATTCTCAATTTTGTTGGCTGTCATGATGTTTAAATAGGACAATGTAAGAAAATGAACCAGCATAATACCTAGTGCATAAAAGGAGTTCAAGAAATGCTCAATTCTTTACTTTTCCCTCATGTATATAATACGCTGTGGTCATCTCACTCTAAGACAGTGGTTTATGGACATTCTGATTCAGCCATGATCATAAAGAATGGTCTGACAGAGAAGTCTCATATATTGCATGTTCCTTCTAAACTTGGCTATACTGACACTTTTAACAGCTTTAGTTAAGTATATATTGCATGTCGTCAAATTTACCCATTGTAGGTATACAGTTAAATTATTTTCATAAATGTATGGGGTTATGTAACCCTCAGTATAGTCCAGTTACACAACATTTCTATCACCCCAAAAAGTTTCTTTATTGTGCCCATTTATAGCACTTCACTCCCACCTCCAGCCCTAGGCAACCACTGAGCTGCATTTTTCTCTGTAAATTTACCTTCTCCAGATTATTCATATAGATGAAATTATACATTCTGTATAGTCTCTTGCATCTGGCTTTTTTACTATGCATAATGTTTTTGAGGTTTATTCATGTTATAGCCTGTATCAAAATTTCATTCCTTTTTATTATGTAATAATATTCCATCATAAGGATATGCCACAGTTTGTTCACCTATTCACTAGGCATTGGACATTTGGATTGTGTCCAGTTTTTGTCTGTTAACAATAATGTTAGGCCGGGTGCAGTGGCTCATATCTGTAATCCCAGCACTTTGGGAGGCTGAGGCAGGCAGATAATTTGAGGACAGGAGTTCAAGAGCAGCTTGACCAACATAGAGAAACATTCTCTCTATTAAAAAATCCAAAAACAACCGGATGTGATGGCGCACGCCTGTAATCCCAGCTACTCGGGAGGCTGAGGCACGAGAATCACTTGAGCCTGGGAGGCAGAGGTTACAGTAAGCCAAGATTGCACCACTGCACCCCCAGCCCAGGCAACAGAGCAAGACTCTGATTCAAAGAAAGAAAGAAAGATGCCTATAAACATTCCTATACATGTCTTTGTGTGTACATGTTTTCACTTCTCTTGAATAGATTCCTAGGAGTGAAATTGCAGTGTTGTATGGTTTGTGTTTAACTCTTTAAAACTGACAAATTGTTTTCCAAAGTGGCTGTACCATTTTACATTCCCATCAGCAATATATAAATATTACAGTTTCTCCCCATCAGCACCAATACTTGTATTGTCTTTTTTGTTACAGCCATTCTAGTGAATATGAAGTGATATTCATTATGGTTTTAATTTACATTTCCCTAATGACTAATAATATTGAGCATTTTTCAGTATATTTATTTGCCATCCATATGTCTTCTTTGGCGACAAGTCTATTCATATATTTTGCCCATTTTTTAATTGGGGTGTAAGAGCACAATTTATTATTGAGTTGTAACAGTTAGTTATATATATTCTAGATATAGGTCTTTAGCAAACCTATGTTATGCAGATATTTTCTCCTGTGGCTTATATTTTCTGTCTGTGGCTTATATCCTTATTTTCTTAATAGTATTTTTTGAAGCACAAAACTTTTTAATTTTTATTGATGAAGTTCGATTTATTGAGTTTTTCATTAATGGTTTATGCATTTGTTCTCATATTTGACAACTCTCTGCCCAACACAAAGTCACGGAGATTATCTCCTGTGTTTACTTCTAAAAGTCTTATAATTTTAACTCTTACATTTCAGTACCATATTGTGTTAATTTTGGTATATAGTGTGAGGTAAGAATCTAGTTCATTAATTTTGCATATGGCTTTCTAGTTATCCCAACATCACTTGTTGAAAAGACTTTTCCCTCCTTCATTTTTTTTTATTATACTTTAAGTTCTAGGGCACATGTGCACAACATGCAGGTTTGTTCCATAGGTATATATATGCCATGTTGGTTTGCTGCACCCATCAACTCATCATTTACATTAGGTATTTCTCCTAATGCTATCCCTCCCCCATCCACCCACTCCATGACAGGCCCCAGTGTGTGATATTCCCCACCCTGTGTCCAAGTGTTGTCATTGTTCAGTTCCCACATATGAGTGAGAACATGCGGTGTTTGGTTTTTCTGTCCCTGTGATAGTTTGCTGAGAATGATAGTTTCCAGCTTCATCCATGTCCCTGCAAAGGACATGAACTCATCCTTTTTTATGGCTGCATAGTATTCCATGGTGTATATGTGCCACATTTTCTTAATCCAGTCTATCATTGGTGGAGATTTGGGTTGATTCCAAGTCTTTGATATTGTGAATAATGCCACAGTAAACATAGGTGTGTGTGTGTCTTTATAGTAGCATGATTTCTAATCCTTTGGGTATATACCCAATAATGAGATAGCTGGGTCAAATTGTATTTCTAGTTCTAGATCCTTGAGGAATCAACACATTGTTTTCCATAATGGTTGAACTAATTTACACTCCCACCAACATTGTAAAAGTGTTCCTATTTCTCCACATCTTCTCCAGCATCTGTTGTTTCCTGACTTTTTAATGATTGCCATTCTAACTGGCGTGAGATGGTATCTCATTGTGGTTTTGATTTGCATTTGTCTGATGACCAGTGAAGATGACCACTTTTTCATGTGTCTGTTTGCTGCATAAATGTCTTCTTTTGAGAAGTATCTGTTCATAACCTTTGCCTACTTTTTGATGGGATTGCTTGTTTTTTTTTTCTTGTAAATTTGTTTAAGTTCTTTGTAGATTCTGGATATTAGCCCTTTGTCAGATAGGTAGATGGCAAAAATTTTCTCCCTTTCTGTAGGTTGCCTGTTCACTCTGATGGTAGTTTCTTTGCTGTGCAGAAGCTCTTTAGTTTAATTATGTCCCATTTGTCTATTTTGGCTTTTGTTGCCATTGCTTTTGGTCTTTTAGTCATGAAGTCCTTGCCCATGCCTGTGTCCTGAATGGTATTGCCTAGGTTTTCTTCTAGGGTTTTTATGGTTTTAGGTCTACCATTTAAGTCTTTAGTCCATCTTGAATTAATTTTTGTATAAGGTGTAAGGAAGGGATCCAGTTTCAGCTTTCTACATATGGCTAGCCAATTTTCCCAGCACCATTTATTAAATAGGGAATCCTTTCCCTATTTCTTGTTTTTGTCAGGTTTGACAAAGATCAGATGGTTGTAGATGTGTGGTGTTATTTCTGAGGCCTTTGTTCTGTTCCATCAGTCTGTATATCTGTTTTGGTACCAGTACTATGCTGTTTTGGTTACTATAGCCTTGTAGTATAATTTGAAGTCAGGTAGCCTCCAGCTTTGTTCTTTTTGCTTAGGATTGTCTTGGCGGGCCCTTTTTTGGTTTCATATGAACTTTAAAGTAGCTTTTTCCAATTCTGTGAAGCAAGTCATTGGTAGCTTGATGGGGATGGCATTGAATCTGTAAATTACCTTGGGCAGTATGGCCATTTTCACGATATTGATTCTTCCTATATATGAGCATGGAATCTTCTTCCATTTGTTTGTGTCCTCTTTTATTTCATCGAGCAGTGGTTTGTAGTTCTCCTTGAAAAGGTCCTTCACATCCCTTGTAAGTTGGATTCCTAGGTATTTTATTCTCTTTGTAGCAATTGTGAATGGGTGTTCATTCATGATTTGGCTCTCTGTTTGTCTGTTATTGACATATAGGAATGCTTGTGATTTTTGCATATGGATTTTGTATCCTGAGACTTTGCTGAAGTTGCTTATCGGCTTAAGGAGATTTGGGGCTAAGATGATGGGGTTTTCTAAAAAGACAATCATGTCATCTGCAAACAGAAATTATTTGACGTCCTCTTTTCCTAATTGAATACCCTTTATTTCTTTCTCTTGCCTGATTGCCTGGCCAGAACTTCCAACACTATGTTGAATAGGAGTGGTGAGAGAGGGCATCCTTGTCTTGTGCTGGTTATCAAAGGGAATGGGTCCACTTTTTGCCCATTCAGTATATTGGCTGTGGGTTTGTCATAAATAGCTCTTATTGTTTTGAGATATGTTCCATCAATACCTATTGAGAGTTTTTAGTATGAAGGACTGTTGAATTTTGTTGAAGGCCTTTTCTGCATCTCTTGAGATAATCATGTGGTTTTTGTCGTTGGTTCTGTTTATGTGATGGATTACGTCTATTGATTTGCATATGTTGAACCAGCCTTGCATCTCAGGGATGAAGCCCACTTAATCGTGGTGGATAAGCTTTTCGATGTGCTGCTGGATTGGTTTTGCCAGTATTTTATTGAGGATTTTCGCATCAGTATTCATCAAGGATATTGGTCTAAAATTCTCTTTTTTTGTTGTGTCTTTGCCAGGCTTTCGTATCAGGATGATGCTGGCCTCATAAAATGAGTTAGGGAGGATTCTCTCTTTTTCTGTTGATTGGAATAGTTTCCAAAGGAATGGTACCAGCTCCTCTTTGTACCTCTGGTAGAATTCGGCTGTGAATCCATCTGGTCCTGGACTGTTTTTGGTTGGTAGGCTATTAATTATTGCCTCAATTTCACAGCCTATGATTGGTCTATTCAGAGATTCAACTTCTTCCTGGCTTAGTCTTGGGAGGGTATATGTGTCCAGGAGTTTATCCATTTCTTCTAGATTTTCTAGTTTATTTGTGTAGAGGTGTTTATAGTATTCTCTGATGGTAGTTTGTATTTCTGTGGGATCAGTGGTGATATCCCCTTTGTCATTTTTTGTTGTGTCTATTTGATTCTTCTCTCTTTTCTTCTTTATTAGTCCTGCTAGCAGTCTATCAATTTTGTTAATCTTTCCAAAAAACCAGGTCCTGGATTCTTTGATTTTTTGAAGGGTTTTTTGTGTGTCTATCGCTTTCAGTTCTGCCGTGATCTTAGTTATTTCATGCCTTCTGCCAGCTTTTGAATTTGTTTGCCCTTGCTTCTCTAGTTCTTTTAATTGTGATGTTAGGGTGTCAATTTTAGATCGTTCCTGCTTTCTCTTGTGTGCATTTAGTGTTATAAATTTCCCTCTACACACTGCTTTAAATGTGTCCTAGAGATTCTGGTACGTCGTGTCTTTGTTCTCATTGGTTTCAACCTTAATTTTTTTCTACCTTAATTTTGTTATGTACCCAATAGTCATTCAGGAGCAGGTTGTTCAGTTTCCATGTAGTTGTGCGGGTTTGAGTGAGTTTCTTAATCCTGAGTTCTAATTTGATTGCACTGTGGTCTGAGAGACAGTTTGTTGTGATTTTTGTTCTTTTACATTTACTGAGGAGTGCTTTACTTCTAATTATGTGGTCAATTTTAGAATAAGTGTGATGTGGTGCTGAGAAGAATATATATTCTGTTGATTTGGGGTGGAGAGTTCTGTAGATGTCTATTAGGTCCACTTGGTGCAGAGCTGAGTTCAAGTCCTGGATGTCCTTGTTAACCTTCTGTCTCGTTGATCTATCTAATATTGACAGTGGGGTATTAAAGTCTCCCATTATTATTGTGTGGGAGTCTAAGTCTCTTTGTAGGTCTCTAAGGACTTGCTTTATGAATCTTGGTGCTCCTGTATTGGGTGCATATATATTTAGGATAATTAGCTCTTCTTGTTGAATTGATCCCTTTACCATTATGTAATGGCCTTCTTTGTCTCTTTTGGTCTTTGTTGGTTTAAAGTCTGTTTTATCAGAGGCTAGGATTGCAACCCCTGCTTTTTTTTTTTTTTTTTTTGCTTTCCATTCTCTTGGTAGATCTTCCTCCATCCCTTTATTTTGAGCCTATGTGTGTCTCTGCACGTGAGATGGGTCTCCTGAATACAGCACACTGATAAGTCTTGACTCTGTCCAATTTGCCAGTCTGTGTCTTTTAATTGGGGCATTTAGCCCATTTACACTTAAGGTTTATATTGTTATGTGTGAATTTGATGTTGTCATTATGACGTTTGCTGGTTATTTTGCCTGTTAATTGATGCAGTTTCTTCATAGCATCAATGGTCTTTACAATTTGGCATGTTTTTGCAGTGGCTGGTACCGGTTGTTCCTTTCCATGTTTAGTGCTACCTTCAGGAGCTCTTGTAAGGCAGGCCTGGTTGTGACAGAATCTCTCAACATTTGCTTGTCTGTAAAGGATTTTGTTTCTCTTTCATTTTTGAAGCTTAATTTGGGTGGATATGAAATTCTGCATTGAAAATTCTTTTCTGTAAGAATGTTGAGTTAGGTGGAGCCAAGATGGCCGAATAGGAACAGCTCCTGTCTACAGCTCCCAGTGTGAGCAACACAGAAGACGGGTGATTTCTGCATTTCCATCTGAGGTACCGGGTTCATCTCACTAGGCAGTGCCAGACAGTGGGCGCAGGACAGTGAGTGCAGCACACCGTGTGCGAGCCGAAGCAGGGTGAGGCATTGCCTCTCTCGGGAAGCACAAGGGGTCAGGGAGTTCCCTTTCCTAGTCAAAGAAAGGGGTGACAGACGGCACCTGGAAAATCGGGTCACTCTCACCCTAATACTGTGCTTTTCCAACGGGCTTAAAAAATGGCACAACAGGAGATTATATCCCACATCTGGCTCGGAGAGTCCTACACCCATGGAGTCTCATGGATTGCTAGCACAGCAGTCTGAGATTAAACTGCAAGGTGGCAGCGAGGCTGGGGGAGGGGCGTCCGCCATTGCCCAGGCTTGATTAGGTAAACAAAGCAGCTGGGAAGCTCGAACTGGGTGGAGCCCACCACAGCTCAAGGAGGTCTGCCTGCCTCTATAGGCTCCACCTCTGAACGCAGGGCACAGACAAACAAAAAGACAGCACTAATCTCTGCAGACTGAAATGTCCCTGTCTGACAGCTTTGAAGAGAGTAGTGGTACTCCCAGCATGCAGCTGGAGATCTGAGAAAAGGCAGACTGCCTCCTCAAGTGGGTCCCTGACCCCGGAGCAGCCTAACTGGGAGGTACCCCCCAGTAGGGGCAGACTGACACCTCCCATGGCCAGGTACTCCTCTGAGACAAAACTTCCAGAGGAACGATCAGACAGCAGCATTCGTGGTTCACGAAAATCCGCGGTTCTGCAGCCACCGCTGCTGACACCCAGGCAAAAAGGGTCTGGAGTGGACCTCTACCAAACTCCAACAGACCTGCAGCTGAGGGTCCTGTCTGGTAGAAGGAAAACTAACAAACAGAAAGGACATCCACACCAAAAACCCATCTGTACATCACCATCATCAAAGACCAAAAGTAGATAAAACCACAAAGATGGGGAAAAAACAGAGCAGAAAAACTGGAAACTCTAAAAAGCAGAGTGCCTCTCCTCCTCCAAAGGAACCCAGTTCCTCACCAGCAACGGAACAAAGCTGGATGGAGAATGACTTTGACAAGTTGAGAGAAGAAGGCTTCAGACGATCAAACTACTCCGAGCTACAGGAGGAAATTCAAGCCAAAGGCAAAGAAGTTAAAAACTTTGAAAAAGAATTAGACGAATGTATAACTAGAATAACCAATACAGAGAAGTGCTTAAAGGAGCTGATGGAGCTGAAAGCCAAGGCTCGAGAACTACATGAAGAATGCAGAAGCCTCAGGAGCTGATGCGATCAACTGGAAGAAAGGGTATCAGTGATGGAAGATGAAATGAATGAAATGAAGCAAGTAGGGAAATCTAGAGAAAAAAGAATAAAAAGAAACGAACAAAGCCTCCAAGAAATATGGAAATATGTGAAAAGACCAAATCTACGTCTGATTGGTGTACCTGAAAGTGACGGGGAGAATGGAACCAAGCTGGAAAACACTCTGCAGGATATTATCCAGGAGAACTTCCCCAATCTAGCAGGCAGGCCAACATTAAGATTCAGGAAATACAGAGAACGCCACAACGATACTCCTCAAGAAGAGCAACTCCAAGACACATAATTTTCAGATTCACCAAAGTTGAAATGAAAGAAAAAAAAGGTTAAGAGCATCCAGAGAAAAAGGTCGGGTTACCCACAAAGGGAAGCCCATCAGACTAACAGCGGATCTCTTGGCAGAAACTCGACAAGCCAGAAGAGAGTGGGGGCCAATATTCAACATTCTTCAAGAAAAGAATTTTCTTTTTTTTTTTTTTTTTGAGATGGAGTCTTGCTCTGTCACCCAGGCTGGAGTGCAGTGGCGCGATCTCGGCTCACTGCAAGCTCTGCCTCCCAGGTTCACACCATTCTCCTGCCTCAGCGTCTCCGAGTAGCTGGGACTACAGGCGCCCGCCACCACGCTCGGCTAATTTTTTGTATTTTTGGTAGAGACGGGGTTTCACCATGGTCTCGATCTCCTGACCTCGTTATCCACCTGCCTCAGCCTCTCAAAGTGCTGGGGTTACAAGCGTGAGCCACCGCACCCGGCCAAGAAAAGAATTTTCAACCCAGAATTTCCTATCCAGCCAAACTAAGCTTCATAGGTGAAGGAGAAATAAAATACTTTACAGACAAGCAAATGCTGAGAGATTTTGTCACCACCAGGCCTGCCCTAAAAGAGCTCCTGAAAGAAGCACTAAACATGGAAAGGAACAACCGGTACCAGCCACTGCAAAATATGCCAAATTGTAAAGACCGTTGAGGCTACGAAGAAACTGCATCAACTAACGAGCAAAATAACCAGCTAACATCATAATGACAAGATCAAATTCACACACAATGACATTAACTTTAAATGTAAATTGGACTAAATGCTCCAATTAAAAGACACAGACTGGCAAATTGGATAAACAGTCAAGACCCATCAGTGTGCTGTATTCAGGAAACCCATCTCACATGCAGAGACACACATAAGCTTAAAATAAAGGGATGGAGGAAGATCTACCAAGCAAATGGAAAACAAAAAAAGGCAGGGGTTGCAATCCTAGTCTCTGATAAAACAGACTTTAAACCAACAAAGATCAAAGGAGACAAAGAAGGCCATTACATAATGGTAAAAGGATCAATTCAACAAGAAGAGCTAACTATCCTAAATATATATGCACCCAACACAGGAGCACCCAGATTCATACAGCAAGTCCTGAGTGACCTACAAAGAGACTTAGACTCCCACACAATAATAATGGGAGACTTTAATGCCCCACTGTCAACATTAGACAGATCAATGAGACAGAAAGTTAACAAGGATACCCAGGAATTGAACTCAGCTCTGCACCAAGTGGACCTAATAGACATCTACAGAACTCTCCACCCTAAATCAACAGAATATACATTTTTTCAGCAGCACACCACACCTGTTCCAAAATTGACCACATAGTTGGAAGTAAAGCTCTCCTCAGCACATGTAAAAGAACAGAAATTATAACAAACTGTCTCTGAGATCACAGTGCAATCAAACTAGAACTCAGGATTAAGAAACTCACTCAAAACTGCTCAACTACATGGAAACTGAATAACCTGCTCCTGAATGACTATTGAGTACATAACGAAATGAAGGCAGAAATAAAGATGTTCTTTGAAACCTACGAGAAGAAAGATACAACATACCAGAATCTCTGGGACACATTCAAAGCAGTTGCGTAGAGGGAAATTTATAGCACTAAATGTCCACAAGGGAAAGCAGGAAAGATCCAAAATTGACACTCTAAAATCACAATTAAAAGAACTAGAAAAGCAAGAGCAAACACATTCAAAAGGTAGCAGAAGGCAAGAAATAACTAAAATCAGAGCAGTACTGAAGGAAATAGAGACACAAAAAACCCTTCAAAAAATTAATGAATCTAGGAGCTGGTTTTTTGAAAAGATCAACAAAATTGATAGACCACTAGCAAGACTAATAAGAGAGAAGAATCAAATAGACATAATAAAAAATGACAAAGGGGATATCACCACCAATCCCACAGAAATACAATCTACCATCAGAGAATACTACAAACACCTCTACGCAAATAAACTAGAAAATCTAGAAGAAATGGATAAATTCCTTGACACATACACCCTCCCAAGACTAAACCAGGAAGAAGTTGAATCTCTGAATAGACCAATAACAGGCTCTGAAATTGAGGCAATAATCAATAGCTTCCCAACCAAAAAGAGTCCAGGACCAGATGGATTCACAGCCGAATTGTCCCAGAGGCACAAGGAGGAACTGGTACCATTCCTTCTGAAACTATTCCAATCAATAGAAAAAGAGGGAATCCTCCCTAACTCATTTTATGAGGCCAGCATCATCCTGACACCAAAGCCGGGCAGAGACACAACCAAAAAAGAGAATTTCAGACCAGTATCCTTGATGAACATTGATGCAAAAATCCTCAATAGAATACTGGCAAACCGAATCCAGCAGCACATCAAAAAGCTTATCCACCATGATCAAGTGGGCTTCATCCCTGGGATGCAAGGCTGGTTCAACATATGCAAATCAATAAATGTAATCCCGCATATAAACAGAACCAAAGACAAAACCCACATGATTATCTCAATAGATGCAGAAAAGGCCTTTGACAAAATTCAACAACCCTTCATGCTAAAAACTCTCAATAAATTAGGTATTGATGGGATGTATCTCAAAATAATAAGAGCTATCTATGACAAACCCACAGCCAATATCATACTGAATGGGCAAAAACTGGAAGCATTCCCCTTGAAAACTGGCACAAGACAGGGATGCCCTCTCTCACCACTCCTATTCAACATAGTGTTGGAAGTTCTGGCCAGGGCAATTAGGCAGGAGAAGGAAATAAAGGGTATTCAATTAGGAAAAGAGGAAGTCAAATTGTCCCTGTTTGCAGATGACGTGATTGTATATCTAGAAAACCCCATTGTCTCAGCCCAAAGTCTCCTTAAGCTGATAAGCAACTTCAGCAAAGTCTCAGGATACAAAATCAATGTACAATAATCACAAGCATTCTTGTACACCAATAACAGACAAACAGAGAGCCAAATCATGAGTGAACTCCTATTCACAATTGCTTCAAAGAGAATGAAATACCTAGGAATCCAACTTACAAGGGACATGAAGGACCTTTTCAAGGAGAACTACAAACCACTGCTCAATGAAGTAAAAGAGGATACAAACAAATGGAAGAAGATTCCATGCTCATATATAGGAAGAATCAATATCGTGAAAATGGCCATACTGCCCAAAGTAATTTATGGATTCAATGCCATCCCCATCAAGCTACCAATGACTTTCTTCACATAATTGGAAAAAACTACTTTAAAGTTCATATGGAACCAAAAAAGAGCCCGCATTGCCAAGTCAATCCTAAGCCAAAAGAACAAAGTTGGAGGCATCACACTACCTGACTTCAAACTATACTACAAGGCTATAGTAACCAAAACAGCATGGTACTGGTACCAAAACAGAGATATAGATCAATGGAACAGAACAGAGCCCTCAGAAATAATGCCGCATATCTACAACTATCTGATCTTTGACAAACCTGACAAAAACAAGAAATGGGGAAAGGATTCCCTATTTAATAAATGGTGCTGGGAAAACTGGCTAGCCATATGTAGAAAGCTGAAACTGGATCCCTTCCTTACACCTTATACAAAAATTAATTCAAGATGGATTAAAGACTTACATGTTAGACCTAAAACCATAAAAACCCTAGAAGAAAACCTAGGCGTTACCATTCAGGACATAGGCATGGGCAAGGACTTCATGTCTAAAACACCAAAAGCAATGGCAACAAAAGCCAAAATTGATGAATGGGATCTAATTAAACTAAAGAGCTTCTGCACAGCAAAAGAAACTACCATCAGAGTGAACAGGCAACCTACAAAATGGGAGAAAATTTTTGCAACCTACTCATCTGACAAAGGGCTAATATCCAGAATCTACAAAGAACTCAAACAAATTTACCCCATCAAACAACCCCATCAAAAAGTGGGCAAAGGACATGAACAGACACTTCTCAAAAGAAGACATTTATGCAGCCAAAAAACATATGAAAAAATGCTCATCATCACTGGCCATCAGAGAAATGCAAATCAAAACCACAGTGAGATACCATCTCACACCAGTTAGAATGGCCATCATTAAAAAGTCAGGAAACAACAGGTGCTGGAGAGGATGTGGAGAAATAGGAACACTTTTACACTGTTGATGGGACTGTAAACTAGTTCAACCATTGTGGAAGTCAGTGTGGCGATTCCTCAGGGATCTAGAACTAGAAATACCATTTGACCCAGCCATCCCATTACTGAGTATATACCCAAAGGACTATAAATCATGCTACTATAAAGACACATGTACACATATGTTTATTGTGGCACTATTCACAATAGCAAAGACTTGGAACCAACCCAAATGTCCAACAACGATAGACTGGATTAAGAAAATGTGGCACATGTACACCATGGAATACTATGCAGCCATAAAAAATGATGAGTTCATGTCCTTTGTAGGGACATGGATAAAACTGGAAACGATCATTCTCGGTAAACTATCGCAAGGACAAAAAACCAAACACTGCATGTTCTCACTCATAGGTGGGAATTGAACAATGAGAACACATGGACACAGGAAGGGGAACATCATACTCTGGGGACTGTTGTGGGGTGGGGAGAGTGGGGAGGGATAGCATTAGGAGATACACCTAATGCTAAATGATGAATTAATGGGTGCAGCACACCAAAATGGCACATGGATACATATGTAACGAACCTGCACATTGTGCACATGTACTCTAAAACTTAAAGTACAATAAAAAAAATAAATAAATAAATAAATAAATAAATCGACAAATTACAGCCAAAAAAAGTGCATTTATCTATTATGACTAGAGATAAGGAATAACTAAAAAGATACCTGTTTGCTTATGTGTTCTACATAAAAAAAATGTCTTCATATGGGCAGGCTGGGGCTCATGTAGGTTCCACTGTTATTGGGTTCCATTTATCTCTTACATTGTTTTAAAACTTTTAATTGACAGGGACAATTCTATGTGTTTATCATGTGCAATGTGATGTTTGAAAGTATATTTACATTATGGGATGACTAAATTTAGCCAATGAATATGTACATTACCTTCCTTGGTTATCAATTTTGTGGTGAGAATGCTCCTTCACTCCTTTAGCATTTTTCAAGGATACAATATATTGTTATTAACTATAGCCACCATGTGGTACAATAGGAATACAATATGTATTCCTTATATTTAACTGAATTTTTGTACTCTTTAACTAACATCTCCCCAACTCCCCCACAGCCCTAGCTGCCCCAGCCCCTGGTAATCACCATTCTGCTCTTTAGTTCTGTGAAATTAACATTTTGCTTAGATTCCAGATGTGAATGAGACTGTATGGTGTTTGTCTTTCTGTGCCTGGCTTATTTCATTTAATATAATGCCCTGCAGTTTCATCTGTGTCATTGCAGATGTGTCCCATTTATCTTTATGCTCCACATCTTTGTCATTTTTCTTCACAAACCCCTACGGTCTGAGACAGCAGAGGCAGTTCCAACCACCACATATACATTGACTACCAAAAAGCGGAATAAAGACTTGTTTAAAAAGCCATTCCATTGGAATGGCACTGGCTCTTCTCTCAGGACTGTCTGAGCCACGTTCAACTGTTGTTCACATGGAACCCTTCTCCACTTCGGCCTTCAAAGTTCTCATTAAAAAGTATGAACAATGTGTTTCAGTTGACTATATTGCGTACTTTTTTGCTGAAGACTTTTTCTGTAAACACAATTGCCTTGTTCAGCTTTGTTGTAAACTGACTTACCATAAGATGCACTGTTGATTCGCTTTCTGATGTGTGTTTGATAAGAGTGTTAAAATAAAAGCTTAAAAAAAAAAGAATGTTGAATATTGACCCCCACTCTCTTCTGGCTTGTAGGGCTTCTGCTGAGAGATATGCTGTTAGTCTGATGGGCTTCCCTTTGTGGGTAACCTTACCTTTCTTTCTGGCTGCCCTTCACATTTTTTCCTTCATTTCCACCTTAGTGAATCTGACAATTATGTGTCTTGGGGTTGCTCTTCTCGAAGAGAATCTTTGTGGTGTTCTCTGTACTTCCTGAATTTGAAAGTTGGCCTTGCTAGATTGGGGAAGTTCTCCTGGATAATATCCTGAAGAGTATTTTCCAACTTGATTCCATTCTCCCTGTCACTTTCAGGTACACCAATCAAATGTAGATTTGGTCTTTTCACATAGTCCCATATTTCTTGGAGGCTTTGTTCATTTCTTTTTACTCTTTTTTCTCTAAACTTGTCTTCTCACTTTATTTCATTAATTTGATCCTCAGTCACTGATACCCTTTCTTCCACTTGATCGAATTGGCTATTGAAGCTTGTGCCTGTGTCACAAAGTTCTCATGCCATGGTTTTCAGCTCCATCAGGTCATTTAAGGTCTTCTCTATGCTGTTTATTCTAGTTAGCCAGTCGTCTAACCTTTTTTCAACGTTTTTAGCTTCCTTCCGATGGGTTAGAACATGCTCCTTTAGCTCAGAGAAGTTTATTACCAACCTTCTGAAGCCTACTTCTGTCAACTCATCAAAGTCATTCTCCGTCCAGCTTTGTTCCATTGCTGGCGAGGAGCTGCAATACTTTGGAGGAGAAGAGGCACTCCGGTTTTTAGAATTTTCAGCTTTTCTGCCCTGGTTTCTCCCCATGTTTGTGGTTTTATCTACCTTTGGTCTTTGATGATGGTGACCTACAGATGGGGTTTTGGTGTAGATGTCCTTTTTGTTGATGTTGATGCTATTCCTTTCTGTTTGTTAGTTTTCCTTCTAACAGTCAGGTGTCTCAGCTGCAGGTCTGTTGGAGTTTGCTGGACATCCGCTCCAGATGCTGTTTGCCTGGGTATCACCAGCAGAGGCTGCAAAACAGCAAATATTGCAGAACAGCAAATATTGCTGCCTGATCCTTCCTCTGGAAGCTTCATCCCAGAGGGGTGCCCACCTGTATGAGGTGTCTGTCAGCCCCTACTGGGAGATATCTCCCAGTTAGGCTACACAGGGGTCAGGGACCTACTTGAGGAGGCAGTCTGTCCATTCTCAGTGCTCAAAGCCATGCTGGCAGAACCACTGCTCTCTTTAGAGCTGTCAGACAGGGATGTTTAAGTCTGCAGATGTTTCTGCTTTCTTTTGTTCAGCTATGCACTGCCCACAGAGGTGGAGTCCTAGAGTCAGTAGGCCTTGCTGAGCTGTGGTGGGCTCCACCCAGTTTGAGCTTCCGGGCCACTTTGTTTACCTACTCAAGCCTCAGCAATGGCGGACGCCTCTCCCCCCCACAAGGCGGCAGCCTCGCGAGTGGATCTCAGACTGCTGCACTAGCTGTGAGCAAGGCTCCGTGGGTGTGGGACCCACCAGGCACGGGAGAGAATCTCTTGGTCTGCCGGTTGCTAAGACCATGTGAAAAGCGCAGTATTTGGGCAGAGTGTCCTGTTTTTCCAGGTACAGTCTGTCACAGCTTCCCTTGGCTAGGAAAGGGAAATCCCACAACCCCTCGCACTTCCCGGGTGGGGCAACACCCCGCCCTGCTTCAGCTCACCCTCTGTGGGCTGCACCCACTGTCCAACCAGTCCCAGTGAGATGAACCAGGTACCTCACTTGGAAATGCAGAAATCACCCGTCTTCTGTGTCGATCACGCTGGGAGCTGCAGACCAGAGCAGTTCCTATTGGGCCATCTTGGAATGGAGCCCTCCCTCCTTCATTTTATTGTCTTAAGAATGACATTCTCTTACATAACCACAGTAGAATTACCAATTTTACTATATCTCTATCTAACATTGTTACAATGCTTTCATCTAATCTATTATCCATATTCTAATTTTATCAATCAGTATGTGCATTATAACATATTTTCTTCCTAAGCAAGACCCAATCTAGGACCACAAAATTTACTTAGTTTTCATTTCTCTTTAATCTGGAACGCTTGTCTAGCCTTTCTTTGCATTTATAGCATTAACAGTTTTGAAAATACATTTTCAAAATTTCTGGATAATTTCTGCAAATACATATATATAATTTTTTTTTTTTTGAGACAGAGTCTCTCTCTGTCACCCAGGCTGGAGTGCAGTGGTGCGATCTCAGCTCACTGCAAGCTCCGCCTCCCGGGTTCGTGCCATTCTCCTGCCTCAGCCTCCCAAGTAGCTGGGACTACAGTCGCCCGCCACCGCGCCTGGCTAATTTTTTGTATTTTTAGTAGAGACGGGTTTTCACTGTGGTCTCAATCTCCTGACCTCATGATCTGCCTGCCTTGGCCTCCCAAAGTGCTAGGATTACAGGCATGAGCCACCGCACTCGGC
This sequence comes from Hylobates moloch, assembly GCF_009828535.3. Lineage (NCBI taxonomy): Eukaryota > Metazoa > Chordata > Mammalia > Primates > Hylobatidae > Hylobates > Hylobates moloch. The sequence continues at coordinate 17,158,345 of NW_026652297.1, read as the reverse complement.
CAAATTTTTTAATAATTTAAAATGTGCTTTAAGATACATTTTTAAATAAATATTCTTTCTCTCTTCTTTGTCTGACGTTTCCTCCTGATTCCATTCGTGCTGTGCCTCCCAAGTCGGAATACCACTTAGTTGATGCCATATCCTTCTAGTGCACCCTTTCTGGACACATGCAATGTCCATCTGCCCTTCATTGATGTTAATTTTCATCACCCAATCAAGATGTTGTTCGGTTTCCCCACTGTGTAATTACTATCTTCCCCTTGCATTTAGTAAGTCCTCGGACTTCTTTTTTGGACCAGCACATTTAGATTTCTCTCAGTGTCCCTGGAAAAGAGAGGAACTGCTCTTCTGCTTGCAACACAGTAATTGCTAACCCCTGTGAAGAGAGCATTTATAATGGCATTAATGCCTGAAGACCTTTTTAATGTGTATTTAAAGATTTTCCCTAATGCATGGATGATTAGAATTAGAGAAAGCTGCTACCGATTGGATGACAGTTTTCTTATCCACTATAATCTAGTACAAAAATAACTCCTTTCTGCTGTCTTATTAATATCTCTAGTCAAGAAAACTTCTCTGATTTGATTCCTGCCATGCTTGTTCATGAATAAATGGATGGAGCTGTGTTCCTGCAGGAATTTTTAAGAGTTTATTTTTTTCTGTTTCATCAAATGAAGATAAATGAACATCTTGAAAGAAAAGAAGTGGCTCGGACTTTACTGGAAAGAGTAATACTTGGAAAAAATATTTCTAATAGCTTGGGAAAATAAAAAGGATGATGACAACTCTGAAGTGTATGCCATCTCTCATCAGTATCTCTCATCCAGTTAATAGGAGAGGATGGCAGCTTTGTTATTAAATCATGTAGATGCTAATTGAAGGCACAACCAAATAGAAGGATCACTTGCCTTCAAAAGCGCTTTTAGATTATTAGCTGTGATTTCAGTGATGGAACGCAATTTCCAGATCAACTCCAATTCTTAGACTGATAATTTTCCTAGGAACATGCATGTTTTGGGAAAGAATGGTTGTATAACTGGTCCTCATTAAGAACCCTCATTTTCCAAGTCACTTTTGCCTCTAAAGTCTAAGTATTCCCATTATACATTACAGCCAAGGTCACCTGAGAGCTGTGATGTGCACACTAAAGCCATTTCTCCACCTAGTCCCTCAGTGTCTATGACTGTTTGGGATCTGCTGGTGCTTTGTAGCATGGAATCCACCCTGGTAATTGGTGGATGGATAGCTTTGTCCAAAAGTCTATGGGACAAGAACAGACAGCATCAGTTCAGATTTTGAAATGACCTAGTCCTTAGAAATAGCTCATTCCAACACCAAAAGCTTATTACTATTGATATAACTCTCTGAAAGAAATAACAGTGACAACGACAACCTGGATTTGCATAGCTCTTTGCTCTTTCAAGACACTCTTGGAAACATCTTTTTTCAGGCAATATAGCCAAAATGCCTTAGTTTAAAACTTGGTACCACCATCCACTGACTATATAATCTCAAACAAAGTTACTTAATCTTGTTTTGTCTCGGTTTTCCTATCTGTAATATGGAGACAATAGTGGATCCCTATTAATAGGTTGTTGTAAGAACTAAAGATAACATCAATCAAGTGCTTAGAGCAATGCACACAGGAAGTGCTTAATAGAGGTTAAGTATTGTTGTCCTTATCCTATTATTCTACTGGAGAAAGTAAAGGCATGGATTAATATCCTGTTTTTACGGTTGAAGAAGTAACCAGTGGTTCAGTAACTTGCCTAAGATCACATAGTAATTGATAGGTGACCCACAATAAAGAGAAGCCACTCAGAGCTTTTGAGTCCTGCTTTATAGGTCCCTGGGGAGGGTCCCTCCTCCCTCCAATCTTTTGTGCATTTCATTAACTTAAATGACTGAAACACAGAAAGCCCTGAGGACCACACCTGGGTCTATGGAAGGAGGCCTGGACCAGCCTGTGTCCCCACAGAAATGCTTGGCCCCTCACCCCAGCCCCCAGGCCCATGAGAGCTTGGATCTGTGGTATCAGCCAAACACAGATTCCATAAAGAGCCAGACAAGATGGGGACACTAACAACACAATCTCCACTGCTTCTGCCTCTTCCAGGCCCACAGCTACCCCAGCAGGAAGTCTTGCTGATGTGCTGGTTTCACCAAACCCAACAGCCACAGTGGCTGTAGCAAAAGTAGTTAAGTCTGTCTCAGAAATAAAGACCAAGGAAGTAGCCGAGAGATGGATTTTGTAACTTTAGATCTTTAGGGAATGAAAACTATTAACCCAACTTTGGCAATGGACAACCCCTACAAATACTTGTTTGCAAAATCACTTTATTTTATATTATAGATTAACATTAAATGAGTAAGGAATACATAATGGAGTGAACATTGGTGTTACACATTTATATTGAGACATAAAAAGCATGTATACATACTCTGCAGCTTTAGCTAGTACATGTCCTCAAAATAGACCTCTGCACTACTAAGATCCAGAGACATCTTAAAGCCCTGCAGCCTTTCTTGTAACACACAAATAATCAAAAAGAGAGACTAATAAAAAGACAAACATTTCTTCCGGTAATCAGCTGCTCTGGAGTCACTGTTTCATTAGGTATTCCATTCATCACACAAAATAAGGAGAATAAATAGAAACACACATATAGGGAAGAGGGAGATAAATAAACATGAAATAAAACAAATGAAGTATGTACCCCACATTCTTGCAAAAAATCATTAGGTTGAGTGATTCCCTTTGAGTGGTGAGACTATGGGCACTCAGTTTGGTTCCCTTCTTTGTATAGATATGAACATATTTTACAATGGAAACTGAAAAAAGTACATTTTTAAAGTACCTTTAAAAGAAAATTGGTACCCAGTGGGTGCCAGTTGTAAGGGTATACACTGAAGAGGCTACATCTTTAGCATCATCACTTAGGGAGCTGTGTGGTCATCAGGTTTATCCCAGTGAAAGTGTGCTGAACTATCACTTGAACATCATTATGCCTAGTGCTTGTCAAGAAAGGTCTGAACCTTAGATACTGAAGACCTTCCCATTATAAGGCAGGGAGAGGAAAAAGATTTAAAAACACGTATAAACATCTTTTCTTTGTGGATAAAGAAGTGTGGCCAAACTCTATACCTTACCAGTAACTCTGGAATGTTTTGAGAATGAGCCAAAATGTCAGATTCTATCCAAACAGCCTAGCTGGCAAGGTCCCCAGGGACCCAAATCAGACCCAAGGTTAGCATACTGGTCCTCAGTTTGTAGTGGGCAAGACCTCAGGGTGAGCTGAAGAACAGGGCCTTGGGTGATGCCAAATTCAAAGGCCAGACAGACCGTCTACGTGAGTTGACATAGACAGAGCAGGAAAATCTGAATACCAAGCCAGAAGATAGAGCCCAGGGAAATTAAATTGTGGGTGGGAGAAAATTCCCTCTGTAAGTGAAAGGGATCTGCAGCAACCTCTTTTAGCATAAAAGAACGCTACTGAAAATTCCAGTGTGGCCAGGATGGGAAGGTTTGTAGATACCTTTGTGCTTGTCAAAGTGAGGATTTATTTAAATGTGAACTACAGCTGTTGTTGTGAGTGATTGAAAAGCATTCTAAGTTCGTGGACTGACAAACATCCTCTGTGTATCCACAGCCCTATTGTTACCCATCTAATTCAATGATAGGGACGTTGAAAGGGATTTGTATCCCCAAGGAATATATGCATTGCTGTTACTGTATTACTGTGATGGCCTTTAAAAAAACTGTGTACTATTCTCTTGATACAAGATACTTGACAGGCTCTCAGCAAAATACTGAGCTTTTACCACCTTTACTAAGTCAGCAATGACCCTGTCTCAAAGGGTGAAAAAGGGAAATTTTTGCTAAATCTTGAAGATCTTGGCATATATCAATAATATGACTTTTATAAGAAATGAGATTCTACAAATTGTGGGTAATAGATTTACACATTTCCCAGATGGCTTACAGAATAACAGACTGGAAACAGAACTTAAATTATAGGCAGGAACGTAAACACCAGACCTAATTTTGAAAATAAGCAGAATAGAAATGTGACGAGCATTAACAAACAGTAATTGCTTGCAACCTTTAATGTCATCTTGGCTAGAGATGTTATTTGGTGTGAATGCCCCAAATAATAAGAACCAAAAGGGTTTATTTTCAATATAACTCAATCCAGCAGATACGAATTGAGTACTTTCTATACGCCAGACACCATTCTAGGAGTTGGGGACATAGCAGCAAACAAAACTGAAAAAGTCCTTTCCCTCATGGTACTGATATTCTACAGGGGAAAGACTAGTGAACAGGAATAAAGAAGTAAAATGTATAGTATGTTAGATAGGGATACATGCAATGAAAAAAATGTAAAGCCAGAAAGGAGAATATATGTGTTGAAGGATAGTACTCCAGTTGGAAAGGAGAAAAATTCAGCCAGTAGTCTAATTTTGGAACAGAAATGGGTTCCAAAGTGGGAGGCAGGAGGCCAGTCATTTCATTCTCTGGATTTCCCTATCTATCAAGTGAAGCAGACTGTGGGATCTTTGTCACAAACAAGCTCTTACAGTTCAGATTGCTGGTGGTGCTTTGCTGTGTGACACAAGGGAAATTAAGAAACACATTGGATTTCAAACTTTAAAAGTGACACACCAAGTAGTGTTCTTTTGTGCCAGTAAAACAAAGCCACAGATTGCCCAGAGGGAGACTTCTGCCTTGGAGTGAACGCCCCTGGAAGACACTACCCTGGTACTTTCCACTCCAGTGACAGCATAGGGGAGGAAAAATGGGGATAGTAACTGGTTTACATCTCAAGGATATTATAGGCTCATAGTTGCTTCTTTTTAACATTTTTTCGTTAGAATTACCATCTGTTAGGCACTGTCATTTTTCAAACCCATTTTATAGATTAGGTAATTGGAAAATAAAAATTAAGCATCTTGCTGAAAGCTAGTTGCAATCCAAGAATTTAAAACCAGATCTGTCTGATTCCAGAATCTATAAACTTTCCATGACACCCAGCCATGTTCTCATAAGTACCTCATTTTTTACTCTAAAAATCTCTCCCAGATGAGGGTGCACTCAACAAAATCTGAAGTGGGACACTATACAGGACAAATGACCTGTCTTTCTCAGCAAATAAATTATAAGAAAAAAGAGAAAGGGAAAATAACATATAGATTAAAAATTACTTAAGAGGGGGAGTTCTGGGAAGATGGTGAATCAGAGACAGGACTGACATGCAGCTCCCACTTGGATGGACAGAATAGCTTGTGGAGACTCACACCATGGAATTTTGTTCCAGGAACCACTGCAGGAGCATACCAGGAAAACCAAAATAATTACTAGATCCTTTGAAAGAAGCAGCAAATTCTGTGAGATAGGCAAAAAAAAAAAAAAAAAATTCAGGGGAAATGTATAGCTTGGGGCTAGGTCTGAGTCCTGTGGACAGGCTGCCTGGAGATAAACTCAGCGCTGTTCACAGGCCACAGTGAGTGAGAGACTGGCCTCACCAAATGCATGGGAGCTGGGTGAGGCCCTTCACAACTGGCTTTCCCTCACTTCTGTGGTGACAGAGGCAGCCCTAATCCCCTCTGGAACATAACCCCATTGGCCCAAGAACCACCCTTTATCCCCCATGGTAGCTACGGCAAGCCCTGCCCAAGAAGAGTCTGAGCTGGGTCCTGCCTAACACTGCCCCCACCTGACGATTTTTCTCTACCTGTCCCGGTAGCCAATCACGAAAGACATAAACTCTTGGGAGCTTTATGACCCTGACCATTGCCTCAAAAACCTGAACACTTATCCTGGCCAACTTAGGGCAAGCTTATACCCCCTTCTGTTGCAGCTGGTGCTTTCTTGAAAGCATGACCTCCTGGCTGTAGGCCAACAAACTCAGGACATTACAGCAACTCATGACAGAACAACCCTGCTGCAAGGAAGGAGAAAACATCTAATTCCATTGCATGCAACACTCTGGCTGACCAGTGGTCCTGAGTCTGTCCACGTGACAACTTCACTGCTAACATAACTAGCATTCAAGAAAGCTAGTACACTAAACATATCTAAAACCAAGGACTCTCAGAGTCTACTTCACTCCCCTGCCACCTCCACCAGAGCAGGTGCTGGTATCCATGGTTGGGAGACCTGAAGATGGATTGCATCACAGGACTCTTTGCAGACATTCCCTAGCGCCAACCCAGAGCCTGGTGGCCCCATTGGGTTGCTAGACCCAGAAGAACAACAATCACTGCAGTTTAGTTCACAGGAAGCCCCATCCCTAGGGGAAGGGGACCCTTCATGGGACCTTCATGGGTCCTTCATGAGACCACCTCATGGGACAAAAGAAACTGAAGAGCAGCCCTTTAGTTCCAGATTTTTCCACTGAAATAGTCTACCCAGATGAGAAGGAATCAGAAAAGTAATTCAGATAATATGACAAAACAAGGTTCTGGCTGGGCGCAGTGGCTCATGCCTGTAATCCCAGCATTTTAGGAGGCTGAGGTGGGAAGATCACTTGAGCCCAGGAGTTCAAGACCAGCCTGGTCAACATAGACTCCATCTGTACATTTAAATAAAATAAGGTTCTATAACACTCCAAAAAGACCATACTAGCTCCCCAGCAGTGGATTCAAACCAAGAAGAAATATCTTAATTTGCCAGATAAAGAGTTCAGAAGGCTGATTATTAAGTGACTCAAGGAAATACCAGAGAAAGGTGAAAACCAACTTAAAGAAATTAAAAAATATATACAGGATATGGATAAAAAATGCTCCAAAGAAATAGCTATCATAAAGAAAAAAAAAACAATCACAACTTCTGGAAATGAAAGACACACTTAGAGAAATACAAAATGTATTGGAAAGTTTCAACAGTAGACTCAAACAAGTAGAAGAAAGAACTTCAGAGCTTGAAGACAAGTTTTTCAAGTTACCCAATGAGAAAAAGACAAAAACAAAACAAAATGAACAAAGCCTCCAAGAAATTTGGGATTATGTTACATACCCAAATGTAAGAATAATTGGTGTTCCTGAGGAAGAAGAGAAATCTAGCAGTTTTGAAAACATATTTGGGGGAATAATCAAGGAAAACTTTCCTGGCCTTGCTAGAGATCTAGACATCCAAATACGAGAAGCTCAAAGGACACCTGGGAAATGCAACACAATAAGGTCATCACCCAGGCGCGTAATCATCAGGTTATCCAAAGTCAAGACAAGGAAAGAATCTTAAGAGGTGTGAGGCAAAATCATCAGGTAACCTATAAAGGAAAACCTATTAGATTAACAGCACATTTCTCAGCAGAAACCCTACAAGCCAAAAGGGATGGGAGTTCTATCATTAACCTCCTCAAACAAAATAATTGCTAGCCAAGAATTTTGTATTGAGCAAAAACTAAGCTTAATAAATGTAGGAGAGATAAAGTCTTTTTCAGACTAACAAATGCTGAGAGCATTTGCCACTCTCAAGCCAGCACTACAAGAAATGCTAAAAAGAGTTCTAAATCTTGACACAAAACCTTAAAATACACCAAAATAGAATCTTCTTAAAGCATAAATCTCACAGGGCCCATAAAACAATAACACAAAAAAAAGGTATTCAGACAACAACTGGTACAATGAATAAAACAGTATGTCACATCTCAATAACACTGAATGTAAAATAGCTTAAATGTTCCACTTAAAAGATAGAGAATGGCAGAATAGATAAAAATCCACCAACCAACTATTTGCTGTCTTCAAGAGACTCACCTAACACATAAGGACTCACAGAAACTTAAGGTAAAGTGGTGGGGAAAGATATTCCATGCAAATGGTCACCAAAAGTGAGCAAGAGTAGCGATTCTTGTATTAGACAAAACAAACTTTGAAGCAACAACAATTAAAAAAGACAAAGAGGGACATTATATAATGATAAAAGGATCAATCCAACTGGAAAATATCACAATCCTAAATATATATGCACCTAACATTGGAGCTCCCAAATTTATAAAATAATTATTACTAGACATAAGAAATGAGATAGAGAGCAACACAAAAATACTCCACTGACAGCACCAGACAGGTTATCAAGACACAAAGTCAACAAAGAAACAATGGACTTAAACTATGCCCTAGAACAAATAGACTTAACAGATATTTGCGGAACAGTCTACCCAACAACTGCAGAATATATATTCTTTTCATCATCACATGGAACATTCTCCAAGATAGACCATACGATAGGCCACAAAACAAGTCTCAATGAATTGAAGAAAGTCAAAATTACATCAAGTGCCCTCTCAGACCACAGTGGAAAAAAACTGGAAATTAATTCCAAATGGAACCCTCAAAACTATAGAAATACATGGAGATTAAATAATCTGCTCCTGAATTATCTTTGTGTCAACAATAAAATCAAGATGGAAATTAAAAATCCTTTGAACTGAATGATAATTGTGACACAGCTTATCAAAACTTCTGGGTCACAGGAAAAGTGGTGCTAAAAGGAAAGTTCATAGCATTAAATGCCTACATCAAAAAGTCTGAAAGAGTACAAAGAAACAATCTAAGGTTACACCTCAAGGAACTAGAGAAACAAGAACAATCCAAACCCAAACCCAGCAGAAGGAAAGAAATAACAAAGATCAGAGCAGAATTAAATAAAATTGAAACAAAAAAATACAAAAGATAAATGAAACAAAAAGCTGGTTCTTTGAAAAGATAAATAAAATTGATAGACCATTAGCAAGATTAACCAAGAAAAGAAGAGAGAAAATTGAAATAAGCTCAATTAGAAATGAAATGAGAGATATTACAGCTGACACCACAGAAACACAAAAGATCATTCAACACTACTATGAACACCTTTACACGCACAAACTAGAAAATCTAGAGTAGATGGATAAATTCCTGGAAATACACAACCCTCTTAGATTAAATCTGGAAGAAGCAGAAACTCTGAACAGACCAATAACAAACAGTGAAATTGAAAAAGTAATAAAAAAATTAACAGCAGAAAAATCCAGGACCAGACAGATTCACAGCTGAATTCCATCAGGCATTCAAAAGATTGATAACAATCTTACTGAAACTATTCCAAAAGATAGAGAAACATGGAAGCCTCCCTAAATCATTCTGTGAAGTCAGTATCACCCTAATTCCAAAACCAGGAAAGGACATAACAAAAAAGAAAACTACAGACCAATATCCCTGGTGAATATAGATGCAAAAAACATCAACAAAATACTAGCTAACCAAATCAAACAATGTATCAAAAAGATAATAAACCATGATCAAGTGGGTTTTATACCAAGGATGCAGGGATGGTTTAACATATACAAATCGATAAATGTGATACATCACATAAACAGAATTAAAAGCAAAAATCATATGACCATCTCAATAGACACAGAAAAGCATTTGACAAAATCCAGTATCCCTTTATGATTAAAACCGAAGTTGGCATAGATGGGGCATACCTCAAGGTAATAAAAGCCATCTATGACAAACCCACAGCCAACATTATACTGAACAGTGAAAAGTTGAAACCATTTCCCCTGAGAACTGGAGCAAGACAATGATGCCCATTTTCTCCACTTCTATTCAACATAGTACTAAAAGTACCAGCCAGAGCAATCAGACAAGAGAAAGAAATGAAGGGCATCCAAATCAGTAAAAAGTAAGTCAAACTGTTACTGTTCCCCAATGATATGATTATATACCTAGAAAATCCTAAAGATTCATCCAAAAAGCTCCTAGATCTGATAAATGAATTCAGTAAAGTTTCAGAATACAAAATCAATGTACACAAATCAGTAGCACTGCTATACAGCAACAGTGACCAAGCTGAGAATCAAATCAAGAACTCACCCCTTTTACAACAGCTGCAAAAAAATAAAATACTTAGGAATATACCTAACCAGGGAGGTGAAAGATCTCTACAAGGAAATCTACAAAACACTACTGAAAGAAATTATAGATGACACCAACAAATGAAAACACACCTCATGCTCATGGATGGGTACAATCAATATTGTGAAAATGACCATAATGCCAAAAGCAATCTACAGATTCAGTGCAACTCCCATTAAAATACCATCATCATTCTTCACAAAACTAGAAAAAATAATCCTAAAATTCATATGGAATCATAAAAGACCCCACCTAGCCAAAGCAATACTAAGCAAAAAGAACAGATCTGTTGGCATCACATTACCTGACTTCAAACTATACTACAAGGCCATAGTTACCAAAACAGCATGGTACTGGTATAAAAATAGCCACTTAAACCAATGAAACAGAATAGAGAACCCAGAAATAAAGCCAAATATTTACAGCCAACTGATCTTCAACACAGCAAACAAAAACATAAAGTCAGGAAAGGACACCCTGTTCAACAAGTGGTGCTGGGATCATTGGCAAGCCACATGTAGAAGAATGAAGCTGGATTCTCCTCTCTCACCTTATACAAAAATCAACTCAAGATAGATCAAAGACTTAAATCTAAGACCTGAAACCGTAACAATTATAGAAGATAACATACATTGGCTTAGGCAAAGAGTTCATGACCAAGAATCCAACAGCAAATTGAACAAAAAGGTAAATAGATGGGGCCTAATTAAACTAAAAAGCTTCTGTACAGCAAAAGAAATAATCAGCAGAGTAAACAGACAACCCAGAGAGTGGGAGAAAATTTTCGCAAACTATGCATCTGACAAAGGACTACTATCCAGAATCTTCAAGGAACTCAAACCGGTCAGCAAGAAAAAAACAATCCCATCAAAAAGTGGGCAAAGGACAAGAATAGACAATTCTCAAAAGAAGATATACAGATGGCCAACAAATAAATGAAAAAAATTTTCAACATCACTAATTATTAGGGAAATGCAAGTCATTACCACAATGAGATACCACCTTATTCCTGCAGTAATGGCCATAATTTTAAAAAATCAATAAATAACAGATGTTGGAATGGATGTGGTGAAAAGGGAACACTTTTACACTGTTGGTGGAAATGTAAACTAGTACAACCACTATGGAAAACAGTACGGAGATACCTCAAAGAACTAAAAGTAGAACTACCATTTGATCCAGCAATCTCACTACTGGGTATCTACCCAAAGAGTAAGAAGTCATTGGCTGAATGCAGTGGCTCACGCCTGTAATCCCAGCACTTTGGGAGGCCAAGGTGGGTGGATCATGAGTTCAGGAGTTCAAGACCAGCCTGGCCAAAATGGTAAAACCCTGTGTCTACTAAAAATACAAAAATTAGCTGGGCATGGTAGTGAGCACCTGTAATCCCAGCTATTTGGGAGTCTGAGGCAGGAGAATTGCTTCAACCTGGGAGACGGAGGTTACAGTGAGCTGAGATCGCACCACTACACTCCAGCCTGGGCAACAGAGCAAGACTCTGTCTCAGAAAAAAAAAAAGAAGAAGAAGAAGTCATTATATGAAAAAGACACAAACACATGCATGTTTATAGCATCACAATTCACAATTGCAAAGATATGGAACCAGCCTAAATGCCCATCAACCAACAAGTGGTTGGGTGGTGAAATGTATATGTACACCATGGAATGCTACTCAGCCATAAAAAAGGAATGAAATAATGGCATTCAAAGCAAGCTGGATGGAGTTTGAAGACCATTATTCTAAGTGAAGTAAGTCAGGAATGGAAAACTAGACATCATATGTTCTCATAAGCAGGAGCTAAGCTATGAGGGTGTAAAGGCATAAGAATGATATAATGGATTTTGGGGATTCAAGAAAAAAATGTGGTAGGTGGGTGAGGGATAAAACTATGCATTGGCTACACTGCTTAGGTGATGAGTGCACCAGAATCTCAGAAATCATCACTAAAGAACTTTTCCATGCAACCAGACACCATCTGTTCTGCCAAAACTCATGAAATTTTTTAAAAGTAAAAATAAAAATTACTTAAGAGACAACAAATATCAATATTTGCACCTTATTCAGATCCTGACTCAAACTGTTTAAAATCAATACATGTTAGCCAGATGTAGTGGCATGTGCCTGTAGTCCTAGCTACTTGGGAGGCTGAGACGGGAAGATCACTGGAGCCCAGGAGTTCAAGGTTGCTATGAACCTGGGCAACAGAGAGATTATCTCTAAAAAAAATTTTTAAATAAAAAGAATATATATAAAAAATAAAAATAAAAATATATAATTTTAAGTGTGCATATGTGTGTATATATATGTAAAATCAATATATGAAATATGGCTGGGAATTTGAATACTAATAACATTTGATAATATTGAAGAATTGGGTTTTTTAAGGTGTTATTATGTTTACATTTTAAAAGAGAGTCATTTTAGAGGTACATACTAACATATTTCCAGAAGAAATATGATGTCTGGGATTAACTTTAGAATAATGCATTGAAGGGAGTACAAATAAATAAGATTGACCACATGTTGATCACTGATGTAGCTGGGTGATGGGTTCATGAAGGTGGTTATACTTTTAATCCCAATTTTATAGATGCGTAAGAATTTCCACAACAAAAAGTAAAACAAAACAAAACAAAATTTTCACCATGGTGAATGTGGAATTTACTGACCACCTGCCACTTTCGTAAGTGCTGTCTCTTCCATTAGACTGGGGGCAAGCCTGGGCACGCACCCCAGTCTAATGGTCAAAACACGTATACTAGTGCCCCTTGCTGCCCTGGTTTATAGAGCTGACCTAGACATTGGACTTCCTGCTTACCGTAGACTCTCCTGTTGTGGGTCTTTGGCTTTTATGCAACCAGCCCCAAGGACATGTCACCCAAGGATCCCAGGAGGCAATTTGATATAATGAAATAAGTTAGTCCTTTGGAATTGGAACAACCTTCACCAGGAGTCTCACCTTCCCTTTAGTAGCTATGTAATATTGAGTAAAGCCCTTTACCTTACTGGGCCTTTATGAGTTGTTGTGATGATCAAATGGAATAGTATAAACAAGGGTTCTTCCCAAGAATCTGGGCTCCTAAATATACTGGTCTACTAAGACCCAACAATGAATCGATGAAGAAGTGGTCTCTACAGTGGGAGTGACTGACATTTTCCTAGATCACATCTGTCTTCCCCACTGGACTACATCTCCTAAGGAAGGAACCATACTTTGTGCTTTTGGTGTTCCCAAAGTAGTGAGATGGGAAAAACATGGCCTTGGTGTCAGAAAGTCCTAGGTTCAAATTCTGTCTTCATCGATTACTAACTGTGGAGCCTTTGACATGTTTTAGCCTCCTTATCTGTGAAATAATATGTCCACTTAGAGGATTTAATGAAAAAAGACATTCAAGTGCCCACAGTATAGTTGGGGCATGAGAAGTATTATTTTCCCACCTCCGTTAGGTGCTCTCCTGATACTTGCAGAATGAATGAGTTTAACAGATGCTTCTTTGAAACGTGAATGCCTCAGAAGCCTTTCAGGTACAGCTTTTCAGGTTTTTCACTGAACATAGGAACCTAGATGGACTCCCCAGGCTGTGAGTGTGTGTGACTGTTTGCCACAAGAAGGGTGCCTTTGTCTACTTTGTGAAGGATGCTGAGTGGGCAAACATGTCCTTGCTCAGAAGAAAAATGCCAGTCACCCAGAGAAAGGAATTTATAAAGAATGATTGAGACTAGTGCCAAGGTCAAGAGGAAAAATAATTCTAATTGATATTATCAGAGCACTGGGCTTTCTTTGAAGAAAGCCACATTTTTTGACCATATTAAAGTTTCTTTGTGGTTAATTCAGGTCCCTGGCCTGGGCCTCATGGTGTTAGGGTTATTATGAAGACAGAAGTATGTAAATACCAGTTATCCAACTAGGCCTGACTGCATGTTGGAAGTGACTTTTCCCCAGGCTGCCCTCAGGTCCCAGTCAGCTCTGCACAGCCAGAGCGGCATCAGGTCGTACTAATGCCAGGCAAATCCTGAATAGTGATAGGAGCCCCCCAGAAAATGTCCATTGGCAGGAGCGCCTGAGGGCTGTTGCTTCTGTTGAAGTGTTTGAAGAGGTGCTGCCACCTCAGACTGGTGTCAAGGTCAGAATGGATGTGCAGTTACATCTTCTTTGCCCTTGTCAGTCTTGCTACTTCATTGAAAAGTTCAAGGCTACAGAGGCTCAGGGGCAGGGATCCCACCTTTCTGAAAGGAAAGAGCAGAGGTAAGGCTCATTTCTGTGGATGGCAGGCAGGGTCAAAGGATTCTAAAGTCTGTCAGGACAAGCAAAGACAAAAGAAGAGTCAAGAAAGTTGTGAAAAGCAGCAGTGAAATTCAGTGAAGGAAAAAGTGCAGGCAGGAGGGAAGTAGCTGTAACAAGGGTATGGAGTGAAATATGTATCTCAATATTTTTTCCCACATGCTTAACTGGTAGCCCCAATGCCATTTGTTGGGAAATTATTCTTCTCCTTGTTTTCTAATACCACCTTTGTTGTGGAGTAATGTTTCATCTTTTGGGGGCTTGCTGTTTAGTTCCATTCATCTGTCTCTGATCTTATGTCAGTGTGTTGTGTTGGAGTCTAAGAGTGCAAGTCCAGGGAAATTCAGACCTACATTCAGAACTACAGTTAGAGGTGTGCTTTCCCAAACAGGAGACTCTTCTGTTCATCATTTTAAATGTTGTATCCTAATGTCATGAGGTCAGAAGGAACTGCCTAGGACAACGGTGTGTGCCTAATAGGGAATTAATCATTTGTGCCTGAGTACAAGACCATGTCATGACCTTCTGATCACAAGAAAATGAGGTATCGTTGGAAAAAATCTCTAAGCCTGTCACCTGGATATAAAAGTCGGGTTGGTGAGATCAGGCACATTCAGGGTGGTATGGTGGTAGACTAAAAGCCTAGTAAAGATAAATGAAAGTCCCAGTCATTTGATTAGTTTTTTCTGTTTCTGCAAGTCACACAAGTACATGAGCACTCAGTGGCCTTTATACTGTATGGTGGCCCCAGCCTGGTTCAGCAGGGTGTCTTCCCTCTCTATCACTCTGTGAGAAGCAGAGGGACTCTGATTGTTTCTACTCAAGCAGGGTGAGAACAATGTTATCAGACATTTCCAGGCACATAGCAGAGGTGGATTTTCCTAACCTCATCCCACCCTCTCTCATCTCATGCTGTCAGACTGTCATGCAGCTGCAGACAGAATCCATCCCCAGAGAACAGTGGATGGTGGAACCACATGTTTATTTTACTTTTAGTTTCCGAGTTTGCAGTAGGCTAGATGTAATGTAGGAATGAACCCTGAACAATGCTTTCTGAACCTTCTATGCCACAGGTTCCCCCAAATAATTGGGAGTGGTTGGAAGGAATCAAGGAGGAAGATGGTTAGAGGTAATTATTCACTGCTCTCTTTTCAGTCTTATCGTGCTAAATCCATGCCTCTGTTTTAATCCTTATTATATCATGGTGGTATTTATTTATCTGTATGTCTTCACACCCACCCCCAACCCCTTCAGGCTGTCTAAGAGTGTCTGGACTGTTTTAACCATTTTCGGAATCTAGTGTGATGTCTGGAATATAGTAAATAAGTGTTTGAGAAATTGTGACATGCACGTGTCTAGGAATGTATGTGGCAACACTAGTACTTTGTGAAAACCCGATTTCTATTCAGTTCAGGCTTATGGTTTGTGTGGTAGTTGCAGTTGGGAAGGGGAGTGTCTGCTTTAAAAAACATGAACACCCCAAATTGCCTAATGCCTGGGACCATTTTCCAAGTTGCCTTCACTAGAATCAGAGATGGAATTTGGGGAAAGAGGTTGGGGCTCTTTGCTGAGAAAGGTAAATATTTTTCCCTAAGCAGGTGACACATTACAGCTTCAGTTCATTGCTGCCTAGATCCTATGACAGCCTGGCAGGTGACTGGCAGAATTTTGCTATGTCTTGTCCCAGCAGTCAGGATTTCAGGCCTCAAAAGAAAAGCTCCAGTGAAAAGGAAGGGGGAAATCTTGGGAGTGGCAGAAACCCAACCTCCAGTGGCTGCTTTTCCCTGCAGGTTCATCTTTGAGCAGCTTTGCTAATCACATAAGAAGGTCTTTTGGGAGAGATTTTACTTATCCTTTCCTTTCCTCAGAAAGCCTCCTTTTATTTATTTTTTTTTTAAGGCAAAGAAAAAGTTTCAACAATTCTTATCATAGCCTGCAGGCACACAAGAGCAGGAGAAAAAGCAAATTGCAAAGTGAAGACCCAGCACACTCTGTTTAGCCTTCACCCAAAATTGCACTGCATGGTAAACACTTAATTGCTGAGTAAACATGTTTCTAGGCTATGATCTAGATTCCATAAGAGAAGGGTTGTAGGGTAGTACGTGGTTATATTCCCTCTACCTAGAGAGGATTAAGTCTAAAATCTCCTGCATCAAGAATCTTGGTGTTGGGAAAGATGCAATACAGGTTCTGTAAGGAATGAGTTTCCACCTGTCTTTTTATGCTTTGCATCTGGCAGTTTCTTACTTTTGGGGAAAAAAAAAAAATCTGTGACAGCATACAGGAGGAAAAGGAACATTAAAAATACCATAAATACTTCTAGCTATTTACCTACCCTGAAATGTGCTGGATCAGTTCCCTTGATGAAGACAACTTTTTAAAAAATAAGTTTCCTTTCAATAGATAAGAAGCTTCCTCTCTGCTGGCCATGCTTCCCCTGCAGAAGCCTGCGGTGCAGTAGCTGCTGCTGAGACTCCTCTGCCAGTTGCTATGGAGAGCAGCTGCAGGGGAGGGGATTCCTGGAGAGGCAAAAAGGTGGCGAGGAAGCTCTCCTGTCTAAATCCAGATTCTCCATCTGAAAAGGTTAAGCAGGAGGGAAACAATATTCAAGGATGGGTGTGGGTTTGGAGGTGGGGTGTGTGTATATGTATGTGTAAGAGAGAGAATATGAGAATATGTATTATTTTGATATGTGGGTTATAGTTAGTTTTCTTGGAAAAATCCTTTTCTAGAATGACATAGGAGAAAGTCTTGGGTAGTAAAACCATCTGATTTTACAAGAAAATGTCTGATTACACAGAGTGTATCTTGTGTTTATCTTTTTGTTGGTGGTGGTGTTAATAGTGTATTTGCTTTGTTCTGTTGTTTAGCAAAAATAAAGTGCTTGTGTCTCCCAATTATATTTAGCGTTTTCTAGACAATGCAGCCAGCTTTGTTGGCCTCATGGATTCTAACTCATATTTTGATGCTGACCAAGTTGCATCTGTTTTTTTAATGTGTTCAATTCTATAGAAACTAGTTGAACAAATAACTATATAACAGTATATCAGGCTAAGAGGAAGAAAGGGATTCCTTAAAAGTATGATGTTTGGGATTTACCTCGAAACAAAGCATTAGAAGTTATAAGTAGACAACATAACATAGCAGAGAAAGAGGATCAAATAAATAAAATATATAAAATAGTTATAATTATCTGATGGAATTTACCTTAAAACAACATAGGAGAGGAGGGACGTGGATGGGGATTTTACATGAAACTAGACTGACTGGGGGCTGATAATGTTTGGTGCATGGGAGGCTTATGATACTACACAGAGGTTTACTTAAATCTCTAATAAAAAATCAAAAAGTCATAAAGTAAAAAGAAGCAGTTGTCCATGTGTCTCTCAGCTCTTAAATATGGAAGAAATCATGGTAGGCCTCAACAAAATGAGGCTGCAGGCTAGAAAAACATTTTACTAAAGGGAATATACTGACGTTTGGTGTGGGTGGTTGATTGGTTTGGAGACGCTCACTGTCATCAGATGTCTTATTTGTAATGAAAAAATGCTGGTTACGCAGAAGGGAAACGATATTCAAGGGTGAGTATATGGATTTGATCCAGGGTTAACAGGTCTCTCCCATTGTTGATTACTTTATGGCCCAATGTAGCATTAGCATCCTAATGGAACATTCCTCTGATGGAACATTAATAGAGGCAGAGAAACTAGACAAATGACTGTATTTCCTAAAACCAATGACAAACTATCCAGTGTGGACTACAGTATATGGGTTAAACAGCCAAAATATTGCCTTTCTTAGCCTATCAGAACCCTCTGCAGAGCACAAGGCATATAGAAACTGCCCTGAGCAACTATGTCAGTGCTGTTTATAGACTACAAGCTACGTATCTACTGGGACTCCCAAGGACCCGTACTGATTAGCATTTCTCATCTGATTTTCCCAGGGATGGCCCTCTGTGTTCAATGATACACATACTCAAGAACTCAGAAGAAGCAATCTTATTAGTACTTGTCAGGGGAATTCTAGTGATGGAGGATGGGGAGGCCTCAAGACCCAAGAGGCCAGACCAGAAGTCAGCTTATGTCAAAAATATGTACTGAAACTTTGAGTTCAGTTTTCTGGCTACAGGGTTTGGATCATGATCTGGTCTTATAGTCAGACCTGATATAGCCAGGTCTGAACGTATAGACTATAGTCACACTTAGGGGACTGCAACCTTGAGTTTCTGCAGCACATTCTTGTGCTTTTTATAGAGTTACATATTGGCTGTAAGAAAACTTGTGCACATGTGTACATGTGACACACACACACACACACTTACCTAGACACTCTCTAAGTTTAGCTTAAGGACCTCACCCCATTTAATTAGCCAAGAGGATAAAAATATCATCTGAAGCCTTATAGGGGAGGGGTGCCCAAGGAGCAGAAGATGATAAATGGTACAGTGAATCTCCAGAAGGCTCCCTATAGCTCCCAGGGTCCCTCAGTTGACTTATCCAGGCAGATCATGATCCCAAGTGGCTGAGGTGTCCAATTTGCCACTGGAACAGCCACTCCTTTTATTAAAAAGGACAGTGTATGAGGGAGGAAAATGGTTTCATCTATTTCTACCTTAAAGTCTGGCTCTGAAAGCTAGTTAACATGCCCACTAAACAGGGAAAGCTGGGAAGAGTTGTAATATGTGGCAGGAGATACCAACAGTGACACACAGGGACCAGAGAGATCCATCTCAGTGTAGACACTGGCTTTTAGGCAGGTAGGTAAAATAGTGTTAGAACAAGATCCTTCTGATGCTGTGGTAATTAGCCTTATTAAGAAATGCTTATAGCCCCAAACTTAAATCTCAGGTGCTGGTATATTTCAAGACTTTTCTCAAAATGGGAGATAGAGGGTTATACCTTATAGCCATTCTATTTTAGTCATTTTCAATCAGCTAGATTCAGTCTTCTTCCTATCCTTTAAATTGATCATTCACACTGCATAGCATGTTCCTTTAACCAAGAAACCATTAGGAAAGTGAATGACCATTTGTGTTACTTTCACAAACTATTTCAGGAAGATAAATTGACATACAGAAAGAGAGTTTATCCCTTGTAGTGCTCCAAGTATCAGATCCCTGAGGGTTTGTCAAAGAATTAGACCATCTCCTCAGTCCCTGACATGAATCCATCATGACCCCATCTGCAGCCAGGGTGGAATGGCTGCATATGCCATGGTGACAAGGCCCTAGCGAGCTGTATGTGGGTGCAGCATCTCTCCTTCCTTGCAGGGTGAAGTTCTCTTCTGTGGGAGCTTGTGGCTTTTTTGAGGGAAGCCATGCCTCTAGTTCTATGATGAAAGTTCTAGACCTGCCCTGTCCAGTATAGTAGCCATACACTGGCTATTAAATTTAAATTTTCATTAAAACAACACACCCTTGGATGTTCTTTCTCTCCCTCACCTTTTCATTCTTTCCAGTCCCCCATACCTGTTTTCTGAAATTACTCTCCAAAATAAACT
Source organism: Hylobates moloch (assembly GCF_009828535.3). Lineage (NCBI taxonomy): Eukaryota > Metazoa > Chordata > Mammalia > Primates > Hylobatidae > Hylobates > Hylobates moloch. Next base: position 17,138,657 of record NW_026652297.1, on the reverse strand, counting down.
CTCTGCATTTTAACCATGTCTCAGACTACTTTTTTCACCTTCTTTACTCTGCTTATCCATTCCCTGGCCCCTCTTCCAAAAAAAAAAAAAACACGAATCAAATAAACTTAGAGCCAGAAAGACCTTTAGAAAACATTTATTTCCATACCTTTTGGCTATAGATAAGGACACAGAGGCCCAAAGAAAGTAATATGCCCCTGCTATAAATTGTCTTTCTTGTGGAAAAGATGTGTGAATCAAAAGTAGAGATCAAAAACTAAATAAACAATAAAGGACCCCTTAGCTTGGCATACAGTTCCAAAGTCAAGAATATGACTTTATTAACAGAGAGAAAAGAGAGCTAACCTTTGACATGGCATAAAAGGCTTAAGAGTTGAAATAGAGAAGTAATTGTACAATTTTGTTCAAAAAAGAAATTTTTAAACATAAAAGATATTCAGAATTTTGGGTCAACTGCATCTTTCTGGAGAGTTTAGTTTCTTAATAAGTCAATTTATGTATTTTCATTGAGCATCCATCCTTAACAAGGTTTCATACATGCTGGCACTTTGAGAGAGAGTCAAGGGACATTCTGAAAGAACTCCCAGTAGACTGGGAATCAGGAGATTGAATTTCAAATTATATTTTTTCCATTAATTGACTCTGTAAACTTGAAAAAGTCATTTCCTTTCTCTGGGCTATGTGGAAGTTCCTTTTTTAATAAATGACAAATAGCCTTATCATGGAATCATAGAATATTAACTTTAGAGGTGGTTTAGAGCCCATCCTCATTTTGCAGGTCCAAAGAAATGAAGTGAGTTTCATCAGTTAATATGGTAGCTCCTCCTGGGGAAAAAAAAGAAAAAAGAAGTGAGTTTCTGAAAGTTGTTGAGTTAAAAGTAGACCACATACTACCTGATCCTCAATCTAGGATTAATTTTAATAATCTTCCTAGCCATGAAATCCTGTGACTCCGTGATCACAAGATAAGACAGTATTTCTGCCCTGAAGGATCATAGCCAAATTGAGGAGACACTTGATACCCATAAATAGTTATTATTTAAGACAAAAAACAAGACCCAGTAAGACTGACAACCCTCACTTAAATTAAGGCCATTGAGAGAAGCAGATTGTCAGGAAAATCCGTGAGGTTTGAGCTGAGCTTTTAAAAAATTGAGTAGATGGAAAATGTCATTATGGGTGTATGAAAGTAGCCAGAGCAAGACATGGACATGGGATCAGCCAGGAGGACAATGACTGTGTCCATCTGGCAGGAGGAGGTGAGATGGGGTTCGCAGGTTATGATCCTTGGAGAGAAGTTCTTGGTGTTGCCCTTTCTCACTCCTTGGGGCAGGTCTGAAGATATAGTGAAGGGATCTGACACATGCTTTCAAGTCTGTAACAGAGAAGGAAGTAGAATGTGGAAATTATGACCAGGAGCCCTTAAAGTAATTAAATAGCTAAATAGTTAAAGATGCTAATTTCTGATTTGTCCTCAGGCAATTTTATTTTTAAATGACATTTTAGGCATAACTGATACATGGTGTTCCTGGCATCAGGATAGTTAGAAAATTCAATTAGTAGACTAATGAAGAACAGTTCACATTTTTGCTGGTAGTTGTTTGGAACAGATTGTTTAAATAAGCATAATTGTTTGTTTAGAAACAGGAATGGGTAAGCCCTTTATCAAGCCCACCAGCTTGATAAATTTCTTATTTTACATAGGATTGGTAAGGAAGAGATTCAGAGTTTCATATTTGTAATTAGAGAAATGTAATTATGGTAGGAAAATAGCAGTACATATACTTTAAAAATGAAGAAATAAGGAAGCATCAAAATAAAAGCAACACAAGCAGTAAAATAGAAATTGTAAAGCAAGATGAGAGAAATAAGACCTACCAACATTTATGTCAATAAATGTAAATGAATTAAAGTCCTCCATTGGATGGCAAAGACTTTCATTTAAAACAAAACATAGCCATGTGCTCCATTCACCTAACTCAAATGACACAAAAGATTTACAAATACAAAGATAGAGAAAAATCAGACAAAAATGAAACAAATATATTTTTAAATCAAAAAAGCAAAAGTCAGAACAAGGTAGTAGTGGCACTATTAATATTGGTTAAAATAAAACTCCAGAGGAAAATGCTTTGGATAAAGAGGATTGTTTTATAAAAGTTGCAATCCACAATGAATGTGTAATGTACTATAACAGCACAGAAATACAAAAGCAAAAGCTATTTGAAGACAAGAAAAAAGTGGGAGAAAATATAATTGTTATGAAAAACTTAGCATATCATATTTAGTCTTTAGTAAATTATGGAATCAAAATTAAATAGGATTTGATAAAGAAAATGTGGTATATAGAATGAGCAGAGCAAAATGACCAAATAGAAGCCTCTATCAATTGTTCCCCCATGCGGAAACACCAAATTTAATAACTATCTACACCAAAAAAGCACCTTCAAAAGAACCAAAAATAAGATGAACACTCACAGTACCTGGTTTTATCTTCATATCACTGAAAGAGTCATTGAAGAGGATAGGAAACAGAGTTTCGAATCACCGATGCTACCCTTCCCTCATCCTCTGCCAGGAGCTGCACGGCACGGAGAAAGAATCTGTTCACTTCAGTGTGAGAGTGCAGCAATTGCGGGACAGTGTGTTGAACTCAGTGCTGCCCTGTCACAACAGAAAGCAAAACTGGGCTGAACTCAGCTGACACCTACACATCAAGGGAGTATTTAAACCAGCCCTAGCCAGAGAGGAATTGCCCATCCCAGTAGTTGGAACTTGAGTTCTGGCAAGCCTCACCACTGAGGGCTAAAGGCCTTTGGGCCCTAAATAAACTTGAAAGGCAGTCTTGGTCACAAAGACTCCAATTCCTAGGTAAGTTCTAGTGCTGAGCTGGGCTCAGAACCAGTGGATTTTAAGGCACATGACCTACTGAGACACCGGCTGGGAGGGCTTATGCCACCTTTCCCCCAACCTAAGGGTTGGAGAGTGCTTATCCCACCCTTCCCCAAACCCCAGTTGCACAGCTAATGGCTCCAAAAGTGACCCCTTCCTTCCACTTGAGAATAGGAGAGGGAAAAGTTAAGAGAACTTTGTTTTGCCTCTTGGATACCAGCTCATCAGAGTGGGATAGGGCAACAGTCAAGAGTATGAGGCCCTCTTTCCAGTCCCTAGCTCCCAGATGGCATTGCTAGACACCCTGGGCCTGAAGGGAACTCACTGCCTACTAAAGAGTCCTTGGGCTGTAAATAACCAGCAGCAATACCCAGGTACTTTGCCATGGGTCTTGGGTGGGACTCTGAGACTCACTGGCTTCAGGTGAGACTCAGCACATTCTCAGCTGTGGTAGCTATGGGGAGAGACTACTTCTGCTTGAGAAAAGTGGAAGGAAAAGTAAAAGGGACTTTGTCTTTCATCTTGTGTACCAGCTCAGCCACAGAGGGGCAGAGCAGCGAGGGGCTCTTAGGGTCTCTGATTCCAGGCCATGGCTCTTGGATAGCATGGCTGGACCTGCCTTGGGCCAGAGGGGAGCCCACTGCCCTGAAGGGTGAGTCCCCAGGCCAGGCAGCATTCACAACAAGCCAACTGAAGAGCCCCTGGGCTTAAAGTATATGTTGGCAGTAGCCTGGCAGTACTCCCTGTGAGCCTGTGGTAGTAGTGGGTGTGAGGTAAGGCTTCTCTCCCTGTGGAAAGGGGAGGAAAGAGTGGGAAGGACTGTGTCTCATGGTTTGGGTGCCAGCTCAGCCACAGTACAGTAGAATGCCAGGTAGGTAGACTTCTGAGGTTTTTGACTCCAGCCCCTGGCTCCTGTGTGGTACCTCTGGACCCACCTGGGGCCTGGAGAAACTTGCTGCCCAGAAGGAAAGGAAACAAACCTGTGGACCCCAATACAATAATAGCTGGGAACTTCCACACTCCACTTTCAGCATTGGACAAATCTTCCCGACAGAAAATCAACAAAGAAACATCAGACTTAGTCTTTAATCCATCTTGAATTAATTTTTGTACAAGGTGTAAGGAAGGGATCCAGTTTCAGCTTTCTATAATGATAAGGAGTCAATTCAGCAAGAGGATCGAATAATTTTAAATATATTTAAATATATATACACCCAATCTATCTGACAAGGGATTAATAATCAGAATATATAAATTTCAAACAACTCCATAGGAAAAGAATCTAATACCCCAATTTAAAAAATGGGCAAAATATCCGAATGGGTATTTCTCAAAAGAAGATATATACATGTCAAACAGGTATACGAATAAGACCCAGTATTTGCTAGTACAACTGGGTGACTCTAGTCAAAAATAATTTAATTATACATTTTAAAAATAACTAAAAGAGTATAATTGGATTGTTTGTAACGCAAAGTATAAATGCTTGAGGCAGAATGGATACCTCATTTACCCTGATGTGATTATAATGCATTGTATATCTGTATCAAAATAGTTCATGTAACCCAAAATATATACACCCACAATATAACCACAAAAATTAAAAATTAAAAAACAAAGTTAAAAAAATGTGTATATATATATATGCATGCAATGGAGTACTCTGCAGCCATAAAAAATGAAAATTCATGGCAACACAAATGAGCCTGGAGGACATTATGTAAAGTGAAATAAGTAAGGCACAGAAAGATAAATACTGCATCTTCTTAATCATGTGGGAGCTGAAATTGTTGGTCTCATATAAGTAGAGAGCAGAATTGTGATTACTGGAGCCTGAGAGGGTGGGAGTAGGGAGAGGAGAATAGGAAGAGGTTAGTTAACAGATACAAAATTACAGCTAGACAGGAGAAATAAGATGTAGTGTTATTAGCACTGCAGAGTGACTATAGTTAACAATAATTTATTGTATATTTTCAAATAGTTAGAAGAGAATTTTGAATGTTCCCAACACGAACAAATGATAGATGTTTGAAATGATGAATACGGCAATACCCTGATTTGGTTATTACACATTGTATGCTTGTATTGAAATATCATTCTATAGCCAATAAATATGTGCAATTATTACATGTCAAGAAAAAATGTGCAAAAGATACAAAGCAGCATTTCATAAAGACATATGGGTGGCATGCATATAAAAAAATGCCCAAGACTATTTGTCCTTAGAGAAGCGGAAACTAAATCCAAAATGAAATACCACAACACAACTGTTAGAATGGCTAAAACATTGACAGCAACAAATGCTGGTGAGAATGTGGAGCAACAGGAACTCTAATTAATTGAGGATGGGAAGAAATGATATAATCACTTTAGAGACAGTGTAGATGTTTCTTATAAAGCTGAGTATATAGATATTATTCAGCCTAGCAATCTCACTGTTTGGTGTTTATCCAAGTAAATTGAAAATATATGTTCACACAAAAACTTGCATGTGAATGTTTAATAGCTTACAGTAGCTTTATTCTTAATATCTCCAAACTGTTAAGAACCAAGATGTCCTTCAGCAGGTGAATGAGTAAACAAACTGTGGTACAATCTGCAGTGGAACACTATTAAGCAATAAAAGAGAACAAGGTTGCTGATTTGTGCAAAGACATGAATAAATCTTAAGTAGATTTTGTTAACTGAAAGAAGCCAGATCCAAAAAGAAAAGGCAACTATATGGACACAAAATAGATCAGTGGTTGTCAGTGATTGCGGGAGGAGGGTCAGGGTGACTAAAAATGGGCTGTACAGTGAAATGTTAGGGTGTATAAACTCTTACTAGGGTTCTGGATAGCTGATGGTATGCATTTACCAAACCTTTATAAGATGTTTATCACAAACAGATTTAATATATGCAAAATGAAAAAAAATCAACTAGATTTGAGAGTCCAAGGTTGGACTGCAGACTGGGGAAAGTGAATATCCAGTTGACCTTTGAACAACATACATTTAAACTGCATAGATCTACTTATACACAACCTTTTTCCAACCAAACCATATCGAAAATATAGTAGTCACAGGATGCAAAACAGAGTGCCATCCCCCTGCACTCCATCCGTGGAAAAACTGTCTTCCATGAAACCAGTCCCTGGTGCCAAAAAGTTGGGAACCACTGTTACAGATGATATAATCTTCTTTTCAAAAATCCATGGATCATTTATTAAAAATTATTCTATACTAGACCAAACAATTAAAAACCCTTAAATTCAAAAAAGTAAAACTTCTCCTTAGTGCAATAAAAACTAGGATTAGAAATTTAAAAAATAAAAAATTTAAACAAAAATCTCACAGCTATTTTGGCATTAAAGCAAACTTACCCTAAATAAATATTAGATATTAGAAAAAGTTAAAAATTCAAATATTGATTGCACAGAAAATAACATCAGTCCAAAAACTACATGTCAAAACTTATGGTTGAAAATGATCACAATATACTATTTTATAGAAATACTCAAGGCATAAGTAACAGAAGGAAAGAAGATGCATTGGTAATAAATTCTGAATGCAAAGCAAAAAGATATATATCCTTCCAGACAAAGCTTTCATCTTTTAATAAGGAAGAATGAAGATAAATTACCTATGAATTCAGCTCAAAAAAAATCAAAAGATAACCAAATGAATTTAAAGAAGATATGAAGAGAAAAAATGAATATAATTAGAAATTAGAAAAACAATCACACTTAACGAATTATCCAGTAGTTGATTGGGAACAAAATAATAAAATGTGCACCTTTGAGTCTAGTAAGGGAAAATGTGAATTTAGTAAGGCAAAACAAAAAAATTTAGTATGAGAAAAGTATATTACAGATGAGAAAACTTTAAAGCAATTGCTACACTTTGTACTATACTTTGTATTACATATTTAGTGTAAAATTTTCAACAAAATTCAAAATCTCCTAGGAAAAAAATCAACCAAAATTATATAGGAAGTCAGAATTATAAGCATGGATGGTATTTTAAGTTTTTAAGTTGTCAAAGAATCGTTCCCAAAAGAAAGTTTTTTACTATTTACAAGTAGGCTTTTAACAACAAAAGTTTAATGAACAAGTATTTCAGATGATATATAAAGAGGCCTAAGTCACTGAAAACATTTAAAGCTTCTCGGTTTGTATTATACAACTCATATAACCCAGTTTCCAAAGCCAAACTTGAAACCTTAAACACACACACATGCGCGCGCACCCAACAAACTTACAGACCAATCTTAATCATAAATAAAGATACAGCAATCTGAAACAGTTTTGTCAAATTATATACATCAAGATCAAATGAAGTTTATTCTAAGAATGCAAAGATGGATTGCTATTAATCCATGGATTACCATTAATATAGATCATGAGGTCTAAGGAGACGCATAGCTAGATGACCATTTCAAAATATTACAGAAAAATTATCTGATAATTTTTAATATTTATTCCTTTAGGGGAATAAAAGCTCTCAATCAGATGTAGAAGGATATGTTCTTATCCTAACACCAATAGCTCTTATTATGTATAGTCCTTACCATTAAAACCAGGATCAAAACAAGCATGCCCACTACCATGATTACTAGATAACCTTCAAATAATTCCAGACACACAAATAAATGCAATATGATGAAAGACAAAAATAAGAGTTACAAACTTATGAAAGTAACACCAAATTATTATTCAAAGGAACATTATTGTTTTCCTGAAAGATCCTAACCCATGAGAACTGAGACATTAGCAAAATATATAGTTACAGAGTTAACATACAAAAAAATTAATAGCTAATGATTCTATTCATGTTAAGTTCTGCTCTGAAAGACAATATTGCTTGAAAAGGAATATGAAGTTTCCAGTGACAGGTGATGGAGAGGTTCTGTATCTTGATTAGAATGCTGATTAACAGATATATAATCCACATTCAAGATATATGAATTTTGCTATATGCAAATTGGAGTAATACAGTATGTAGCCTTTTCAGACTGGCTTCTTTCACTCAGCAGTATGTTTAAGGATCTTCCATGTCTTTTTGTGCTTTGATAACTCATTTCTTTTTATTGCTGAATAATATTTCATCATACAGATGTACCACAGTTTCTGTGTTCATTCACCTGTTGAAAGACATCTTGGTTGCTTCTAGTTTTTGACAATTATGAATAAAGTAGCTATAAGCATTCATGTGTGGGATTCTGTGTGAACTTAAATTTTCAACTCATTTAGGTAAATACCTAGGAGCACAATTACTAGATCATATAGTAAGACTATGATTAACTTTGTAAGAAACTGCCAAACTTTCTTCCTTGGTGGCTGTACCATTTTGCATTCCTATCAGCACTGAAAGAGAGTTCCTGTTCCTTCACTTCCTCACCAGCATTTGGTATTATCAGTTTTGTTTTGCTTTTTGTTTTTTTTTGTTTTTTTTGTTTTTTATTTTAGCCATTCTAATAGGTGTGTAGTGGTATCCCATTGTTGTTTTAATTGACAGTTCTCTAATGACATATGACATTGAACATCTTTTCATACGCTTATTGGCTATCTGTATTATCTTCATTGGTGAGGTATCTGTTCAGATCTCTTGCCCAATTTTTAATTGAATTTTCTTATATTAAATTTTAAGAGAGATTTGTATATTTTGGATTCAAGTCCTTTATTGAATGTATGCAAATATTTTCTCCCAGTCGATGACTTTTATTCTTTGAATTTATCAGAGCAGAAGTTTTAAATTTAATAAAGTCCAGCTTATCATTTTTTTCTTTCATAGACTTTGCTTTTTGTGTTGTATCTAAAAACTCATCAAGAAACCCAAAGTCACCTAAATTTTCTCCTATGTTATCTTCTACAAGTTTTATAGTTTTGCATTTTACACTTAGTTCAATGACCCATGTCGAGTTAATGTTTGTGAAAGATGTAAGCTCTTTGTCTAGGTTCATGTTTTGCATGTGGATGTCCAGTTGTCCTGCCACCATTTATTGAACAAACAGTCCTTTCTCCATTGAATTGCCTTAGCTCCTTTGTCAAAGATCAGTTGACTTTATTTGCATGAATCTGTCTCTGGACTCTATTCTGTTCTGTTGATCAGTTTCTCTGTTCTTTCATCAATATTACACTGCCTTCATTACTGAACCTTTATTGTAAGTCTTGAAGTTGGGTAGTGTCAGTCTTTCAATTTTGTTTTCCTTCAGTATTGCATTGGCTATTGGTCTTTTGCCTTTCCATATAAACTTTATAATCAGTTTGTCAATATCCACAAAATAACTTTCTCTGGGATTTTTATTGAGATTTCATTGACTCTATAGATCAAGTTGGGAAGAACTGACATCTTCACAATATTGAGTCTTCTCATCCATGAACATAGAATATCTCTCCATTTCTTTAGACCTTCTTTGATTTCTTTCATCAGAGTTTTGCCATTGTCCACATACAGATCTTGTACATATTTTGTTAAATTTATACCTAAGTGTTTTCTTTCCTTCCTTTCTTTTTTTCTTTTTGGTGTTAGTGTACATAGTGTTGTGTTTTTAATTTTAAATTCCAATTGTTCATTGATGGTATATAGAAAACCAACTGACTTTTTTATATTAATATTGCTTATTAGTTCCAGCATTTTTTTGTTGTTTTTTTTGTCAGTTCTCTGGGATTTTCTATGTTGGCAATCATGTCATCTGCAGACAAAGTTTTATTTATTCTCAATCTGTATACTTGTAGTTCCTTTTCTTGCTTTATTGCATTAGCTAGGGCTTCCAGCGTGACATTGAATAGGAGTGGTGACAGGTAACGTTCTCGTCTTGTTCTTTATCTATATGTAAATTATACCTCACTAAAATAAGTTAATAAAAAACTAATACTTCCACTATATACCAGGAGTGACTATGTAGAATATATAATATAAAGAAATTTTTTTCATAATTGCAACAGAGAAACTTAATATTTAACCAACACATAAAGAAAACTATAAAGCCTCACTGCAAGAAGGAGCATAAAAGAAGATTTGAATTAATGAAGAGAGAGATCACATTCTATCTCAAAGGAAGATTTAATATTGCCAGGATTTCCCAAATTAGTTACAATGAATAGCCTTATCTAAATCCAAATCAAAATTCTAATAATGGAATTCTTAATTAACCTATGGAAGATGAGTCCAAAGTTGATCTAAAAGTATAAACAGAAAAAAGTAATAAAGATATTTTTGAAAAATAAGAGTAATGGGGGGGGGCCAGGTTTGCTCTACCAAAAATCAAAACATGTCATCAAGTAATGCAAAATATTGTATTACAAATATAAGAGAACAGACTAGGGTAGCAGATTAGATAGCCCTGAAACAGTTTGTTTATAACAGTTTTATTAAGTTTTTAAAATTTAAATATAATAAAGGTAGCAGTTCAAAATCTGGGCAAAGGATAAGTCAGTAAATGGTATTGGGAGAATTAATTACTTGGAAAAAATAAGTTAGAGCTTCATCACACACAGTATATCGAGGTAAATTACAAATGGATTGAACTCTTTGTCTTTGGTTTCTCAGGAAACCTTGGGGAGAAGTCTTAGTATAGGGCATTTAGTGTTGAGTGCACTGGGAGATAGAGTGAAGCGGAGTGGAGGTGGACAGCCCCTCTAATACATGCTAATACAAAGAGCTCAGCTGACTCCACAGGGAGCTGGGGAGTGGGGATAGCCCATCACAGCTGTCCCAAATTGAGACAAGGGCCTGTGTTCCCTGACATCAACCAGGTGTTGAATGTGGGATTTACCCTGGAGGGGCATAGTCTAGAGTGAGGCAACTCCCTTTGGCTCAGTGAGATTTCTGGGAGAAAGATTGAACAATGAGCCATCAGCATCCAACACTCCAGGAATGAGAGCCTAAGTCTTCAAGAGGGGACCTGAGTGGCACAGAACATCCACTACATAGTGTAGAAGATGAACTTATAAAACAAATAGAGGAAAATACTGGTAAATATTTCCAAAAACAGGATTGGGAAGGACTTTTCTTTGGTCAAAAACAAAACAAAACTCCATAGACAAAACACAACAAAATCAAAGGCAGACAAACTATTGGGGGAAAATATTTTCAGTAAACATGATTGTTACCAAGTTGATAGCCTTGACATATTAAAAAAAATACTTACAAATAGATTTTTAAAGACTAATATAAAGCAGACAGTGCTCTTGAGCAAAAGAAAATATACAGGTGAGCAATAAACTTCTGGAAAAATGTTCAATTTCATTAATAGCCAAAGGAATACAAATTTAATGCTATTTTTCCCCTTTAAATTGACCAAAATTGAGGCCTATAGAGTTTAAGTAACTTCTTTGAAGTCCCATCACAGGAACATAACAGAGGAGGCATTCAAATCTAGGGTTGAATGCTGGTTTAATGTGGCACAATATAAACACATGTAATCAAAGCCTCATTAAATAGTAAAGGGATTATTTAAAATAGTAGACCACAAGAACAAAGAAAACAGGAGAGCAAACACAGCAATATAATTTAAGAAGTTAAAAGCACAGGCAACAAAAGCAAAAATAGACAAATGGGATTACATGAAACTAATAAACATTTGCACAGCAAAGGAAACAGCAGAGTGAAGAGATGGCCTAAAGAATGGGAGAAAATATTTGCAAATTATACATCCGACAAGGGGTTAATATCCAGAATATATAAGGAACTTAATAGCAAAAAAAAAAAAAAAAAAACTAACCTGATTTTTAAATGAGCAAAAGACCTTCACAGACATTTCTCAAGATAAATGACCAACAGATACATTAAAAAAATGCTCATTACTAACCATGAGGGAAATACAAATCAAAACCACAATGAGATACCATGTCACCCAGTTAAAGTGACTATTATTTTAAAAGAGACAAAAGAAAACAAGTGCTGGTGAGCATGTGAAGAAAAGAAGATACTTGCACACTGTTGGTAGGATTGTAAACTAGTACAGCCATTATGGAAAACAGTATGGAAGTTCCTCAAAAAATTAAAAATAGAGCTACCACATGATCCACCAATCCCATTACTGTATATATAGCCAAAGGAAATGAAATCAGTATATCAACAGATATCTGCACTCAGGTTTATTACAGCATTATTCAAAATAGTGAAGATATGGAATCAACCTAAGTATCCAACAATGGATGAATAAAGACAATGTGGTATATGTACACAATGGAATACTATTCAGCCATAAAAATGAAGGAAATCCTGTCATTTGCAACAACATGGATCAGCCTGGAGGACATTATGTTAAGTGAAATAAGGCAGCCACAGAAAGACAAATACTACATGATCTCACCACTCATATGTGGAATCTAAAAAAAGAAAAAGAGGTGATATAGAAGCAAAGAGTAGAACAGTGATTACTAGAGACTGGGAGGAGAGGAAGGAGAGAATAGGGAGAGGTTGGTTAATAGGTAAAAGGTTACAACCAGGAGAAATAGGTTCTAGTGTTCTATTGAACAGTAGGGTGACTATGGTTAATAGTAAAACAGTATATTACTAAATACTAGAAGAGAGGCTTGTGAAGGTTCTCACCACAAAAAAAAAAGATGATAAATGCATGAGGTAATAGATATGCTAAATACCCTGATGTGATCAGTATACAACATAGATATTAACCAAAACATTAAATTGTTCTCTGTAAATATGTTCAATTCCAATGTGTCAATTAAAAAATAAAAACCAAAATCTAGAAAACAAATGAAGAAAGGGTAACTTCCTTAGATACCTGATGAAGTTGAATCCTAAACTAAGAGTCGGGAAGACCTGGAACCAACTGTAGAACCTCCCAAAACCTTAAGAATTGGCAGTAATTCCAGGAACCCCAGGGAATGGGGGTGGAGGTGGAACTACAGGTCAGAGAATTGGTTGAATGACTATGGAAACACCAAGCGTTTTCTACAAAAATAGGGTGTAAAGGCAGTTTTACCCACTGAAGGCTGAGACCCTGGCCCTCTTCCTAGCTTGCTTGCAAAATATTAGTAACCAGAGCCACACCCTCCCAGCAGGAGACTGAAAGGAAAGATCTCATGAAATTGACATCCACGATTCCCTAAGTTATATTACAAAGCGTGTTTCTTTCCTACCACACCAGGCTATGGTATTCTCCAAATCAGATTTAAAGAGTTGTAAAACAACAATCTTTACAATTGGTTTTATTGAGGTTGGGGGTATAGGTGGGAGACATCACTCTCCCTACCACCTCCAGTTCCTCTCAGGCTATGCAGCTCACCAGCAGAGGACATAGTGTGCAGCTGTTATTAGATCAGTGACTTTCAGTCTTGGCTTCACATTATATCCACTTGGGGAGTTTTTTAAAACCCTGTTGACTCCATTGAGAAGCAAGGTTGAGAACTACTTATCATATACACAGACATAATTCTAGAATACAAAGTTGGTATCATCTTAAAAGCTAATGTTAACCTCATTCTTAAACTTTAAGATTACACCTTGGGTAATCTCATGACCACTTTGAGCATCTTATTTACAAATTTATTTTCATATCAAGCTAACAGGCATGGTAACTAAACAGAAACACAGAACATAGCAGCTTCATTGGGCTTGGGAATTCTAGTTGCTGCCATACACGCCCATGTGTGGTAGGGAGTCATAATTCTGAAGAGTTAGAAAACGCAGGTTCAAGTTTCAACCCTTTTACTAGATAGGAAAAACCAAACTGCTTTTCTTTGTGCTCATACTCAACACACAACTCTTCTAACATCAAATGTGGGGGGCAATGGGTTCCCACACTAGCCAATTCTCCAACTTTCCAGACACCAACTGGGTGTTCTACAATTTAACTCAATTTTTATACTATCTACCTGGCAATAGCGTCAGATCCCATAAGTCAAGAGCTCAGCCCCACAAGGCTGCTCCCACTTTAGATGCCAGTCACAAGTCCAGGTTGCCACCTATGCTTTTGACTGAGTGGCAGTGAATCAGAGGTTCCCACAACCCCTTCCTCAGGTTTAATAATTTGCTTGTACAGCTTACAGAATTCAGGAAAACCATATGCTTAGTAGCTTACTGCTTTATTAGAAAAGAATACAACTCAGGAACAGCCAGAAAGAAGACATGCCTAGGGCAAGGTGTATAGGAGGGGCACAGAGCTTCCATGCCCTTTCTGGGCATCCCACCCTCCTAGCACTGTCATGTGTTCAGCAATCCAGAGGCTCCCTGAACCCTACATTCTGGGTTTTTATGGAGGCTTCATTACATAGGCATGCTTGGTTAAATCACTGGCCATTAGCAATGAACTCAACTTCCAACCCCTCTCCTCCCCTCCCTAGAGGTCAGGGGTTCTGGCTGAAAGTTACAACCTTCTAATCACTTGGTTGGTTCCCCTGGCAACCAGCCCCCATCTGGAGGCTTTCCAGGAGCCCCCCAGCCACCAGTCATCTCATTAGCATACAAAAAGAAGCTGTGTGCCAGGAAACCAGGCAGAGACCAAATATATATTTCTTATTATGTCACAACCACTTAACCACCTTTGTGATCTTGACCTTGAAATGTCTCGTGAAACTGAAAGAAGCCAGCATGATTTTTGAACAGAAGAATGACATGCTGGGGGTGGAGGAGAACCTTTCCCTAATACTGGAAAGCTGGAGACAAAGATGTTTTCAGGGAAGTCAGGGTATTAATAATGCCACCCTTATCCACACATTCCAACCTCCATGAAGTTGAATCTATGGAGTACAATCTAATGTTGATTCTGTCTTAAGCATCAGGAGAGCCTTCTTTGTAAGAATTCTTTAAATGGAAGCATATGCAGTATATTACTGGTCTTCTTCCAAAATGGAGATTTAAGTTCAAGCCTGCAAGAGCAGTGGCATAACAAGAATCCAGTGTGACTTCATATACCATAAACGTCTTATCCACTAGGGAAATGAATGCCAGGAGGGGCCCCATGACAAGGATTGCTGTATCTGCCTTTGCCTGTGTGGTCACATGTCTCTGACCCAATAAATTAGGATCTTTAACTTGAAGTGGGTGTATGGTCTGTCTCAACTCTATATCACCTGTATGCTTGTAGACTGGCAAAGAAAGTCTTGGATTTGAGATTTGAGTTGGGAGAAAGAAAGGTGGTACAAGTGGGAGGAAGTAATCACTTCTTAAACTTACACACATAGAAGTGGTTTAGGAGCCTGCCAAGAACCTTTTTATCTTCCCCAATCTTTGTTCAGGCTCTCCCTTTCAGAAAACGAACAGTGTGTCTTGCCTACGATCCAATTTAATCATACAGCCTATTTGCCCAAACTTTGCTTTACAAGCACCAGGCAGGCACATGATCTCTTCCAAACTTTGTTTCTTGACATTCTGGAGAAGCACTAGTTTGCTTGTGTCCTTTATTGATTTGCTTGTGTCCTTTAAGCTTGCTTAGCAATAAGGCTGCAGGAGGCAGGGTGAGCAGCATGGACTTTCACAGGTGGCTCTTGTTTCTCCCTGCTGTGTTTATTCCATCTCTGCTTCAGCTCATTTTAGACTCCTATTTCTCTATTAAGTCTTGACGTCAGTTTTTATGTTATAAAACTTATGTTTGTGCCTGTCCTGTTATAAACCACCTTGAAGCCTTTTTGAAAAAATGAAAGACATACATCACAGACCAACTCTGTCATCTCAGACCTCCATGTCTGTGGTGAGAGCACGACATACACCACATCAGGGGACTGCTGGTAAAGCTCTCAGCTGGGGATGTTGCCTGGCTGGGGCACATCTGGAGATTCAGATCATGTGGAGCCACCCAAGAGACCTGGCCAGGCATCTGAGACTCTAGCCACATTACAGGGGCCCAGAATGGTGAGCTGACATCTAGAACATTGGATCGCTCAGCCCAATCTCCACGGGAGCTTCGCAAGGAAGTTTGTTTGCTACAGTGAGTTGTACAGAACAGAAGTATTGGCGTTTTTATATTGGATTCTTGCAGCACCTCTGTGAATTAGCATAAGATAGAAAGAACAGAGGTTTGGAGTAAGACAGACCTGATCCTTGAGCAGGAGAAGGACACAAGGTCTGTGACAGAAGAGGTTGGCCATATAGCAGGGTACTTTCCCTGCCACCCCATCGTGCACCCCCTCCCCCATTAAACAGAACCCAGCAAGCCCAGCTCAGAGAGGGGCATAAGGAGCCAGGCAGACTTTTTCACTGGTAGCAGAAGCTTGTCACATTCTACTTTAAATGTCATATAACCATTTTTTCAAATGGATATAAATTCCTAATTTGGCTTTTTCCTTTACACATTCCTTTGGCATCTGTACTAAGCACATGTTAAAAAAAAAAAAAACTAGCTGTAGTTGACTTCTGATTTTCTTACTTTAAAATGATCCTCACTTCATACTCATGAATATTTCATTATGTAAACCGTAAGATCCTTTTTGAACTCATGGGAGGAAGGGTAGGCAAGTGTAAAGATACAGTTTTGTGGGTCATACCAAGTTCACACCTACAAGAATTCCATAGTGAGACCTATTTCCACCCACGTGATTTCCAGTGCACAGATATTCAGCTGGATGTATCTAAATGTCACTGCAGAGCATTTGTGAATGGTTATAAAGAAGAAAAATGATACAACATGCCGCTTTGAGGCCATTGGTTTTTTCCTTTTTTTCTTTTTTGTTTTTACCTCTTAAAGTTCAAAATTAGAACTTTGTTTAATTAAATACACATCTTCATCTAGGCTTATGTTGTTAGAGAAACTCCTGTTTATCTTAATATCTCTGAAACCAGGATGCGTCTTATGGTCTCTGTGAGCCAGATTCATGACGTAGTTACCATTGCCTGTGATGGGTGAATATTGGTTGTAGTTGTTCACCTCATCATCTCTCCATTTGAGGCAAATGCATCATTGGTGCTATGTGTACTTAACTGCTGTTTTAAAAGCCTTCACAAAGATTTACTGTGATTTAGCATTGAAACAAAAAGTTGTTATGTGTGCAGAAGGGCAAGCAGAGCAGCAGGCCAGAAATTTGATATTCATGGAACAAATGTCATCATTGTGAGAATGGTCTCCATTCCATATTGCAAAGCAACAACTGAGTTCTACAAGGGACCAAAGGAAAGAAGACATTCACAAAGCAGTTGAAACTGGGTATTTTGTTGCTGAGATGCTTGCAAAAATATTGGCAGTTACACACTACTTACTATAACTGAAGGCAGCAGGGATGTATGATAAACTGGTTAGATAAGTCTAAAGGAGTTATTTCAATAAGGATAGAATAAAGATTGTAAATGGAAGAAACCATTGTGACATAGTTTAATTGCTAGCTTTTTTCTTTCTAACTGGCACAAAAAAATAGTGTATTTCTTCTTACATTTGATGAAATATGGGACCTAAAAAAGAAGAACTAGGAAGTCCTACCCACAGCAATCAGTCAAGAGAAAGAAATATAGGGCATCCAAATTGGAAAACAGGAAATCAAACTGTCAGTGTTCTCCAACGATATGATAATATATATAGAACACCCTAAAGACTTATCCAAAAGGCTCCTAGGTCTCCAAACAAATTCAGCAGAGTCTCAAGTTACAAAATCAATGTACACAAATCAGTAGCACTGCTATACACCAACAACAACCAAGCTGAGAATCAAATCAAGAACTCGATCACTTTTGCAACAGCTGAAAAAAAAGAAAACCCTAGGAATATACTTAACCAAGGAGGTGAAAGATCTCTACAAGGAAAACTACAAAACACTGCTGAAAGAAATGACAGATAACACAAACAAATGGATTCACATCCCATGCTCGTAGATGGGAAGAATCAATATTGTGAAAATGACCAGACTGCCAAAAGCAATCTACAGATTCAATGCAATTCCTGTCAAAATACCATTATAATTTTTCACAGAAGTAGAAAAAACAATTCTAAAATTCATATAGAACCAAAAAAGAGCCCACATAATCAAAGCAATACTAAGCAAAAAGAACAGATCTGGAGACATCACATTACCAGTCTTCAAATTATACTACAATGCTATAGTTGCCAAAACAGCATGGTACTCATATAAAAATAGGCACTTAAACCAATGGGACAGAATAGAGAACCCAGAAATAAAACCAAATACCTACAGCCAACTGATATACAAACCATGCAAAAACATAAACTGAGGAAAAGACACCCTATTTAATAAATGGTGCTGGGAAGACTGGCAAGCCACATGTAGAAAAATGAAACTGAATCCCTATCCCTCACCTTATACAAAAATCAACTCAAGATGGATCAAAGACTTAAATCTAAGACATGAAACCATAAAAATTCTAGAAGATAACATTGGAAAATCTCTTCTGGACATTGGCCTAGGCAAAGAATTTATGACCAAGAACCCAAAAGCAAATGCAACAAAAACGTAAATAAATAGGACCTAATTAAACTAAAAAGCTTCTACACAGTAAAATACGCAGTGTAAACAGACAGTATTTGCAAACTGTGCATCCAACACAGGACTAGTATCCAGAATCTACAAGGAACTTAAATCAGCAAGACAAAACCAATCCCATCAAAAAGTGGGCAATGGACATAAAAAGACATTTCTCAAAAGAAGATATACAAATGGCCATTAAAAATGAAAAAAATGTTAAACATTACTAATCAGGGAAATGCTAATTAAAACCGCAATGAGATACCACCTTACTCCTATAAGAATGGCCATAATTTAAAAGTCAAAAATCAATAGTCGTTGGTGTGGATGTGGTGAAAAGGGAACACTGTTACACTGTTGGTGGAAATGTAAATTAGCACAACCGCTATGGAAAACAGTATGGAGATTCCTTAAAGAACTAAAAGTAGATCTATCATTCTATCCAGCAATCCCTCTACTGGGTATCTACCAAAGAATAAGAAGTCATTATATGAAAAAGATATGAGCACATGCATGTTTATAGCAGCACAATTCACAATTACGGAGATATGAAACCAACCAAAGTGCCCACCAGCCAACAAATGGATAAAGAAAATGTGGTATACATACACTATGGAACACTACTCAGCCATAAAAAGAAACAAAATAATGTGATTTGCAGCAACTTGGATGGAGCTGGAGTCCATTATTCCAAGTGAAGTAACTTAGGAATGCAAAACCAAATACTGTATGGTATCACTTATAAGTGGCAGCTAAGCTATGATGATGCAGAGACATACAGAGTGATATAATGGACTTTGGGGACTCAGAGTGTAGGGGGATGTTGGGAGGCGGGTGAGGGATAAAAGACTACATACTGGGTACAGTGTACACTGCTCGGGTGGCAGATGCACTAAAATCTCAGAATTCACCACTGTAGAACTCATCCATGTAACCAAAAACCACCTGTACCCCAAAAATATTGATCTAAAAAATGTAGCTTAATAATAGAAAAGTGAAAAAAAACACAAGCTATAGTTTCCTTAGATAACTATTGTACCTACTGCCCAGTTGTTACATGAAAAACTCATAAAATTTACTCCTAGAATCACATATGTCTACCACTTATCTGGCCACAAGCTCACTTGTCCTCAGATGGTTTTGACATGGGCAACAAAAATTTCATGGCATCCTTGAAGAAGGAAGCTATTAAGGAGTCTGTGGTCTTTTTTTTTCCTTTCGAGATGAAGTCTTGCTCTGTCACCCAGGCTGGAGTGCAGTGGTGCGATCTCAACTCACTGCAACCTCTGCCTCCCAGGTTCAAGCAATTCTCCTGCCTTAGCCTCCCAAGTAGCTGGGATTACAAGCGCGAACCACCACGCCTGGCTAATTTTCGTATTTTTAGTAGAGACGGGGTTTCACCATGTTGGCCAGATTGGTCTCGAACTCCTGACCTCATGATCCACCCGTCTTAGCCTCCCAAAGTCCTGGGATTACAAGTGTGAGTCACTGTGCCTGGCCAAGTCTATAGTCTTACAGATGGAGATGCTGAAGCCCAAGCCCAAAAGCCTCCATTATTTATTTATTCACATACAGCATGAGAATGTGCTGCATGGATGCCCTTGTCCAGTGCTCCAGGTGGACTCCCTGGGCATAAAGGGGAATAGAGGGGAAGGAGAGGAAAAGATGGTAAGGAAGTGGTTTCTCTTTGAGCAGTTATTCATTCTGCTCTTGGAAGTTTTTATTTTCTCCAGCCTCTGCTCCAGGACACCGTGCCTCCAATTCACTCTCTCCTGTCCCTTCTCCCCCAACCCACAGCTACTTCTTTTGCTTCTGTTCACTCCTCTCCTCCCTTCCCATCCCTCTTCTAAACTTTGTGGTGGCAGATTAGTTGGGGTGGAGAAGGATATGGGAGCATGTAGGGAGAAAGCAACACAAACAGGCCTTGGGGAAACACTTTAAAAACTTACTGGGAACCTTCCCCACCTCAACCCCTACCATCTCTAGATGAGGAGTTGGCAAACTACAGCCTGCCATCTCTTCATATAAATAATGTTATATTGAAACAGCCACGCCCGTTCATTTACATCAGATCTGTGGTTTCACCCTACAGTGGCAAAATTGAGTACTGTAATTTTGGTCAGGACCATATCCATCAAGCCTATAACGTTTACTATCTGATCATTTACAGAAAGTAAAGTTGTTGACTCCCATAAGTGCCTCCCTGAGAGTATTCTACAGAATTCTCATTCTGCAAAATGTTAAATAGGTATTGCTGGCAAGAAAATTCTGTAGTCAAATCATTCCAGGACTTCTTAGAGTTTTTAATAAGTTAATGTGCATTATGAATTTCTAAGAGGTCGCCATAGTTTGCAGCATTTTCCCAAGTTTATTTGGGAACCCTTTTCTTACAAGTACAGAGTGATGGGTAGAGCTCCTGAGAACACACTTTGGGAAATGGCTCTTTAACAATAGCCAAGATATTTGTTAAGTGAGGAAAACAAGGTGGGTCCAGGACACACTCATCTGTGTGAAAAGTGAGAGAGGGAAAATGTAGGTAAGTGTTTGCTTGTGACGTTTTAATTGTGTCTGGAAAGGTCCATGAGGAACTGGTAATGCTACTCACCTTTAGGCAGGTTAAAGCTGGGAGAGAGACATCACACAGTAGTTATTTTCTGCATCTTGACTTTTGCATTATGCCAATATACTTTATTACCTAAACAATCAATTAATCCATCTGTCAGTCAACATAATTAAATTTTTAAACCAAAAGGTAAAATGGTAAAGCACTTGGAAAACAGTTTGGCAGTTTTTAATCAAGTTCAATAGACGCTTACCATATGTCCCAGAGTTCCATCTCTAGGTATTTTCCCAAGATAAATGAAAACATGTGTCCTCACAAAGAATTTGTAAACAAATGTTCATAGCAAGGCCGGGTGCGGTGGCTCACGCTTGTAATCCCAGCACTTTGGGAGGCCGAGGCGGGCGGATCATGAGGTCAGGAGATCGAGACCATGGTGAAACCCCGTCTCTACTAAAAATACAAAAAAAAATTAGCCGGGCATGGTGGCGGGCGCCTGTAGTCCCAGCTACTCGGAGAGGCTGAGGCGGGAGAATGGCGTGAACCTGGGAGGCGGAGCTTGCAGTGAGCCGAGATTGCGCCACTGCACTCCAGCCTGGGCGACAGAGCGAGACTCTGTCTCAAAAAAATAAATAAATAAAAAATAAAATAAAATGGGGTCAAGCAGCCCTACAGTTGATTGCAGAAGGTTACTGTCACCCTCTAGGCATCCGTTCTCTGGAACCCCCAGAGAAATACAAATGAGCAGCCCTTAACTGACTGCATTTGTTCTTTGTCCAAGCCAGCTGAGGGAGCTGGTCTGAGAACTAGTTCTGCAGAAGCAAACCTGCTTCACCTGATTGAAGGTTCCCACTCACCATGAGTGAGGCTGGTGACCTTCCTCCCACTTTTTGTGCGGTCTCTGATGATAGTCCCTCCGTTTTCTGGAACCTTGCCAATTCCAAGTGTAGCCCCAAAGTCATTTTGGGTGTACCACTTGGTGAAAATGTAAGCAGCACATCAGACCTCACTGCAGCCTTGAAAGATTATCCCCAGTGGGCTATCTCCAGTTTACAAACCATCTGGACTTCAAGGTAAGAGACAGTGAAGAAGCTATTTGACTCTTAGAACACATTTCCTGATTAAAATACTATTATGAATGGTAAAAACAAAAAAAAAATAGGCTGATCTCTAAAAGGCCACTAGAGTTCTAGGACATCACAGCCCTCATGTAACCTCAAGACCACCTGTATCCTTTGTTCCTATTTCCACTTCAAGGTCGTGTCTCTTCATACTGGACATAGGAATCAACCTTACTTGCCGACCGTTAAAGATAAGTCGTCTTTCCTATGACACATTTTTAAACCTTGCAATCATTTCTGCTTATAGCTGTCTATCTAGAGTCATATGTAATCTAGCAGACATTTCTAGGCATTGCGACAGACCCAACTAGGGACTGTAGCACATGCATTAGAGTGTGGCCAAGCCAGGTAAGGTGTGACTCAAAGAGCCTGCACTAAGAGCAAGACAGTCCTGGACTGTGGCTCAGCTCTGCTACATACCAGCTGTGAAGTTTTAGGCAAATTACTTAATCCATTTGTATGTTTCCTCATCTGTAAGATAACTATGATCATAATACCTAGTTTAAAAGGTTATGATGTGGGTTTAATGAGGTAGCAGAGGAGTTCCATTTACTAATGCTAAGCAATAAAACCACCCCAAAAATCAGCATCTTAAAATAATGACACCATTCATTTTGTTTGAAAGTGTGCAGTCTGGAAAATACTTAGTGGGGACAGCTTGTCTCGGCTTCCGTTGGCATCAGCTGGGCTGAAATCACCTGAAGGTTTGCCCACTCACATGTCTGGCAGTTGCTGCTGGGAAGATTCACATAGCTGGAGGCTTGAACAGCTGGGACTCCTAAGCATCTCTCTCCATCTCCGTGTGGTCTCTCGAGCATGGCAGCTTCAGGGTAGCCAGATTTATTACAAGTTATCTTTCATGACCTGGGCTTGGAACTCATGGAATCACTTCTGTCATAGTCACAAAAACCTGCCCATATGAAAGAGGAGGGAATGCAGACCCCACTTCTCAGTAAATAGCAACATCACATTGTAAGAACCTGTGAGATGAGATATTTTGGTGCAGTCATGTTTGGAAAATATAACCTGGCATAGTAGAAAACTGCTTAACACCTGGAAAAAGTAGGACCAAATAAATGATATGTATTTGACCATTCCTATCACCACCACCCCCACCTCACTATCACTTCTATAATTAACATTATTAGTGTTATTGCTGGTAAACCTGATGCACCTTTCAATACTGATGATGTGATGCTTGCCCTTCCTGCTGTGGGGAGATGAGGGTCACAGACCCAAGGATACTTTCAGGAAATGCTGTAACAGAAACTTTGCTGCAGGCCCAAAAGTTCCACAACATAATTCACTGTGCATGAAGATGATATCATTGTTATGAGCAAAGATGGCTGCAAATACACAAGCTGAAAATAAAAAGGAAACTGGTTGTGGGTGGGGTGAAAAAGGCTTTTGTAGAAAGATGAGTTTGTTCTGAACCTGCAGCCTCCTCCACAGTGATGATGTCCTATGGAGCCCCTTCTTTCCAGCCCTCCACTCCTACTCCCCCAGGGAAACAAATGTGGCCAGAGCTTAATTCACGATGTGTCATACCCACACCATGGTGCAGGGGCTTCTTTGGACTCATGTTCCTCTCTATGACCCTACTGAAGACCAAGGGCAAATTTTGGGCTTTATCAGCTGTAACGCATTCATTTGGTAGGAACCCAAAATAAAATAAAGGCTATAAATACAAAGTGCAAAATCATGGGGTTAGTGTAGAATCTTTTCCTAATGGGAAAGGATCTCTGCAGCCACCTCTAATCCTCCCCTAGCTTATGGTGCTCTCAGGAAGCAGCTCTATTTAGAGGCTGACCCGCCTGTCACAAGCTGGCTCCTGAGCTCTTGCTGCTTCTCCCTTGCACTCTCTCTCAACCTGGGTTGTCCATCTGCCCCACATCCTGCTGGTGCTAGCACAATACAGGAAATAATAAACACACCTTTTGAAGTCATGCTTTACAAACGCAAATTAGTTTCATTAAGGGCACACAGTTTAGATCCAATTTGTTCTTGGCTCTCTTTAGATTAAAAAGGTGCAGAGGGCAGGGGACCCAGCCAGGCCAGAGGGTGTTGTTTCCAGAAAAAGCAGCATCTAAAGGAGCCAAGGAGAACGGGATAGAGATGTGCTATAGGCCACCTAACTACTTTTATGTCAAACTTACTACATGTGTGGACCATTTCTGTGTGGCCTTCCCTGCCCTGCCTTTTCTCTAATACTATTGTGATGAACAACTTGGTCTTCTCCTCTAACTGAATTGGTTAGTGATCCCTCTGTACTCCCTTAGGGAAGTACCTCTTACACTTTGGTCAGATCCGAATCACCTGGACACATAGCTTGCTGAGCCTTTCCCCAGAGTTCCTAATTCAGTCCATCTGGAACAGGGACCCAACAGTCTATAGTTCCAACAAATTCCCAGGTGATACTGATGCTGGTTGTTCACTCTTAGAATAGTTTTTCTGGCAGTACATATACCTTTATGATGGTATTTCTTATGTTCTGCTTTTCATTATTTTTTTTTTTTTTTTGAGACAGGATCTTGCTCTGTCATCCAAGCTGAAGTGCAATAGCGTGATCCCAGTTCACCGCAGCCTCCTGGGCTCAAGCGATCCTCCCACCTCAGCCACCTGAGTAGCTGGGATGACAGGTGCACACCACCACACCCAGCTAATTTTTTGCATTTTTTTTTTTAGAGACAGGGTTTTGCTATGTTGCCCAAGCTGGTCTTGAACTCGTGGGCTCAAGCAATCTGCCTACCTTGGCCTTCCAAAGTGCTGGGGTTATAAGCATAAGCCACTGCTCCCGGCCCGCTATTATTTTTATAGCAAAGACTTAGGTCAGTACTGTCCAATAGAAATACACAAGCCACATATATAATTTCAATTTGTATAGCAACCACATGAATTAAAGTGGAAAATAATTAGCCCAATATATCAAAAATAATTCAACATGTAATCAATACAAAAATTAATGGAATATTCTACCTTGTTTCATATTAAGTCTTCGAAACTGCATATATATTAATGTTTTATACTTACAGTACACAACTACATTTAGAGTGCTTAATAGCCAAATGTGGCTAGTGTCTACCATATTGGGCAAGGCAGACTTAAATAATGCTTACTGTGTACCAGTGGTACAGACTTCTTACATGTTAACTCCTTTAATCCTCACAATAATCCATTGAGGTGGCTACTGTTATAATTCTCATTTTACTGGTGAGGAAACAGGCACAAAGAACTTAAATAACTTGTCCCAGGCCACTGAGCTAGAAATTGGGAGAGAGAAGTTTGAACTTTGGCAGCCTGGCCTCAGGGTCAGCCACTTTACCACAAGCCTTTCCTGCTCAACTACAACTCCCTGAACAGTAGGAAGGAAACATTATTTCTTTGTGTGTCCCGTAGCATAGGCAATGCTTAGCTCAGACAGGACAGCCAGTAAGTGTGTGCTGGATGAATTAAATGAGTGAGAAGAAGGTGAAGCACTGACAAGGGATTTGTCAAACATGTTCTGCCAACAGGATTAAGTGCCTCCAACCATCGCTGTATATGACTGAGAGGAAATATTTTCAAATTAAATTTGAAATTGCCTAGTCATAATGAGCTTCCAGGATAATGGAAAGGTGTGAGAAAATACATAATGACAAGAATAAAAGGCTTATATACCATCTATTAGAGTGGCAGTCATGAGTAGAGTGACCAGAACCTGGAAGGAGTACATGAAGGAAGCCTACCTGAAAGGGGTAAATCCTTAAAGGGATGTTAAATTGGATGAAAGGAATACTGTGGAGAAAGACATGGGAAAGGATTGACAAGAAGGAAGAATTGCCTCCCTCATCATGAACATAAGTTGAAATATCATCTGTGGCAGACCTGGTTCCCAGGAAGCAGATTAGGACCCAGAAATTTGCATACAGGAGGTTTTCCAGAAGTACTCCCAGAATCAACACCTTCAGGAAAGTAAGAGAAGCCAGATCAGGCAGGGGGAGAAGTTGGGCTGCAGCACAGTCACACCAAGTCCTTACCCAACCCTACGGGGAACTCCAGAGCTGGGATGGCTCTTCATCGTCTTCCCAAATTGAAGCAAGGCAGCTCTTTTAAGGCAGCTCCATTCCGTTTACAGGAACCAGTCATCGGATACTGGTTTCCCAGGAAAGACGTGTAACCTTGAGCAAGGCAGCTTTCTTAATCCGAGGGCAATAGCTGAAGAGAAGTTCAGCTGTGTGCTATTATCTGGCACCCCTCCTAGCAGCTCTGGAATGAGAACCTCATTGTTGTGGGTTGGGGGAGGAATCTGGGTAGTGGACTACAGCATCCACTACATCAACCCGATGCAAAATCTAAAAGAACCAAAAACAGGACATCATGATAAATGGAAAGAGCCAGACAGAATCCCAACCCTGCCAGCTTATCTGGGAAATTGATGCAAGGCCATAAAGCTAGTGAGTATATTTATACCTAGTTTTGTGTAATTCTGGCATTTATTTTCTCTCCATACCTCCTCAAGAAAGAGAAAAGGGAGGACACAGGAAATACATATAGGGTGGTATTTATATTTATGGGTACCTGGGTTTGTTAGGAGCTATGGTTGGGGTGAGGGAGGATCAGCTAAGCAAATCTCAGAGGCAAGGAGCCACTTTCTCCTACTCCCCCTCTCTAGGACATAGGGGCAGCTACCCTTCTGTTACTGAGGAAGGTGTTTCTACAAGAGACAACATCCCCAAGTTGGGTTGTGGTGCTCTGTCTCCCCACTTCCAAGCTTAGCCTGGAGATAAGAGCCTTTCAGGGGATGCACTTAAGCTTTCATCTTGGTCTTATTTTCTTGGGCTCAACTCAGAGGCAGGGTTTGAACTATATCCCTGGCTGGAATGGGGGCCAGACCAAAATGGAACAGCCCTAGAGAGCCTGACTCTCCAGGGTCATCTGTTTGTCATCTCCAAGGTCTTGTGAAGCTAGGAGCCCTTTAATCAGGTGATGAGCTCACCAGTAGCAGAAATAATCAGGAATAACTACTAAAGAAGTTTGCAGCTGGCAGTGTCTGCAGCTGCGAATAGAAAGAGGGAGACAGAGAAGTGGGGGAGTATGAAAAAAAACAGTAATAGACTTAGTTGTGCATCTTGGCTCCACCTTGAATGTGTGACCTTGGATAAATCTTTTAAACTCTCTGAACTTTAGTTTTAGGGAATGAAACACACCTTACAAAAGCGCTTAAGTATCAAATCAGTTTTCAGGAGTAAAGTTATTTGCAGATGTGGTAGGTGCTTAATAAATGTGTGTTCCTCTTCTGAGCATAACATAGGGTAAAGTGTTTCTGCCTATGGATAAACTTTACAAAATTTGCCAGAATTTTCCCTACCAGTATGCATCTTATTGCCCATGGTGGGGAATGAGATAGTAGCAGCTGAGATCCATGGCTAAGATCAGGATACTAGTTTATCTGGGATACACAAAGCCACACTCAGCCCTCAATAAATGTTTGTTGAATATGTAAATGAGGACATGAACAAATGGTGGAGTGGTGATAAGAGAACTCAGCTTTCCCTTCTTCCAGGAAGCCTTCCCAGGTTCCTCCAGCTTTCTTGGGTTCCGTGACAAGCTTCTACACGTGCAATATGCTCCACCCAATGTGCTTCTGAATTATAGGCCATCTTCCATTATTCTCTCCTTGTTCTTTGTATGTTGAGCTTGTCTTCTTGGCTTGACATGGACAAATGGTGTTATTAGTTTTTCTACCAGAAAACCACAGTGAATCATTCAGGTATGCAAATCCACAGATTTGTAGCCCAAAAGAGAATAATAAAAAGGTGGAAGGTGAGTACCCTTATAATCACATAGGACATGGGTTAAGATTTGTCCTTTTCTACCTCACAGGGTTTTGTGAAGATTAAGGTGATATATGGAAATTGATTAGTACGGTGTTGTCATGCTGGACCCTTGTTGACTTCAGTGATGGTACCACGTTCAAGAGGCTGAAAAAGAGACCTGGAGCCAGCAAATGAGACATCAGGTTTATTGAGGGGACTCACATACAGAGGAGTCCAGTGGTGATGAGCTGGACAGAACTGCATCTGCTGGTAAAAAGCATGCAGTTGATCCAGCATTTTCACGTAGCGCCCTCCCCCTAACAACCTCCACCTGTCAACTTTCATTTAACCTAAAACAAAGGGCTTCAGTCCACTGTACAGCCTACATTCCATGAAATGGGCCAGAGGTTTAGATGTTTCCCATAAGTAAGGAATGAATCTCTAGATCGGCCACTTCCAGATTTCTTAGCTTGGAATTCCAAGCACACATTCTTCTTAGACCATAGCGTCATTCTCAGGATAGGCTTAAGGTAAGCCATTGCTGTCAGGTGCAGCCATACAAGTGCCTAGCACATGGTAGATACTCAATAAATGGAAATTTAACATTAGTGATGGTATCAGTATTGATATTGGGGAGGGTGGTAGATAGTGGAGGAGGGAAAGGAGAAGAAAGCTTTTTAATTCCCAAGCAGGCACAGCCTGGAGGGCTGAGTTTCAGAATTCAGTTGTGAAATTCAGCTTATGCCCAAAACCCAAATTACACCTTGGGGTATGGCATCCTGCCTTGAAATGGGAAATTAGGCAGTCTCACAAGGATGCACAGCTGTGTTGCCTGAGCTGTTTTGTTCCAGGCAAACTGGAGCAGGCAGTGAACCTTTGGCAACTGAGGAGAGCAGGGCCAGACAGCTTTGCAGCCATCCAACAGAACCAAGTGAGAATACCAAGCAGCCTTGCACAGTGCTCCAGGAGAAGCCACAGGGGCTCAGGAGCAGGCATGCTGTGTGCCAGAGGGAGCAGACCCCCTTCTTAGACATCAGCCCCTCCTCAGGTAGGCCTGCCCATCACCTCTTCCTGGACACTTGGCCACTGTCTCTGCTAACCACTAGCCGCTGCCTCTTCTCCTTCCTCCTCAACAAGCTCTTTTGTGAGGGGAGAGGAAGTGCTGAGAGATGTCAGCATGCCTGGGAGGATGTCAGGTCAAAAGGCCCAGTGTTCTTTTTAGGGAAGTGATTCTCAGGCATGATCAGGCCAGGACATTGTGTCTTTTTCCTTTTCTGGCTTTGGAGAATTTGAAGCTAAGGGTACATAGATGCTGGTGTGCTCAAGTCAGGTACTTTAGGCAGGTCCCAGGACTCTCCAAGAGGTTCCCTAGGAGTCCCAAAGGTCCTGTTATGCTCTCTGATGAGTGCACTGGACCAGACCTCAAGCCATGGGCTGCAAGCTCTGGGGATTCAGTGCACTGGGTTTATAGGAGCCAAGTGTTCTGGAGACACCACTGCAGGCCTGTCCCTTGCATCTGTAGGGAGTGCCTAGGTCCTTCATGAGGCTGTTCTATTAGCTGCCCCCCTTAAAACTCCTATTTGTCCTATTTCCTGCCGCTGTCATCACAGCCTTCCAAAACCTTAAACCAGAAAGCAAAAGCTGAGACTTGTCTCTGTAAAATCCAAATCTTGGCAAATACTCTCACACCATCCTTTAGAACTCTGGAGAGAAATGCAGGCCAGTTTGCCTAGGTAATTAGGAATGGAGCTTACCATGGGGGGAGCAACTGTGGGATGAGAGGGTCTCTGCAGCAGATCAACAGGAGTTAGGTTCCAGCTCAGCTTTCTCCTGACTCACTCTGGCCTGTGGGATGTGTGTACATTTGATGCAGTTAATGTTAATCACAGAAGCAAGCAAAGTAAAAAGATAAATACATGCACTCACACACACACACACACACACACACACACACACACACACACCCTGAATTGGCGTGTCACAGGACTGATGTTATTTACTGCTTGCTTTCATTGACATTGTCTCCAAAGAAATAAACATCTATGATTTTGTGGTAAGCATTCAGCTGCAAATAACTCAAATGTGTGAGATTATTCTTTCATTCTCACATGGTTTCAAAAGCATTATTGTGCTCTTATGATGTATCAGATAGTGAACTAAGTTCTGAGGCTCCAGATGGCTCAGTTCAAGAACGCACAGCCCCATGGGAGGGTATAAGTTTAGTTTAGAAACTAAAACAAGAGTTATCACCTATTTAATGTGAGGCACTGTGTGGGGCCTTCCAAGCATCTTAATCACATATTCCTACCCTAAAAGCACCCTGCCCGTAGGCATTATTTTCCTTATCATACAGCTGAGAAAAACGAAGCTTAACTAATTTGCCTGAAGTCTACAACTAGAAAATTACAAAGCCAAGATTGAACCCAAATCCCACTAATCCCAAGCCCATGGCCCTCCCACTGTGCCCTCTACTGAAGGTCTCTTTGTGGGGAAGAGTCACAATAGGAACAGGAACAGAGTGTCTGGGATCACTGGGCAGGGAGCCACCATTTCTACCTGGGGAGTTGAGGGACCTTGACCTTGCCAAGACAAAGTGACAGTCAAGTTGGGTTTTGGAGATGAATACATCATCACCGAGCAGGGAGTATGGGCAGAAATTGTGAACGAGACTGGATGTATCCATGTCCAGCATCATATGTGGCTTCCACATTTAAGCAACAGGGTAATCTAGCCCCACGGTACTGACGAATAAGCTTTGATTTTCATTCAGCCTGCTTGGTCAAGAAAGTAGTGGCTGTTTATATTACATGGGTGGTGTTTACCCTGATTCCGCAGTTGGAATTTGAACAGGTTAAAAACTGTATGTTCAGGTTGTTGTCTCTCTGACCATTTCACCTAACTCCATACTTTGAATTAGAATGTTTAAAAAGCAAGAATCAGGAAATATAGACAGATAAAGCAAAAGTCTTAGAATTTTCCCTCCTCTCTCTAAGTGGACTCCAAAGCACATCAGTAGATACATTTGATTAGAATCTATCAACTAGGCTAAAAGAGATCCAAGGATCCAGAAGCTGGCATTAAGGCAGGGAGCGTCTCAGCAACCATACCCTTACTCCGCTACCTGCATGCCCGCATCTGTGGGTGCATGATCTCACACCAGGGTGCTGGGAAAGTTGCCTACAAGCCTCCCTTCAGTTATGTCCCCTTCTAGAGCCCACCCCACAGGGTAGCCTTCACATTGCATTGTCCCTGCTGTCTGCCATCTATGCACCATTTTAAAATACTTTTAAAATTTAGAATAGTTTTAAATATACAGAAAAGTTGCAACAGTAGTACAGAGTTCCTAGATGCCTTGTTTCTACTTTCCTCTGTGATTAGCATCTTGTATTACTGTAGTGCATTTGTCACAGTTAGTAATACGGATACATTATTAACTGAAGTAGCACTTTGTTCAGACTCCTTTTTTTTTTGCCTAATGTCCTTTTTCTCTTCCAGGATGTCATCTGGGATACCACATTACATTTAGTCTTCATGTCCCCTTAGGCGCCCCTTGGCTGTGACAGCTGCTCAGACATTCTTTGCTTCTGACCGTTTGCAGTTTTGAGTACTGGTCAGCTATTTTATAGACTATCCCTCAACTGAGATTTGTCTGATGTTTTTCTTATAACTATACTGGGATTATAGGTTTGAGAGGGGAAAACTACAGAGATAAAGTACCTCTTTCATATCAAGGGTACATATTGTCATCATGACATTATCACTGTGGATGTTGGCCTTGATCATCTGGCTGAGGTCATGTTTCTCAGGTTCTCTACTGTAAAGGAGGGAACAGTTTTTATGAGCTTCTTCCTTTTAGTTTGGGAGAGTACAAGGCAGTCTGGACTGATGCATTTGTGTTCTTTCCCATGATGTCAGAGAGATGTTCCATGAATATTAATGACCTTGTTATTTTATTAGAGGCTGAGTTGACCTTTTCATCCATCTAATTTGACTCTCATTTTTGTTTATTTGAGGCAAGTCTTTGAGAGAACACCTTTGGTATGTGAGTTTATGCTCCTGTCACCGCAAATTTTATTTCCTTCTATACTATTAGCTCCTTGAAGGAAATGGCTATGTCCTCAATATGCAGACACCATATAACAGCCTCCAGCTTTATTCCATCTGTTTCCCCAGCCCACAGCGTGTGTGTGTGCTAGGAAGCTTCATGGCCCTCCTAGTATGCATTTGTTCCTTACTTCCCTGAGGGAACCTGTGGCTGTCGGTCAGAGAAATCATGATGCTGTAGAAAGAGCCTGGCATTGAGATGTTTCCCTTCTCTGACTCTGGTCAGGAAAGGAGGACAGTAAGGAAACCCAAGTTAAAATCAGCCCGTTGAGCTCCAGCACTTAAAAGCCCTTGATGTCTAAATCCAGAATGGTCACTGAAAGAGCTTTGATTTCACTTCTTCATGGATGGTATTCCAGTTACTGCTGCTGCCTAACAAACCACTGCAAAACATAGTGCTTAGATCAATAACAATCATTCGTTTTGCTCATAAGTCTGTAACTGGGGAGGAGTCACTTGTCTCTGCTCTCCCCAGACTCAGCTGCATGGCCTGAGTCTAAGTCAGCTTGATGGGCTGGAAGGTCCACTTTCAAGATGGCTCATTCACATGGCCAACAGGGTTGTACTGCTATCATCTGGAAGTTAGGCTGAGGCTGAAGGCCATGCACCTCGGTTCCTTTCCACGTGGGCCCCTCTCTGGGCTGGCAGTGGTCCCAAGTCAGACCACAAAAACCAAAATACCATACTCCTTTATGACCTGACCTTAGAAGTCAGGTAGCATCACTGCACCAAAAAAAAAAAAAAAACCCCACCCAGATTTGAGGGAAGGAACATAGACCTTACCTGTCAACAGGAGAGCCACAGTCACATTTAGGAAGGGTAAGCAGATTGGAATGTACTGTGGTGGTCGTTTTTGGAAAACACCAGCTGCCACAGATGGCTAGTAAGTGATTTAGGAGGGTTTCTTATTCTTCAGCGAATATGTCTTGTAGCCTAGGTGCTGGAATAGATATGGGCATATAACATGGAATCAGACATGGTCCCAGCCCTGGCAGCTTCCGCCTCAGACAGGGAAACAGGCAGGACACTGGCCATTTCCATTCAGAGAGGTGACAGCTGGAGTAGAGATAAGCTTATAGGTTATAAGCACGCAAGGAGGGATTCCTAACAACAGTTTGAAGGCCCAGGAAGAATTCTCAGATGAGTTCTAGGTGAGAAATGTTTGTACCAAGTTGAATCAAATGACTAAGGCAAAAAAGCTAAAGCTGAAGATTAAAGGCAGCATAGTTGCCCCCAAGTATTGCTGCATTTGGGGAAAGATTTGTTTTTTTGTCGTGGTCATCACAGCTGTTACTATTATTATCTTCATCAAGCATTCCTCTACTCATGTAGGACATTTTCCTGGATCAAAAATTTCTCAGTTTCCAGGATTTCTTGGGCAGTTAGGATCAGAGAAACCTGGGTTTAAATCCTGGTACTGCTACATGGTGGTCATTTTGACCTCAGACAAATGACTTAACCATATGTGAGTGTGGAGATGACGGGGGACTTGAGCTGAAAATTTGTCATTCTTCCCTGTTTCTTGCCCCTGGAAAAAGGCCTATGCTTACTCTGTGTGGGTGTGTGTTCACGTGTGTTTGTTCATATGTTTTTTAGGAGTCCATGATCTGTCAGCCTCCTAGAGCTTCAGCACACGGTGAATTCATGTTGGCTGGAGGCCATAGGTGTGTCTGGGGCACACAGGCCCTGTCTCACGTGACTTTCCTCTGGAATGTATTCAAGAGATTGTACTCCTGGAAGCAGTTTCCCAAAGTACAAGTCATGGACCTCATCAATCTAGCTGTTGAACCAGTAATCTTAGAGATGTCTGTAATCTACCAAACAATGGTCCCAGTTAGCTCTAAGCAGAACTTTCTGTCCTTCAGCCTTTTATCTGAGGCATGTTCCCAGCAGGATTTTATAGGAGGGAACATTTTAAATGTGGCAACCTGTAGTGAGAGAAGCAGAAAATGTTTGCACTCAAAACTCCTTGGTTTCATAAAGAAGTGAAGTCACAGGCATGGATTGCCTCTTAAGGTCAGTCACCCAGCTCACCCTGAAGTCAGTGATACATATTTATTTTTGGCTAAGGGAAACCATGCTCCAGGGAATTAGAAGTTTATATTTGATCTTTAATAAAAGGAATCATTGGAGTTCAGAGATGGACCATACTAGAACACTGGAACCACAGTGAGTGTAAAAAGAACACTGGCCAGGCACAGTGGCTCATGCCTGTAATCCCAAAATTCTGAGAGGCCAAGGCAGGCAGATTGCTTGAGCCCAGGAGTTGGAGACCAGCAACATGGCAAGACCCCATTTCGAAAATTAGCTGGGCATAGTGGCGTGTGCCTGTAGTCCCAGCTACTCGGGAGGCTGAGGTGGGAGGATCACTTGAGCCCAGGAAGTCAAGGCTGCAGTGAGCTGTGATCACGCCACTGCACTCTAGCCTGGGTGACAGAGTGAGACCTTGTCTCAAAAAAAAATAAATAAATTTAAGATAGATAGATAGATAGATAGATAGATAGATAGATAGATAGATAGACAGACAGACAGACAGACAGACAGATAGATACAGTGTGAATTTGGCACATTAATGGGATTGGCAGGCAATGAGTTGGCCTGAGTCCCTCCCTGTCCCTAACCCTGTGTGTAGCTATGTGGCCAGGGTAAATCATTTCACTTTGTTGGTCCTCAGCTTTCTCATCTGTAAAGTGGAGGAACTGATACCAGAGTCCCAACATCCCTTCCAATTAAAGAACAATAATTTTGAAATTAGAAAAGCCCATTTCCTGGCAAGGTTGTATGCTGTTGCTCATGCAGAAAACAAACTCCCTGATGGTGAGACTTAGTGTGCTTAGATGCTTTTTTCTTTTGTTGTTGAAATATCAATTGCAGAAGCTAAATTCCCAAGTGTTCCAGTTACCTATTGATAATAGAAACCAAAACAGTGGCTTAAAGCGGTAACAATCATTTGTTTTGTTCAAAAATCTTAGGGTTGACCGGGCTCAGCTAGGCAGCTCTCATTTGGGATCTCTTGGGTGATTGCAGTCCGGCAGTGGCCAAGGTCATCTTGCAGGCTCTTCACTTTGATGCCCGGTGCCTGGCTGGGGCTGGGACAGCTGGGGCTCCCCAGGCGTTCCTGTTACTCTCTGCAAGGTCTCTTTATGTGGCCACCTCGAGGGAACTGAAGTTCTTACAGGGGGCCAAAGCCCCCAAGAGAAACCTGTAAGAGCTGCATGAGCTTTTTGGCAGTGGCCTCAGAAGGGATGTAGGGTGTCACTTCTGCCTCATTGTATTCATCAAGGCAGTCACAAAGGCCTATCTAGGTTCAAGAGGAGGGGAAATAGACTCTACCTCTTGGTGGGAAGAATGTCAGAGAACTTGTAGACACAATTTAAAATCACACCAAGAGTCCAGGATGGTTCAGAAGACTTCTCAGACTGCTATGATTCTCTGTTAAAAGGGTTTAAAACAGCAATGCACAAAATATCTTGCAGTAGAAAACCTAGTTTAATGGGGAAGGAAGATCTACTTAGAAAGAAGAAACTTAAAATTATGAAAAAAGAGATAAAATTCTATTTTTATGAATTTTCTGTGTAACAAATATGCCTTGTGTGTATATAAGCAATTTTAAGAGAAAATATGCATATATATCTGTGTATATATAATTTTTGTTTTATATCTATATATACACACACACACATATATAATTTTGTGGTTTTTATATTCATAATTTTTATTCTACCAAACGATGGAGTGTATGAGATGTTAGGATTGGGGAAGTGGAGAAAATTAAATCAGGGGCTTCCAGTCCTTTTATTGTACTACTACAAGCTCCCCCGGTTACTTACAAAATGAAGTTAATTTACTGGGCTGTTAAAAGAACACCAAATGTGTCATACAGAGCCCTGGAATAGAGATAGAAAAAAAACAAGACAGAAGAAAAGTCAAGAGACCAACAATAGAGAATCATTTCTCCAAAGATGTGAATCATTGCTTTTGAATGGCAGAGCCCCCTGGGGAGATGGGTAGAGCAGAACAATAAATGAAAGTAGTCGAGAGTGTAGACTCTGCAGCCAAGCTGCCTAGGAACAAATTGCAGCTTGCCATTCCCCAGCTATGTGACCATGGGCAAGTTCCTGTACCTCTCTGTGCTTCTTTTCCTCAGTTGCAACAGGGAGCTAATAATACTACCTGCTTCATGAGGTTGCTGTGAGAATTAAATGTGTCAGTACAGGCTTAGCCCTTTGAGCAGTGTATAGTACATATTAGCCATTTCTCTTCTCACCAATTCCCTTGTTGCCTTTGCCAGATGCAAATGTCATGCCCAATATGGACTGCAGGCAGCCAACCAAATAAACAGAAGGAGGAGGACCTTTCCTTCCCTTGGTTCCTGAGCTCATGTATGCATTGGAATTTTCAGTAGGAGGAGACCTTCTTGGGATGTCTGGACACCCATCAATGTGTAGATTCCACCCCACAACAATTGTCCATATTCAGACACGTTTTAAAAATCGGTTTCACATTTCAAGCATGTGAAGCTAGGTTTTAGCTTTAGTCTCTGCTACATATTTGGAATTAAAGCCTCTAGAGTCCATTATGCAAATCCATGCAAATAATATGCAAAGAGGCAGTAGCCCCAGATTGTGGGGAGGGGGAGTGTGTAGTCCAGCACAAAGGGCCTTGAATGAAAATTTGCATGTGTTAGGGAAGCCCTGGGTTGAAGGCCTTAGATGTTTATTGTGACAGTGTGCATAGCATTCAGTTGTTAACCTTTTGTGCCAAAGAAGAGAGGTAAATGCTTGTCTGATTTCCATATTGCAGGTGACAGCAGAGGTTGGAGGTGGTGTTTGGCTAGCACAACATTGTAGGGATTTTTATTATACAAATGAAAAGTTGCTTTGAAATAATGGCTGTGGCCCAGGCTGTGTCCCCAACCAGCAGTGTGTTCTTGGACAAGTCACTTCCCTCCTTCTGTTGCCCACTCTGTGAAATGAGGGGATGGGATTAGGTGAAATGCCAGGTCCCCTCTCACTGTAACATTTAAACATCATCCTCCAGGTAAAAATCCCTTGGCACCCACAGTGGCAGTATCCGTTCATTGTGCCAAAGATGTACTCTAAAGTCCAAAGAAGAAAGGGCTAAGAGGTAACTCTACAGTTCTTCTAGAGAGAACAATAACTTCAGGGAATGCTGATAGCTGAGTGGGGGAAATAGGCAGCGGCAACAAGGACAAACATATTTACTTAGGCTGGGTATCTTACAACACCAAGGATTCCAGTCAGAGGCTTCCCAGCTAGGAGGATGTTAGTTCCTGGCGTGCCAATGACGGGAAAGTCAGGGGAATTTTTTTCCCTGAGTGTTTTAAAGATCAGTCTGTATTAACCCCTCTCTCTGCCTCTGGAGTGCCGCAAAAGTTCTCCTAGAGGCCATGGTGGCTCCTCTCCCCCGCTGAGGGCCTGTCCTTGGGGTCAGCCAGTGTTGCTTCCAAAAGACTGCTGTGTCCTTGGTCTCTGGTCTTTTATTGTATCTGACATATCTGGTGCCTGGCCCCAGAGATTCCCCGGGCCCTTAATTTTAACTCCAGCTGTTACAGCAAACACAGGCTGGGTGCAGGCAGAACCTGACAGCCCCATGGCCCAGAGCTTCTCTGATCCAGCTAATGGAAACCTGGCATCAGTCAGGAAGTGCAGTGATGAGCATCACAGGAGCAGCCCTTGATCAGTGAATATGGGAGCCTCTGGGTGAGTGTTCTCTTCAGGCAGACAATTTGAGTTGCAGCCTACTCAGCTCCACTGATGTCCCCAGTGAGTTTGAGGTGCCCACCTGGACCTGCTCATAACCTGCCCTCAGATTGGTTTTCCTTGTTTCACTCATCTCAGACCCCCACGGCTGACCCCACAGATCATTTTCCAGTATAAACTTCCTGCACAAAAGCCCTGTCTCTGTCTCTCCTTTTTCAGAGGATCTCTAACATAAGGCGTGTGTATTAGTTTGCTAGGGCTTCCATAACACAATACCACAGACAGAAATGTATTTCCTCACAGTCGAGGAGGATGGAAGTCTAAACTCAAGGTGCCAGTAGGGTTGGAGTCCCCCAAGGCCTCTAACTTTGGCTTGCAGGTGGCGCCCTCTAGCTGCCGTGTCCTCACATGGTCATCCCTCTGTGCACGCGTGCTCGAGATGTCTATGTGTCCTAATCTCCTCCTCTTAAGAAGGACACCAGTCAGATCGAATTAGGGCCCACTCTATTGGCCTCATTTTACTTTAATTACCTCTTTGAAGGCCCTATCTCCAAATATAGTCACATTCTGAGGTACTGGGAGTTAGGGATTCAACATAGGGATTTTGGGGGTGCATAAGTCAGTCCTTAACAACGCTTAACACTTGTGAGCTAAACAGACGCTTGAAAGGGAATGTCCATCAAAACATGGAGGTCACCACCACTATCCCTAGGAATAGATTGTCTCTCTGGTGTTCAGCCGTGGGCAGGATAGGGGCGCCAGAATAACCCTGAGCAGGTCAGAGCATATCAGCACATTAATTCTTCTGGGATGCAACATACTGTCCTCTTCTTCCTTCTGCATCATTGATAGTGGTTGACCAGGATAAGCATGCACTTTAAAGACAACCCTTGTTTCACATACTTCTGCTACTGTGTGACTTTCCACATGTTGCCTAATCTCCCCCAAACCTCAATTTCATGCCCCACCAAGTGGTCATACGGATTAAAGCATGAAAGCCTGGGCCAGGGCAGGTGTTCAGTAAACAGGTTTTAGGATTGACTCGAATACACAGAATGTGCTGTTGGTGTGTGGTCTAGATCAGGGGTCCCCAACCACTGGGCCGCAGACCAGTACCAGTCCGTGGCCTGTTAGGAACCAGGCTGCACCACAGGAGGTGAGAGGCTGGTGAGCCAGCATCACCACCAGAGCATCACCGCCAGAGCGTTACCGCCAGAGCTCTGCCTCCTGTCAGGTCAACGGCACCATTAGATTCTCATAGGAGCACAAACCCTATTGTGAACTGCACATGCAAGGGGTGGATCTAGGTTGCGTGCTCCTTATGAGAATTGAATGCCTGCTGATTTGAGGTGGAAGAGTTTCATCCCAAAACCATACCCGCCCCCCCCACCAACTCCAGTCCATGGAAAAATTGTCTTCCACAAAACCAAGTGGAAGGCAATTTGTCCCTGGTGCCAAAAAGGTTGGGGACCACTAGTCTAGATCATGAACGAAAGTTTAGAAAAAAATAGATGGTTTAGGGCAAACTTTTGGTCCTAGAGTTGGTGGGTGCTACAGCCTCAGTGTAATCTAAAGTCCCCCGCAGCCTCCCACTCCCCACCAGTTTAGAAGTGCAGGGTGAGGAAGACACTGGTCCACGCCAAGGCTCCAACACACACCAAATGGTGATCCTGGGCCTTGTGTCAAAGGCATGCCTGGAGATCTCCTCCCCATCTCGACTTCTCGCCAGGGCCCTGCCTTCTCCATCAGACACCTGGGAATCACAGCTGGGGCCCCTGCTTTGGCCATTTGTCCTGCTGGAATCTGATGGGGGAAAGACGCTCTGAGAGAGTAATTAGACGCAGACAGAGATCTCTCTCCATAGTCAGGGGAGCCTAGCAGGGGCTGAAGGAACTGCCTGAGAGTGACAAAGAAGGGGATCCATGAACAAGGAGGTGCTAACAGGACAAGGAGATGCTAACAGGTCAGAATCAGGCCTCAAAGGACTGTTGGCCCTTCCTCAGCCATAAAGACAGGCTCTTCCCAACCCATGTGTTGTCAACGGCTCCTACATGTCATGCTTGCATGAGGTACTGTTTTTAAAAATAGGCACATGCTATTGTGATTGATAAAGTCCACACACATAACTAGAAATGTTTTTAAATGTATACGTTTTTGTCCTTGTGCATTTTCTTGAACTGCAAGTGTGCACATTGGCTATCATACAAAATCCTTTTTTTTTTTTTTTTAAATGTTCAAAAGGGCTCCTTCTACTCAAAAAGGCTGGGTATCACCAATGACAATTTTTCAGAGTTCAGCCACTTGAATGCCATAGGAAAAGCAGTTAATAACAACCATGACACCGACCGGCATTTGTAGAAGGCACCTTCTGTTCCAGGCTGTGCTAAGTGCTTTTATGGGCTCCAGGTCTGGTTGCCCTTCTCTAGACCCTGGTCCTCTTCTGCCTGTCACTCTTCTATGGCACTGAGACATCTTTGTCTTATTTTAGGATTGTTTGTGGATATGTGTGAGCTTATCCAGGGCCAGAGACTGCCCTGTTCGTTTTTGTGTCCTCCAGGGTCAGGGAGAGGGTTGAACCTCCATAATTGTTTGGCGAATGGTCCTGAAGGGACAGAGGTCTGTTTGCTTGTACCTTTGTGTAGTTTATAAATGGAAGATTCAGAAAAGGGCATAGGAGTTGGTACATACTGCCACCCAGGCCTTCCTCATTTGGCTTGGGGTGGCTCACGCAGAGTTCACACAGGCTTCCCCATAGGCAAGCTGGCCTTGACCACTCCTGGCTGCAGAGGAAGAGGCAGATGTGGAGGCCACAAGCCTTCTGCACCTCCAGCCCCAGCCTGTTCCGAAAAGTTGCCCTTGTGGGGAGGGCTGATGGCGTTTCCGAGGCATGTGGGAAAGGAGGGGCCTGGCCAGGGTAGCTGCTCTGCTTCCCCTGGTGCTGGTCTCTCTTTCCAGCAGGTACCAGGCAGCACCTACCTAATAGACCTGCCCCAGCTCCACAGAGAGTTCTGATTCAGTGTTGGGGCACTAGTGTGGGCTCGGGAATGCCCCTGACGTTTCCTGAGTTCCCAGCACTGTCCTAGGCCACAGGTAAGAAAGGCCCAGGCTGTATGCTGCTCCCCAAGTATTTTACCTCTTCTCTGTGTCTCCCTCTCAAGGTTTCCTGCTGATCTTGGCACTGACCGAAGCGCTGGCATTTGCCGTCCAGGAACCATCTCCCAGGAAATCTCTTCAGGTCCTCCCTTCAGGCACTCCCCCGGGAACCATGGTGACAGTACCCCACAGCTCTACCAGACATACTTCTGTGGTGATGCTGGCCCCCAATCCCAATGGACGCCCCTCACAGGCTGCAGGTCCCATGGCAACACCGACACCCGGTGCAGAGGGGCACCCTCCTACACACACCATCTCCACCATCGCTGCGACAGTAACTGCCCCCCATTCTGAAAGCTCTCTGCCAGCGGCCATGGCAACCACATCCTCCAAGCCAGAGGGCCGCCCTCGAGGGCAGGCTGCCCCCACCATCCTGCTGACAAAGTCACCGGGGGCCACCAGCCGCCCCACCACAGCGCCCCCCCGCACTACCACACGCAGGCCCCCCAGGCCCTCAGGCTTTTCCCGAAAAGGGGCTGGTAATTCATCACGCCCTGTCCCGCCTGCACCTGGTGGCCACTCCAGGAGTAAAGAAGGACAGCGAGGACGAAATCCAAGCTCCACACCTCTGGGGCAGAAGCGGCCCCTGGGGAAAATCTTTCAGATCTACAAGGGCAACTTCACAGGGTCTGTGGAACCGGACCCCTCTACCCTCACCCCCAGGACCCCACTCTGGGGTTACTCCTCTTCACCACAGCCCCAGACAGTGGCTGCGACCACAGTGCCCAGCAATACCTCATGGGCACCCCCCACCACCTCCCTGGGGCCTGCAGAGGACAAGCCAGGCCTTCGCAGAGCAGCCCAGGGGGGTAGTTCTACCTTCACCAGCCAAGGAGGAACACCAGATGCCACAGCAGCCTCAGGTGCCCCTGTCAGTCCACAACGTGCCCCAGTGCCTTCTCAGCGCCCCCACCGTGGTGACCCACAGGATGGCCCCAGCCATAGTGACTCTTGGCTTACTGTCACCCCTGGCACCAACAGACCTCTGTCTACCAGCTCTGGGGTCTTCACGGCTGCCACGGGGCCTACCCCAGCTGCCTTCGATACCAGTGTCTCAGCCCCTTCCCAGGGGATTCCTCAGGGAGCATCCACAACCCCACAAGCTCCAACGCATCCCTCCAGGGTCTCAGAAAGCACTATTTCTGGAGCCAAGGAGGAGACTGTGGCCACCCTCACCATGACCGACAGGGTGCCCAGTCCTCTCTCCACAGTGGTATCCACAGCCACAGGCAATTTCCTCAACCGCCTGGTCCCCGCCGGGACCTGGAAGCCGGGGACAG
This sequence comes from Hylobates moloch, assembly GCF_009828535.3. Taxonomy (NCBI): domain Eukaryota; kingdom Metazoa; phylum Chordata; class Mammalia; order Primates; family Hylobatidae; genus Hylobates; species Hylobates moloch. Next base: position 17,096,676 of record NW_026652297.1, on the reverse strand, counting down.
CAGGGAACATCTCCCATGTGGCCGAGGGGGACAAACCCCAGCACAGAGCCACCATCTGCCTGAGCAAGATGGATATCGCCTGGGTGATCCTGGCCATCAGCGTGCCCATCTCCTCCTGCTGTAAGTGCTGCCCTCTCCCACCCATCCTCTCCCTCTGCCACCTCACTGGCTCATCCCCAGCAATCCTTTGTCCCTGATTTGAAATCCTTGCCAAGTGGGCTACAAAAATTCCCAGAATCTCATGAAACTAGGAATCAGGATAGGTTATCCCTGACCCAGTCCTCAGCTCTGCCTGGCCATGGCTTGAATGCCCGCTGATCATAAAGCCACAACTCCCGGGAGCTGAGGGAGGACCTTACAGGCAGTCTAATCCAACTCTGCATTTTGCAGGAAAAAAAATGCCAAGCTAGCAGTGACATGACTCACCCAGGATCCCAGAATTAGTGAGAGGCAGGGCTGGGCTGAGAGCTTATAGCAGCTGTCTTCCAGCCCAGTGCCCTTGTCATGACACCACTCTGCCTCAAGGTAGCCTGCCAATGCCTCTAGCGACCTGGCACCAAGACACCATAGGTCAATGTCGATGCTTCAAAATTTACAGCCTCCAGCTAGCAAACCCCTCACCTTCCTCTTTATCTTCCATCCTCTTTCTTGTGTTTTCTCTCCTCTCGCCCCTCTTCTCTCCTTCTGTCTCTCTTCTCCCAAGAAAGAAAAAGAGATAAAGCTTTCATCTGGTGGGAAGTTCTATAGCTTTGGCAAAAACCTAGTTCTTGCAGCTAAATTAAGGCTTGAGAGTTACGTAAATTCTAGCAACTCTCCACCCCCACCCCACTTTATTTGTTCGTAGGTGATGTGAGCTGATTGCATTGTGGACCTTGTCCTTATTTTTTGCCCTCCCAAGGCCACCAGCTTCTCCTTGCTGCTGCCTGGCACTCTGTGAATGAGGAGTCAGGAGGCATTCTCTCTGTTTTCTCCATAAAGAATCTGATACAACCTCTCAGAACTTTAGGGATTTCATTATGTCTTCCCTCATGTACTTGAGCTTTGATTCTTATGATTCTTAGAGTTTCTCTGATAGCCTTGCAGGAATCCTCAGCCACACTCCACCCCAAATGGTTACCATCTGCCACTCCCTTACCCCTTCCGGGGATGGCCACACTGCCCCACCCTCATATCCCCGCTCCTTGGACAGCCCATTCTCCTCTGACCCTCCAGGCTGTTGCCCAGCTCTCCTGGGGGCCTAAAGTTTGCCTTCTTGTGATTCCCACTCTATGGCCCTAAGCTGTGCCATCTGAAGCTATACAACTCTAGTTTGTCTAGCAACGTCTGAAACATTTGAAACAGCTCTGAAAGGCAGCCTTCTCTTCATCCAAGCTGCTCAGCCCCGGCCCTTCAAATCTTCTTTGTAGGGCTGCATTGCCTGGGCCTGTCTCCCATCTGCCCCTTCTGGGGTAGCTTCTGCTTTGTCTCCCAAAAGGAAGCACAGCATTCCACCTGTGTCTGGCTACGGAAGAGGGAGCCGATGGTGGACTCTTTCTTTAGTAGCACTCAGGCAGCCAGCACTGGCATCAGCTCTGCTGGTTGTATTGGCTTCAGGTCATAGCTAGGCTTGCCCTGATCTCAAGAGGAACAAAGCCCCGAAGGCTTCCCTCAGGGAAGGTTGCTGAGCCAGGTCTCCCAGCTTTTCCTCCTGCCCTGGGTGGTTAGTGCAGGAGGTTTATGCCTTTAATGTGAACCATGATTTCCACTTGGCCTTGTGTTGCAAGATCTTTTTATATCCGGAGTCTAGATTCTTTTCAGGAGCCGCCTCTCCTAGCTTTTGGTCTCCTTCAGGTTGATGAGCAAAGTAAACTTTCCATGTCAGGCCTGGGCAACCTGCTTCTGCTGAAGGACCCAATTCAAGAAAAGTAAAAGTGTTTGCAAGTTGCATATTTCATTCTTAATGAAAAGAGCTTTATTATCTCTCATGGAAACACACATTTACACATTTATTCTTAAAATTGTGGTTGCCCACTTCTAAAACAGAAGAATGATCATGAGAAAATGTAGCACTATTAGCCAATGAATTCTTAATAATGGTTGGTCATATCTGAGAAGTAACTACAGTAGAGACAGCTTTCTAATTTTCCAATCTTTACATGTGTCTAGGATGCTCTCGTTTACAAAGCGCATTCCATTATTTTTTTTATCATTCCATTCTTAGACCAGCCAGAGAAATAAAAGCAGGAACAAGCAAACACACTGCTAAACACACAGATGCCACAGTGACTCCAGCTATCCTCCACATCTTACAGGTAGGGAGTGAGTCACCAGGTGAAGTGATTGACCCAAGGTCCTGACCACACAGTGAGTCAGCCTAGATCTGATAGTACAAAATCTGTTTGATTCAGTGCAGGATTTCCTTTGTGCCCATTGTGTGCCAGACACTGTGCCGAGCATTAGGGAATCTGAGATGTGGGCCTCCCTCTTTGAGCTGGATAGCCTGCACCCCACAGGCTACACCCACCTGGATTTTGCAATTCTAAAAGGACTCCCACTTCTCCCCCAGCCCTTCTGTTACGTATAAGCTTGAAATTAGATCAGATCTTGCTGCAAAGCTAGAAAGCCCATGGGCTGCCTAAACCATGCATAAAAATGTCAGCCAAGACAGGAGCAAGGACACAGCCTGGAACTGTCCCTTGAGGATTCTTCTGGCACCCTGAAAGGAGCCTTCAGGTGCTGGAGATGGAACATATTACTTTCTAAAGAAAGACACAAACTTTTAGTAAAAGTGGACACTGGTAGCCCCTTGGGAACTGCACACCCCACTCCCTTTGATGTCTGTCCTGCGTTTCCACTATACACAAGGAGGCTCTTGCCTTGGCCCTGACTGCCTCCACATCAGCTCCATGTCCTCAGTCATGGCCCCAGCTCCTACGGGACCATCACTAACCCTGTGAAGGCTCCAATGAGAGGGCCATTAAGGTGGAAGAATATTTGTCCAGCTTTAGAACCCTGTGCCCTCAGGAACTATCCTCATCTATTTGGGCTGTTTTCGTAGCCCAGCACCACTCTAGTTATCAGGAAAGCAGACCTCTTCCAGGTCTAATGGCCCCTTGTTTTGGACCTTCTCAGTGGCTTCATTTATCTTAAAACTACTCTACAGACCTCAAAGAAGGGTTTCATTCTTTGCCAGTTTGCCAGACATTTCAGGCACTCTGAGTCAGTAGCAAAGTGCATGCATCAGTTTCCTCTCATCTGGCATCTCATACCAGCACTGGCCCCTGCCCTGCTTCTCTGAAGCCACCAGAGTCAGAATTCAGATGGGCGGGGTGCTGGGCAGGGGTGATCCTCTGCTCCTGGTAGAAGTGGGGCTTGAGTAAGGCAGATCCCAGGCCTGCGCAAGGAGGGAGGGTGTCAGTTCACCTGCCCTCCCAGATTGCAAGCCGCAACCAGTGCCTGGAAGGATATATGTGTCCCGGGGCTGAGAAATGCTTTTCTCTCCTGAGCCCTGCCAGACACTCTAAGCCACACACATTTTCAGAAGTGCTGAGAACTGAAATTGATTGGATTCAGGCCATAATGGGCTAGGGCAGAGGAGCCAGGTGGCTCCCAAGCTGGTCTCTGCTGCCACCATCAGGATGCACAGAGCCCACCACTCTTGCCAGAAGCCTCCATGCCTGGCGCTGAATTGGTCGGCGTTCACCATTGTCAGCAGTCTGAGTTTTCAAGAGCATGTCAGTTTTGTGGCTCTGGCAGGGTCCTTTGCCTGTTTGTCACATGTGATGTCCATTTTTGAAAATGTCTTCACCCATCCTCTCTGCAAGAAGATGGGGCCATTTGGAGGGTGAGATTAGAAAAAAAGACTAGCTGCAGATTTTGTCATCACCAACTCAAGTTCACCCTGGCCAAAGTGGAGTAGCCCCTCTCTCTCTGACACTAGACACTTGAGGGCACCCTCTGCACCTGGGGCCCAGAGCAATCTGGCCTCCTTCTAGATACTGGAGTATGAGTGCAGCATTCAAAGAGATCACATACCATTGTGCTGATGGTTGCTCAGTGAATATTAGACCTGAATGTGTATGTGTGCCTTTTCACTCACAGGCCCTGAATGAGTTTATAATTATTTATTATATAAGAAGACCCGGGTGAGAATGACTCTTGCCAATGAAAAGAGTAGAAGAGATTGGGATCAGAAGGCATTATGGCTGGGAAACATATCTCCTTGGAGCTTACGGGTCAAACAGGGATGGGAGAGCCTCAAGGCAAGGCAGGGATAGCCGGGGGATGTCCCCCAGCTGTTCCAGTGTTAGACCCACACTCTGACAGCTCTTCCCTGTGCATCCCAGCCAGCACCTCCAGCCAGCACTCAGTCCTCACTTCATGGCTTCTCCCCAAGAGGGCCGTGGCCCTCTACAGGCACATTCCCACCTGCCAGGCTGGTGGGTCAGACACTAAGCCCCCGAGCCTGACCTCCCTCCATACCCTGAGGCCTCCCTGTGACCTCCTCCCTCAGCCTCCAAAGAAGGAAAATGGCTGTGCACAGCCCAGGTACACCCCTCCCACTGGCACCTGTGGGCGAATCCTTTCCCTCACTGGTCTCAGGTTTCTCATCAACAAAACAAAGGGGCCAAACTGAAATGTGTCATCACTCCCTGTTCTCACAGTTAAGTCTGCATAGATCATTAGAGAGGAAGCCTGGTATACTTCCAAGACTTGGCTTATGGAATCAAACATACCTGCACACAACCCCAGCTCTTAACATTTGTTGGCTATAGGACTTACACAAGTAACTTAATCATTGATCCAGTGTCTTCCTGTCTGCAAAATGGGACTCCTGTCCACTGTGTTAGTTCCTTCGAGATGCAAGCACCAAGATGGGGTTAGGTATATAAGAGAATTATTGGGGGAAACACCTGTAAAATGTTCAGGAAGGAACCGAAGTAGGCAGAGGAAGCCCCAGACTGCAGTGCAGGCCTGACCCCCACGAAAGGAGAGGGAGAAGGAAAGAGAATTCAGTAGGAAGAGTCTTAGACTACAGTGTAGTTCTAAGAAAGTTTCTGCCAGCCAATGGGTGTCCTTGAGCCATTAGAGGGGTTCCATGTCCAGCAGGAACAGGCCTGCACTGGTACCCCTGTCATGGTCAATCATGGCTGACCAGGGCATTTTCATGGCTGCAACCTCGAAGACTTGTAAAATCAGAGACGATGCATGTTAGGTCTTATCTTAGCATCTGCCATGGAGAAGGTACTCAATAAATGGCAGTGATAAAACAGTGATGATTATTCATCTTATGGTTTTTAAGATTTGCAATGCCTACTCAAACAGGCCCGGGAAAGAGCAATTCAATAGTTGTTTGAAAGGTTGAATCCTCAGGGGACCTGCAGGGTTTCATTTCCATTTCTCATCACACAGCAGGTCCTATCACCTGAAAGCATGCCCTTCCACAAATGTGAATACAGTACTCAGGGCTCCATCTGAAAATGGAGTGACCCCTCTTCTTCCTGTCACACATCTGACAAGCCATGGATGACTCCCCAGTGACATTCCTGGGAACCCAAGAGAGCTTGCTTAATTCCCAACTCTGTTTTAAAACTCAAGAAAATTGGGACTCCATGACCTCCTCCAGAGTCTTGATGGCTACTGCCTCAGGAGAAACAGAGCAGTTGAAGCTTTTCAACTAAATGGGAAAGGGAACAGCTAACATCTTGTGTTTGCATAGAGCTGCGCAGTTTACAAAACGCTTCTGCATGTGTCATCTCTATACCCTCCGGTGTTCAGGACAATATAGGATACTGGATATCAACTTGAAGGTCATCAAGACCTGGATTCAAGTTGCAGTAATTAGTTGGGTGATCAAGATCAATACTATTAGCTTCTATGACCTTCAGTTACCTGTTCTGAAAATGGGAAGAGCAACAGTGCCTTCCTCAGGCAGTTATCATGTGGGCTAAATAAGCTTTACAGTGCCTGGGTCAGTGCTGGGAATATAGTAGAGACCCTGTAAGTCTGACTTGTACTTTTCTTTCTTGGATGAAAGGTGAGACCACTGAAATAGTGAATGTTCTAACCCCTAGGTGGAGCTTTGGCCTTGAGTCACCCAATAGTCATATAACACAGTTTTTCTTTCTAGATCTCTCTTGTAGAGGATGTTGGGAAAACAAGAAGAGAACTGTCGTTAATTAAGCATCCATTGTGTGTCAGACATTGTGTTTGGCATTTTGCATCCATGATCTCTTTAATTCTCATCACAAGCCTATGAAGTTCATCTTAAGTGACTTTCCAGGTGGAATACATGGCAGAGTCACAACTTGAACCTAGGTCTTTCTGTAGCCAGGCTGGCTTCCAGTACGTAAATGAAATGGTGTTTGAGAAGTACTGGAAACTCTCTGAGAGAAATATAATCAGGCCAGGAGCACGCACATGTGAGGGGAAGAGAGCATGGAGAGGACTTTCTGTTCTGACTCCCAGGCCTTCCCGCAGGGCAGGATCTCTGCATCTGGCATTCTAACAACATGGGCTGTTAGAGCACTGGACTGGGGGGTGGAGGACTTGGATTCTGCAACCTCTACCAGCCCAGGTTAGCAGCATGGGCTTGAGCAAGTTCACCTCTCTAGGTTTCCATGCCCCACCTTCTAGAATAAGAATGTAGGCTGGGGGAAGGGGCTGATTTGGTTCAGCACCTACTGTGCACCAGGGACAATTTGAAGCGCTGGCAGATGTATGACTGCATTTAATCTCCCCAAGGAAGCTGAGGCTGAGACAGGTTAAGTAACTTAGTCAAGTCATGCAAGTAATAGATTGTCACCTAGATTCTAATTCTAAATTCGATGTCCCTTTTGCCATATTGACTAGGCCTAAGATGGCATCTGTCACTTTGATTCTGTTTGCTTGTAACCGCTCAATAGATCAGAGGCACAAATATCTACCTCAGAGAGGCGTGCAAACTATACAAATCTGACTCACAGATACACTTTTCCCCTGCCAGCCTGTGTTCTGTGTCTATGGCAGTGTTTTGTGGGGCATGATGGGATGTGCCCCTACAGGCTGATAACTGAAGAGTTGTTCTGTTTGTCCCAACTGCTCCCCTCCCTCTAGCTCTAATTCTACCAAAACTGAGCTGGAGCTGAGGAAACAGCACTTTTCTCACTTCCCAGATGGTTCCCTCTTTATGGCTTCTGTCACACCAGCTAGAACTCCTCCAGGTGTTTCACCATGCCAGCCACAGGAACAGGGTGAAAGGTAGTGACAATGAAGAACAGAGACACCAGAGAAGGGGAGAGGGGACCCGGGGTCTTGTTCCAGCTCTGCCACTCACATACCTGTGACCTGTGGCAAGTCGGCCAGCACTTTAGGCCACAGTTTCTCCTCTGTAGAATAAGGAGGTGGCCTAAATTAGCAAGTTTCAGGCTGAGCACCACAGCCCCCTCCTTGCCCCTTTCCTCTTCAACCATCTGAAGAAAGGGTTCTTTGGAAGGAAAGGAGGGAAAGAGGAAAGAGATCTACAACATTTGACAAGTTCTGTACCAGCTAATCTCTAAATTCCCTGTTAGCCCAAACATTCAGAAATTCCCTCTATGTTTTAAAGATTTTTTAAAAAGGATCTGGAAGACTGAAAAGCAAATTAGAAGTCTTTTTGATCAAAGCAGATCAGATAAAGTAGAAACTTACCCTATCTCCTGACCTTGTACAGAGACCTTTCCAGGTTGAGAGGCCAGCAAGGCTGGCAGCTGGAAAGAAAGCTACAGAATTCCCCAAGCAGCCCACAGGGCCCTGGACTCTGGGCTCTGAGGTCTCGGCCTGTACAGGTGCCAGCTTGTGCAACTGCCCCACGCTCTGGCATGAACCCACCCCTGATGCTGGCCAGACCCTCAGGCTGCTGCGGACAGAGCTGGCCCTCTGCCAACCCCTGGTGCTGGCCTCTCTGGACAACCCAGCCTGGGCCCCCGACTCCCCAGCACAGAGATGGTTGGCACCACCAGGATGTCAGATGTGGCTCTTGGCTTCAGCTCCCCTCATCCCCGGAGGCTCTGGTGATGATGAACCTGGGGCAGGATATACTCAGTCCTCACTTCATGGCTTCTCCCCAAGAGGCCTCTGTCACCCTTGTTCTTGTGTTACCCTTCTGCTGTGTGAATCTGGATAGGCCACCCCACCTCTCTGACCTCAGAAGCCTTCCCTGCTCACAAGCCACTCAATTCACACACGGTTAATCAACAATATCCAGACATAATTCTTCCTCCTGGGCCCTGGGAGTCTCAGGGATGAACAGACAGGGTCACATGTCACACTGTGCTCAGTCAAGCTGTGTGGAGCCCACCTCAGGCCATTTGCGCAGGTGAGCTTTTGCGTCAGTCTAAGGCAGGAATCAGCTGGTTAAGAGCATAGACTGGCCAGGTGCGGTGGCTCACACCTGTGATCAATCCCAGCATTTTGGGAGGCTGAGGCAGGTGGATTACCTGAGGTAAGGAGTTCGAGACCAGCCTAACCAACATGGCAAAACCCTGTCTCTACTAAAAATACAAAAATTAGCCAGACATGGTGGCAGGCACCTGTAATATCCCAGCTTCTTGGGAGGCTGAGGCAGGAGAATGGCTTGATCCCGGGAGGCAGAGGTTGCAGTGAGCCAAGATTGTGCCACTGCACTCCAGCCTGGGCAATGGAGCTAGACTCCATCAAAAAAAAAAAAAACAAAAAAAACAGACTTTGGAGTCCAGATGTCTGGGTTTGCTTTTGGGCCTATCACTTTACCTCTCTGAGCTTCAGTTTTCCTATCTGTAAAATGGGGACCCTAACAGTACTGACTTTATGGGGCTAAATGGAGGATTAAATGAATTAATATTTCTAATGTGCTTGGAACCATGCCTGGGACATAAGTCCTGTCTAACTATTAGCAAAGGATTTTTTTATGATAATGATGATGATAGTACCAGAAAAGCTATTTTATCAGCATTCAAGACTTCTGCCCCATGATTTTGCTCTGTGAACTTCTGCTGTAAAGGTCTTCTGTGGAATTAAGGCTCACTTTGTACAGTTCACCATGCCCTGCCCCTTTTCCCACCATACACTTACTCCAGCTGGGAACTGTCCTCATCAGTTCGGTGGTGCAACCCAGGCACCATCCTTGCTGCCTCCCTCTCTTCTCTGACTTGCACTGTCTCCACAGCTGTCCTGCTGACGGTGTGCTGCATGAAGAGGAAGAAGAAGACCGCCAACCCGGAGAACAACCTGAGCTACTGGAACAACACCATCACCATGGACTACTTCAACAGGCATGCTGTGGAGCTGCCCAGGGAGATCCAGTCCCTTGAAACCTCTGAGGTAATGAGCTTGAAAGTGCTGGCCCCACTGCAGGGAAACCAGGCCCAAAGAGAGCCATGGGACATCTGGCTCATTTCTGAGTGCCTTGCTCCTTAACGTATGGCCCCATGGACCAGCAGTATCAGTAACACCCAAGAGGTTGTAGGCCCTACTGTGGTCCTACTGAGCCAGGATCTGTGTTTTAGCAAGAATCGCCAGGTGTTTTCTGCACAGTAAATTTTGGAAGCACTGTTCCTGGGACTTTTGGTTTCTGGGAACAAGTGAACAAATACTCAGCGAGGACCTGTTTTGTGCCGAGCACTCCCGGGGCACTATGAAGACGAGAGCTTGCTCCTAAGGGGCTCAGGTTCTGAGATGTGGCTAGGGGACAAACCCCAGCATCACCCAAAAACAAAGCCAATTAGGGGAAACACAAGACGAGTTCTAGACAAAGAGCTGTGGAAACCCAAGGAGGAAAGCCTTTCCAGTGCAGATGCTAGGAAGGATTAATGGATTTCAACAGGCATTCTAGCAGAGGAAGTAGCCTGAGGAAAGGTGAGGATACATGCTGGATCTGAAGGGAAAGAAGAATACACTGTGTCAGGGTATTTGCCCAAGACACCTGGCTGGTCAGTGAGAGAGCCGAGCTTTGAACCCAGGACTTTAACCACAGAATCCATGCTGTTTCCATCCTCACATGGAGGGTGGAGTAGAGGCCAGAGTGGAACAGGAAAGAAGGATAAAGGCCCAATTAGACACAGCCTTAATGGGGTATTATGGCATTGGGACTCTAGTTTGGGGCAGCAGGGAGTCACTGAAAGTTTTGATCTTTGGGTGACCCAGTTTTAGAAGGATTATGCTGATGGCCTGGTGAAAGCACCCTATATGTGATCAGCGAATGGATAAGGAAAGAAAATAATGGCTTGATGGATGAGTAAATGGATGGAATGACACAGAAAGACAGACTAAAAATAGGTAGCTCAACTAGGATGCAATTGAGATGGCCCAGGAGAAAGATAACAGATGTCTGAGTAAGGCAGTGAGAGCTGAGAAGAGTTCTTGTGGAGGTACAACCCCACCCCTCCTTCCCGTGTGGGTCCATGCCGCAGAGCAGCCAGGGTGAGCTTTTGTAAACATAATTGTGGTCACATCGCTCACATGCTTAAAACCTTCTCATTTCTCTCCAGTTAAAGTTCAAAGTCTTGTATAGGACCTGCAAGGTAGACCTAGACCCAGCCCAACTTTCCAGCCTCACATCACACCCCTCTCCCCATCTTTTGCTAAGCTCCAGCCACACTGGATTTCTTTTTGTTCCTTCACAGCACCACTCCAGACGTGTGCGTGGGCTGTCGCCTCTCCTGCAACATCTTCAGGCTCTCCCCAGCACCCCCTTCACTTGCTCACCTTGTGATTCCAACCCGTCCTGCAGGGCCCAGTCTAAATGTCACTTCCTCAGCGAGGCCTTCCTTAACCTGCCAGGCTGGGTTCAGCTCTCCTGTCAGGTGGTCTTAGCTCCCTGTGCTTTTTCATTGTGACCCTTTTTAGAGCTGTGATATGCTACTGGTCTGATATTAGTTTAGTACCCCTCTCCCCCACTTGAGTAACCAGTTGCTTCCACATCGCTAAACCCAGTAGCCAATTCCGAGCACTCATCGTACTCCATCTGTGCAGCACTGGCACCATCACATGGCAGCAGAAGCCCCGCCTTCTCAGGCTCTCCCCCAGCTCCCATTACTGCTTCCCTGTCCGTTCCCCAACCTCTATTCACTGGAGCACCCCATCTTGATCCTGCCACCACTTCTCTTCTCTTTTTGTTGTTGTTGTTGTTTTGTTTTTGTTTTTGTTTGTTGAGATGAAGTCTCAACTCCATTGCCCAGGCTGGAGTGCAGTGGTGTGATCTCAGCTCACTGCAGCCTCCGCCTCCCAGGTTCAAGTGATTCTCCCGCCTCACCTCCCAAGTAGCTGGGACTACAGGCACACGCAACCATGCCCGGCTAATTTTTGTATTTTTAGTAGAGACAGGGTGTCACTATGTTGGCCAGGCTGGTCTCAAACTCCTCACCTCAAGTGACCCGCCCGCCTCAGCCTCCCAAAGTGCTGGGATTATAGGCGTGAGCCACTGCCCCCAGTCACTTCTCTTCTCTTTCTACTTAGTCCCATGACTTAAATACCATCTCTGCACTAGAGAGTCCAAATTTCTACCTGTAACCTTAATGTCTCCCCTGGCCCCAGACTCACCTACCCAGCTACCTGCTGCACATGTCTAATAGGCACCTCAAACTCAACACACCCAAGATTGAACCTTTGATTTCCCCCTCCCAACCCCAAAACCCAAACCTCACCTGCAGCTCCTCATTACGGAGGTGGTACTGCCAGCTGCCTTTCCTTCCTGCACACCCCACTTCTAGTCTGTCAGAAAATTTCATTGGTTCTCCCTAAGGACCAGCACCTCTCATTGCCTGCACCTCTGCCCCTGATCCAAGCCAGTCTCCTCCCTCACGCCATGAGTGCTGCAATGGCCTCTAAATTAGGACTCCCCACTACCATCTTGCCTTCTGCAGTCTGCCCTCCGCACAAGAGCCAGATGATCTTTTCAAGGCAGGATACCGTGTCTGCCACAGCTTCCACTTTCAAGTGGCTCTTCTCCACATTTTGAATAAAATCCAGACTCCTGTTCTCATGCCCTTCACAAGTTGGCCCCTGCCCACCACCTGAGCCCCCACCACGCTTCCCATTGATCACACACCAGCTTCAGTGGCCTCTTTGCTCTTCCTCCTGCACAGGAAGCTTGCCCCCACCTTAGAGCTTTGCTCTTGCACCCTATCTGAAATGCTTTTCTCCCGGATACCTTGAGCCCTCAATTCCTTCAGATCTCTGTTCAAAGGCCACCTCCTCTGGGAGGCCCTCCCTCCCTGACCACTCTGTATTAATTAAATCTCCAACCTCATTCTGTTTCCTCTTCCTTACTTTGTTTTCAGAGCACTTCTCACCACTTGACATTGCATCATTCTCTCTCTGTTGATTGGTTTATGGTCTGGCTGTCCTGCTGCCCGAGGCAGGAGCATTGTTTGTTGTGCTCACTGCTCTATTCCCAGCACCTAGAGCAGTGCCTGGCACATGGTAGGCTCTTAATAAATGTTTATCAAGTGAATGAACTATAAATGTTGTTCACCCCAATTTACCCATCACCCAGTCAGAGCCTAACACACAGTAAATGCCCAAGAAAAATTTTTAACCAGAGGACAAACGAGGGGCCAGCTTCATTGCAGCATTGACCTTTAGTGTGGCCTGTACACATTTTGCATGGAAAAGGTGTTCCTGAGATCTGTTATAGTAAGTGGAAAAAAATACGTAACTTGACAAAGGGGCTGGTCCTACTTTAGATATGGTCTGTGAACCCCTGAACGTTAAATTTCTCATATTCTCTTTGCAAATTGGTAAATGAAAACCAAAGCCAAAGGACAATACTCGTGAACGCACTATAGAAAAGGCCCTTGCTTTTAGAACATCCCAGTTAGTCATTTGGCACAGAGCACGAGGGCTGCCATCCAACACAAGCCAGAGGCTCTGGTAGAAAGGGCTGCCCCAGCCCGTCGTGATCTCCAGACCAGGAGGGTGCCATAGGACCTGCAGCACAAAGCTCAGCTTGGCTTCAGAGTGGATTGGATTTTGCTGTTTCCCTCCCAGCAAGCAGTTCCTCTTATTCTGCTTTATTTAGAGTAATATTACAATTTGTTCCAATTCTCTGGGCTCACACTATTTGAGGGCAAATGCAGGCAGCCTAGGGCTGGGATGAAGCCAGCCAAGTACACACACACTGCCGACCATCTCTAGAGCAATCATAAGGTCCCAGTTCATATTCCACCATGTTCCGCATCCTTGGGACATGTACTCACCACCTGCCCTTTAGCTGCTAACTTTCGAGACTGCCAAATGGTTTGCCTAAGCAAGTTCCTCAGTTGCCCTGTGCCCACTGCTGTGTTGATGCAAGCAGCAAAACACAGATCCAGGGCTGTACAGACAAAATTGTGATGCCCAAAAAGTGCTTGGAAACTTCCATTCTTTTTTCTTTTTCCCTCCTCCTCCTCCTCCTTCTCCCTGTTTTCTCTTCTTCCTTGTTTTCTCCCTCCTTCTCTCCTCCCTTCTTTTTTCTTCTCCTTTGCTTTGGTTGTTTCCTGAATAACTCTGTCTTTTTTATGCAGCAAAACATACCCACATGGTTTTGCCTTTGGTGAAGACTTCCTTTGTGAAAGCTATAAAATGACAAGCCAAGCTCAGCCTCCACCATTAAACCCAAAAGCATGGTGGAGGAAAAGGATTTTTGTCTCCTCTTTGACGTGCTCTACTATTTTCCTTAGATGGCTGGCCCCATATCCACCCTTAGATAGGTGTTGAACTAATTCCAGACACTGAAGGAAATTCTTGTCTTCTGAAAAGACATTTTATCAACAATGGCATTTCTTCCTTACCTTATGATTCATACAGCAGTAAGTACTCCTCAGAAAGTATCTGTTACTTATGTTTTGTTTAAAAATAAACTTCAGAGAATTGTGGCTAAGCAAATCTGGTATGAGCCAGTATACCTAGGCCTATAGTTGAGTCTTTGCCCTGAAATGGCTTGAAGGTTCCGAGACATTAGCTGTTTTAATTGGAAGAAGCTATGACTTTCTTTTTTTTTTTCTCTCTAAATTAGCACCAGGGCCCGAATCCAAGTACAGCCATTTAGTAGCCCATAAATGTTTGCTTGTCCTTGGTAAGTGAAACCAAAACCCTGCCAAAGCCATACAGATTACCTTCTGGGCAGTGGATGGCCTATTTCTAGGCTTTTCTCCTCCTGCAACTGAACATACAGACTGAAATTTTCATCTGTCACTTATTATGCAGTCACACAGAGATGCAGATCCATTCAGCTCAGCATCACTAGTGCTATAAGAAATGGGGCAATAATTCTGACCAGGCTCTGGAAGGACTCAGAGGGGGAAGGAATTGGCCCTTGAAGCCTCTTGACAGGTCTGTTAGATCCTGACAGGTGGGTAGCAGGAAACAGGCGAGTGAGTCTAGGTGTATTCAGGAAGGAAGAGCAGAGAAGTTTCCCAGATGTCTGTGAGGAAGAGGCAGGAAGTAGTCTGGAGTCCAAGTGGACCGAGTTTTGCCACTAGTGCAGTGAGCCATGCACTGTATGTGTGTCATGCATGGCAAGCCCCCCTCAGACTTTGACAAGGAAAGCAGCACCATCTCTGGCAGCCTGGGATTGGGGTGATTCCAGAAGCAGGAAACATTTTTTGAAAGCTGCTATAAAAATCTAAAAGAACAGCACAAAAATTAAAATACACACACACTAATTAATTAAAAGAATGGCATAGAGGGCTGTGCACCTCAGCATTAGCAGTGGGGATGATGAAAATGTGCACCAAGCCATCAGTGCTGAAATAAATGTTCCCATGTGTACATTTCTTTAAGAATGGCCACCTCTTAAGCCTTCTCCAGCTCACTCCATCTCCTCCCTCTCTCTTCCCAGGACCAGCTCTCAGAGCCCCGCTCCCCAGCCAATGGCGACTATAGAGACACTGGGATGGTCCTTGTTAACCCCTTCTGTCAAGAAACACTGTTTGTGGGAAACGATCAAGTATCTGAGATCTAACTACAGCAGGCATCACTTTGCCATTCTGTATTTTTCGTCTCTAAATTATAAATATACAAATATATATATTATAAATATAACCTTTGTGTAACCCTGACTTAATGAGAAACATTTTCAGCTTTTTTTCCTATGAATTGTCAACATCTTTTTTACAAGTGTGGTTTAAAAAAAAAAACTTTACAGAATGATCTGTGGCTTTATAAAATAAAGGTATTTCTAAGCAAAGCAGTTGCATTGATTGCTTCTCTTAATGACTATTCTTGAGCACCTGGGGATCCCAGGAACCCTGTTCAGGTGAGGTAAGAGACTGACCTCCTATAGAAGCTGAATGTTACAGTGGTCAAGCGCACGATTCTTTGAGTGATTCTTAAAGCTCTGGTTCCTCTTGATTTGGTGTGACCCCATTTCCTCCCTTCTCATATGCACACCTGTAAAGGGAACTGGGCCGCCTCGGGGGAAGACGGCAGACTCATGCACAGAGCAGATAAAGGGAACATCTCATCACCTCCGAGGATGAGTACCCTGGAGCCTTATGACGGCACCATTGGATGTCATGTTTAATTCCATCCAAGTTGTGGACGGCAGGCAGGAGCATGGAGCCCTCAGGAATCCATGGAGGACATCAAGTCATCCCAAGGCCGTGTCCCCCTAACATTACTTCCACTGCTAACAACAGGACTGCCTTTCCCTGGTGGGAAAATGCTCCCTTTATGCCCATTCCTGTATCCCCTCCAACACCCACATCTGCATTAAACACCCGTGCCTTTCTCTTGGAGAGGGTTTAGATGCAGATCCCGCCCTGGAGCTTTAAAATGCTTGCCCTTCTTCAAGGATCAAATGTTTATTGGGGTTCAGCTTTGTTTTCTCAAAAGGCCATGGTATCGTGCCCCTGAGGAACATGTTTATCTAAGAAGCTTTGAGGTAGTAGAGCGATAATTTTTGAAACCTTCCTCCTGCAATCTTTAAAAGAGAAAAAAGAGATTGCCCAAGCAAATCATTTGGGAGAAGACATCGTTATACTCCTACTTGGCACTGCAAACCTGCTCGCAGCACCAGCCAGTGGACTTGCCATCCAGCTCTCAGCTTCCACTGCTCCCCTTGTTCCCGGCCGGCTGGCTGCCTCCCTGTGCTGTGTCCAGCAGGGCCAACAGGGTCAGACCCTCAGAGACGCCCAAGGGGCTTCCAGAGGTGGCTGCTTCTCTATTTTTTCCTGATGGTGGCTGAGAGAGATGATTACTGCTTTGACACTTCCTTTGTCTAAAAGAAAAATAGTTTGATAGTATATTTTGAATATAGATGCTCTTATAGTCGGACTGGGAATTGAACTTGAATGTTGGGTCATATGTTTGTGTTGTTGCTGTAGTCTATCATGACTTTTTTCTTTCTGCATTTTCCTTAAAAAAAAGAAAAAGATGGCCTTCGAAAGTGTGTTCTCGATGTTGTATGAACCTACTTCACATGAGTTTGGTTGTTGTCTCTCTTCAAAGACTCTTCAACCCACAAAGAAGCAACTAAATGTTTCTCTAAGTTTAATTTTCTAGCGTGTTGTTGTCTTACCTTTTTAACCTTACCGTAATATTTCTGTTAACTGTTACATTTAATATACCAATGTGTGTGAGTATACATAGAGAAAAATCTGTTTGTAAAATTTATATATAATATATGTAATCAAAGATACATATGTTATATATACATATGTGGATGTATGACTTATTTTTCCTTATCCACAGATTTCAGCTGCCATGTATATATAAATAAACTTATTTTATTAGCCAGAGGATTCTGTTGCTAATACATTTTGCATTCTTTTCAAGATAAGCTCTAAGTCTTCCTTAAGCAGTACTAACACCACTTTATATCCATCTGTATTTTTTAATCTGATTTAACAGTAAGTTGAGTTTTATGTATGTGACGAGCTAATAGGATTAGCAATTTATCATTTGATAAAATAAATCTTTTTGAACACGTTTGCAGTTTCTCCAAAATAGACTCATCTTTCATCAGGTCTTTGGAGATAGTGGTGTCAAAGTACATCCCCCCCTTTTTCTCCCCGTCTCCAGGGCTGAGTGGATTTATATAGTAAATACCTTTGGTCCAGAGAAGTCTGAAGTTAACCTGGCCATTGAGTGTTACCATTCTGCAGAGAATAACAATGCCTAAACATGACATATTTGTGCACAACTTAATCAGTAGCCTGAACTTGTCATTCAGCCTTGGACAGTACATCGTGGAATTCACAATAATGCAGATCCTCAGAACCAAGTCAGTGTCACCCGTATAGGAGGCTGTTACTGTAACACAGGCTCGCATACCCCTTCTGGGTGCATCAGGGGTGGTGTTCACAGCATTAATGCTACGTCTGAATAAACAAGGACACTACTGGCCTTTACTTAATCCGATTGGTTCTTTCATCTGTTCATCAAATAGCCAACACTGATATTTATAAAATACCTCCCAGGCCATCTCAGAGAGACAAAGTGGAAGACAATAAAGAAAGGAAGGGTTGGAGTGTCCTGGTCAGCAGGAAGGAAGTGCACACAGAGTCTTCTAGTAGCGACCAGGTTTTTTACCTTTACCTGCATGACCTGGGGTAGGTACTCTGCTCTCTGGGTTGTGGGCAACAGGGAGACTCCTAAGTAAGTCACTGGCCCAGAGGTTGGAAGAGGGTGTCTGCCCCCAGCTCTGCTACTCTCTGGACATGGAACCCTGGGCAAGTCATTGCAGCTCTCGGGGTCCTCCTCACGTAAGAGGACAGTGGCCAACTGTAGGACATGTGATTTTAGAGCTGTGAGGTGCACAGCCCATATGGCAGTACCTGTCAACCCTGGACCTCCTTCCTCCTGAGGTTGAGTTGAGAATTCCATGAAATAAACTACAGGATTCATGCACACACCAGGCTGGATCTGCTACTCACTAGAGATTGGCTCCCTTCTCCTTCTCTCACCTGAGGTACATTCCTACATTACAGCATCTGGAAAAATATCCAGCTCTGGGATTTGGTGACCTGGTTTCTCCAGGGTAAAACTTATGTACAGAGGTTTTTAGGTCCATGTTGTCATCCTGAAACTGGGGGAACCTTTCTGATCCTAGAGAAGTGATTGAGATGCGACCCTTGGTGGCTTAGTGGATGCCAAGATCAATAATTAAAACCCAGGGATGTCATCATATCCTAACTTGGGGCACCCTTGGAGAGGCTTATCAGAAAACACCCTCTTTGTTGTTTTTATTTCTCAGTTTTCCAACAGATGGAGAAGCAGAGGTGTAGGGAACGGCCGGAACATAATGTGTGGGACCTGAATTTGCCCAAGGTCCTTATCTGGTGCATCAGAGAGTTAGAGGCTCAGGCCACTGTTCAGACAGTGAGGTCCAGAGGGAGGAAGCATCCTGGCCAACAGCAAGCAGCTGATGAACAGCAGATCATTAGAGGACAGAGATGAGGAGGAAAGGAGAGAGGTGAGGGGAGGACCTGAAGCTGCTGCCAGGACTGAGAGAGGAAACCATAGGCAAGTCTTTTCTCTTGGGTCCCTGGAGCTGCCTCCTGCCATTTTTCATCATTTATTGCCTGTGTGGACATGTGTTCACATTCACATGTGCCAGTACACATAGGGATGTAGAAAGCCCTGAAATAGCTAGATTCAGTCCTAGCTTGTCATCTGAGGTCTGAGGCAAGTGATCAGTACACTTGTGATCTGAGGTCCTTGAGCCTCAGTTTACTCGTCTGTAAAATGGGGTTGCTTGATGCCTGCCTTGCCCACTCTTAGGTAGTAAAATGCACAAACCCAAATGGTCTACCCCCACAGCCTGCACTGATCCAGCCTCCCCCACCACCAGCAGAATAATCTGGGAGGTTGGGCACATGACCCTGCATCAAAGAATGCATGAGTGCCTCTCTGCACACAGCCCTGGGCAGTGCCCATTTCTCTTTCAGCTCAGTGAACGATGGAAACTCATGGAAGACAGCAGACAAAGCCGCCCCGGGGATAGGGGAGATTCCAGAGAGGCCCGTGACCAGGCCACAGGGATGCTGGGGCTGTAAACCAAAAGCCACTGGACTCTGTAAACCCACTGGGCACCACAGAGGCAGAAGGGGTGATGAGTGAGAGGCGAGTAGTAGTGGACTTGCCCACCAGTGCCAGCTCCAGCATGCCCCTCCAGAGGCGCAGGGCATCCTTCAGGGGGCCACGGTCGTCATCCTCCCTGGATAGCCCCCCAGCCTCCAGGACCAATGCCATGAGTGGCCTTGTCCGAGCACCCGGGGTCTATGTAGGAACAGCACCCAGTGGGTACATAGGTGGCCTGGGTGCCCGTGTGACCCGCCGGGCCCTTGGCATCAGCAGTGTCTTCCTTCAGGGCCTGCGGAGCTCAGGCCTGGCCACCGTGCCGGCTCCAGGTTTGGAGAGGGACCATGGTGCTGTTGAGGACCTAGGGGGCTGCCTGGTGGAATATATGGCCAAAGTGCATGCCCTTGAGCAAGTCAGTCAGGAGCTGGAAACACAACTGCGGATGCACCTGGAGAGCAAAGCCACGCGCTCGGGAAATTGGGGTGCCCTACGGGCTTCCTGGGCCAGCAGCTGCCAGCAGGTAAGTGTCCAGGCTGTGCCAAGGGCTTTGCAGAGGGCTGGGAGGGGCTGCTGAAGGCAGCGGGTAGGGTTGTGAGTAGGCTGAGGCCAGAGAAACTGACCATAATCCCCTACACTTTCACACTTAAAATGCTAATGATAACAACAATACTACCTTTTACTGAGGTTTGCTAGGAGCCCACACTAGCCCCCAAACGTGCACTATCCACTATCTTCCTTAAACTTGAAAGAAATGCTATGCAGTGGATCATTCACTGATTGCATTTTTCAGATGAGAAACTGAGGCATGTAATTTGCCCAAGACTTCAAAGCTAGTAGAGGGATAGAGATGAGATTTGAACCTGAATTTTTGTGCCTCCAAAGTTGCATTTGCCCCATTACCCTGGGCTGCCTCAGTCACCTTTACTGTTGAGAAGGGATTTTTACAGCTATTATCCAATCAAATACCATTGGATGGATGTGGTATTAAGAACAATGAATAAATGGAGGTGTGTTCCTGTATCCACCTACAACCACACTGTTCAATAGAAATATGAAGTACATTGGTAATTGACAAGTTTCTATTACCCACAGTAAAACAAGTAAAAAGAAGCAGGTGAAGTTAATATTATAGCTTATTTAACTCTATATGTCCAGAATGTTATTTCAACATGTAATCAATACAAAATATATTAATGAGATAATTTACATTCAAGTAGAACTTTCTGCATGATGGAAATATTAATATCTTATATCTGCACTGTCCAGTCTGGCAGCCACTAACCATATATGGCTATCAAGCACTTGAAATGTGGCTAATGAGACTGAGGAATTGCATTTTTATTTTATCTAATTTTCATTAATTTAAATGTAAACAGCCACAGGTAGCTAATGGCTATCTTATTGGACAGGGAAGGATGCAGAGGTTTCATCTTTCTCCCTTGCTTGGTCAGCCCTGCTTTTCCCACTCTTCAGGGTGATTTCTGTGGCGCCTGGGGCACATCCATCATGTCTGGCCTGCAGCCTGTAGTTCTAATGCTGGGACTCCAGCCAGCATTGCACCTCTCAGCTGGTCTCTCTGTGGATAGCTGGCTTCTCCTCTCCTTCTCCTCTCTCTCTCCAGATGCTGGCCTTGGGATCCCTCTGAGCAAAATCAGTCTCTAACCCACCAGGGACTGCCAACTCAGACCGTTGGCCCCCTGGAGTCCAGTATGCAGCCTCCCAAGAGGAGGTCACAAAATTTTATTTGTATGTAGCTGGGGGAGGCTAAGCAGTTGCACACAGGGACTCCCCATTTGCCCCTCCTGCCTCCCATTTCATCCCAGGATGCTTCTCATGCACTGCTGTCAGTGCCCGCTGGCAACACAGAGTGCATGATGAACAGCACCATCCTCTCAGGCTCTCCCCCTGGTGCTGCTGTTCTGCTTGCATCCATCTGGGCTGCGAGGGAGAGCCATCTTAGAATAGTCCAGGGCCTTAATGCCTGTCAAATCTAAGAGGCAGCCATTCCTCCAGGATTCTTCACAACTCTCCTTATTCCAAATATTGTGCGATAAACAACCACCAGAACATCCCTAGATACTCCAATATGTCAGCATCTGCTGGACAATCGGTTGCACTCAGATGCCACACAGACTTGTCAGGAGAAATCGGGTATCCCAGTGGCTAGGTTAAAAAGTGGGGCCACAAAACTTAGTTTATACTCAATAGATACTGACTTGTTCTGGCTCCAGATAGCTACAAGGGCCTTTGCAACTTACTGACTTCTCTGGGCCTCAGTTTCATTATCTACAAAATGGGTATAACAATGCTTAGATATTCCAGCAAATCCATAGACAAATAAGAGCCTGGCTCCTGCTTACAGGTAGAGTACAGACTAGGAAGCTCTAAAATCCTGTGAGAGCACCACAGCCACACACCAAGACATGCAACCTCCGTAGTTGCGGATCGGGATCCCACATGGGCTCACTTTCCTCTTAAGTGACTATAAATGAGGGCCTGGGTATGAATAAAGTTCTCTTCTCCTTCTTTTTTAAAAAATCATGGACTTGAAAATAGAGTTAGACCAATTGATAAAATGGAGTTATTATTTCTTTTTTTTTTTTTTTTTTTTGAGATGGAGTCTCGTTCTGTCACCCAGGCTGGAGTGCTGTGGTGTGATCTCGACTCACTGTAACCTCCATCTCCCAGGTTCAAGCGATTCTCCAGCCTCAGCCTCTCAAGTAGCTGCGATTACAGGTGCATGCCACCACGCCCAGCTAATTTTTTTATATTTTTAATGGAGATGGGGTTTCACCATGTTGGCCAGGCTGGTCTCGATCTCCTGACCTCAGGTGATCCACCCGCCTCTGCCTCCCAGAGGGCTAGGATTACAGGAGTGAGTCACCATGCCCAGCCTGGAGTTACTATTTCTATATTGCACAGCCCAGACTTTCAGCCATATTAAACTCTATTCCATCAAGAAGAACAAAAGAAAACTCCATAACTGAGAAATACTCGTGATTTTTTCAGTCAATCTGACCTCGTGGAGCTGCAGGAGGCCCCCACCAGGCCCCCACCCCTTTCCAGGCCTGGAGGAAAGGCCACCTCCCAGCCCAGTCCTTTCACAAAGTGCTGCCTTCGTCTCACTTGGGGTCAGAGGTAGCCACTCTGCGGTCCTGGGCTCCAGAAATCCAGAGCTCTCTCCCTCTGCCCTCACTCAGGCCTCTCTGGCTGGGGCTTCATGCCCACCTTTCCAGACTCCGGGCTCTGGTGTTCCGTGCTCCTCACAGCACTCCTTACCCCTCCTGTTTCTCCACCTGCAGCTGCCTCTTCCCCACCTTGTCCGCAGAACTCCTCCTGGTCCTGCAGCCCAGTTCCATGGCAACCCTCTGTGACTCCTGAGGGCCCTGCGGCTCAGAGCAAGCTCTCAGCAACTGAGCCCCAAGTTGGCACCTAGAGAGAAATTCGACCTCCTTAGCCTGGGCCCCAAACAGAGAATCCAAGAGAGGCCTCAGTCACTCAAGAGTAGGGTGGGGATGTCCATTTTGGTGGCACTTTCTTGGATCAGGCTGGAGCAAGCAGTGGGGAAGGTCAGAGCAAGCGACAATTTCCGTAAACGTTTGGGAAACAACATTTCCTCTTGCTTTCAGAGGGGGAGAAAAGAGGTGGAAAGGAGACAGGCTCTCCTCCCCGCCATCACCACCCCAGCTGACACAGAAAGCTCCTGGGGCCATTCTGGGGAGTGGGGGCCCCCTGTCCCCTGGAATCTCCCCACAGCCTGTCTCACCCCCACCAAGAGGAGACAAAGACAGGTTTTCAGAAAAGCCAGGAAAAGGAGCCAGGAGGAGGGAAACCATTGCTGTCACTGTGCAGAGAGCTGCATCATGGAAAGCAACACGAAACTAGGGTGCCAGGAGGGCTCACACCATGGCAGAATCAGGAAGCCCTTCCTGGAGAGGGGGATCTTCTCCATCCTTATCACTACATAAGTTTGGGGCCAGGGTTGGCTCCATGGGTGCACCACCAGTGAAGTCTCATAGGGCCCTGCACTGGAGTGCAGTGAGGCCATCAGAGATCACTGCAACCTCAAGCTCCTGGCCTCAAGAGATCCTCCTGCCTTGGCCTCCCAAAGGGCTTGGATTATAGGTATGAGGCACCGTGCCCAGCCAATAGTTTTATCTTTGAATTTGTGTTTTGAAAGTGAAGTCTCGTGGGACAATGGAGTATGGACCAGGGGCTCTTGACTGGTCCTACCTCCCTCTGTCTCCCTACAACAGGTTCTTGGCCCACCCCTCTGCCCCTGGGAGCCCCTTCTGACACCTGCTCCATGCCCCTGGGTGGCAGCAACTGGAGGGAGAGGACAAGCCTCTTTCTCACCCCCGACCCAGGTACTACAGGTGGCACTGAGGTCGTAATATTCTTGGGGGTTATCACCCCACCCCTACCAGCAGGACATGGTATATCGGTCCAGGGGCTGGTAAGAAAGCTACCGCAGCCGTTGGTGGGGTGCACACGTGCCCAGAATCATGCAGCAAGGCCTCTGGATGCCTATAAAGGTCTGCATGAGCATCCCCATGCCCCAGGGAGTGGAAATTAAATAGCAAATAAAAATTACCGTAACAAGTTGAAACATGACAGAAGAAAGGAGAAAGCATTATATTTGAGTAACTTAAATCGCAATTTGTTCCTGCTCTTTGAACAGGGGGCGCCACCTTTTGCACTGGGATCCACAAATTATATAGCTGTTCCTAGTTACGGTTCATGCATATGAAGTTCCATTTCAATTCCAAACCTCTCTCCTCCCACTCCTCAGCTGTGTTAGAACCTCCAAGCCTCGCTAAGTGGTGAAAACAGACAGAAAAACCCCAGGTGGCAACTACAGAGGCTGAGGAAGACCTGGGCCATTTCCCTCTCCAGCCTTGCTCTGTGCTCCTGACTTTTCTTACCAAATGAAGGATGCTGACAATAGGCTCTGGTGGCAACATCAGGCCCTTTCATCCTCAAATAGGCCAAACACAAGCTTGGAATAAGGCAGCCTTGTGCCTCGGAGCTGCAGATGAAAGGAGAGTGGGGACAGAGGAGCAGCCCTCAGAGACTAGGTGTCGAAACAAAAGGAACAGCTGAAGCCAGGGGGAGAATGAAGCTGCCTGAGGAAGAAAGGGGAGCGCAGAAGTTCTAAGTTAAGGAGCCAGGACATTAGTCTAGGTCTCCATGGGAGAAAACTGCAGCTTATACCTCCAAAGGATAAGGCTGTCAGCTGGAGGAAATGGGAAATCAAAACTGTTGAAAGGCAAAGGATTAGAGTTTAAAACGGACCTGAATTGACTATTTTTCCTGCTGCTCACAGCCCCTCTTTCTGTCCCTTGCACAGAGAGAGCCCATACTCAGGGAATCTGCCTATTTGAAGAACATGCTGGAAACTCAGGCAATCCAGATCTGGGCCAGGTTTCTCTCCCACAGAACTTGTGGTCCTAGAAGGCTTTCTTTTTAGAAAAAGAAACAAGAACTAATCCTTCTCCACTGAGAAGAAAGAAAGGCAACAGGGTTTGTTGTTCATGATTCACAACCTGGTATCCCCGGAAAGTAGGCGATGGGGGCAGAATCATAATCTGCGAAGGCCTGAACACATTTCCCCAAGAAGAAGTCACTCAGCCTGTTTCTTAATCAATGCAATTTGTTTGGTCAGAGCAGGCCAGTGGGGCAGTTTCTTTGTCAGCCAAGCTATAAGGGACACTACAGTATGGTTAGAAATGTAGCTACCAGAGAAAAGTCCATTAGAGAGATTCATTCCTCTTAGGAAGAGTGAGGTATATGACTGGAAGAAATATTTTGATGGGAGAGGGGGAGGAGGCATGAGCCTGCTTCCCAAGGGTCTCGTTCATATAATGCAGGTGGCCACTAAGCTTCTTTATTTATTTTTATTTATTTATTTATTTTTATATGGAGTCTCATTCTGTTGCCCAGGTTGTGGCGCAATCTCGGCTCACTGCAACCTCCGCCTCCCTGGTTTAAGCGATTCTCCTGCCTCAGCCTGCCAAGTAGCTGGGATTACAGGTGCCCACCACCACATCCAGCTAATTTTTTTGTATTTTTAGTAGACACAGGGTTTCACCATGTTGGCCAGGCTGGTCTCAAACTCCTGGCCTCAGGTGATCCACCCGCCTTGGCCTGCCAAAGTATTGGGATTACAGGCGTGAGCCACCGTGGCCAGCCAGTCACTAAGCTGCTTTCTAAGAAAGGTGGTTTCTGGAAGTCGAATGTGTCTGGAAAGCAAGAGAACTGCTAAAGAAAACAGAGGGAGACTAGGGCGTGGCACCCAGGGCCTCTTTCCATACCCCTCTCATACACCACACTCGGCCACTCTTAAATCTCTTAAGATCTCTTAAAATGAGAGTTCCATGTTGGGAAATGGGAGCCAGAGGGTGGGGTCAGTTTTCCATGAAAACTAGATGTGATGCAAAGACTGGGGATTTTGAAGCCAGACAGCCCCTAGCCTTGCCGCTTGCCACTTACCAACTGCGTGATCTTGAGCCAAGGTCTTCATTGATCTCTGTATCTCAGTTTCTCATCTGAATAATGAGGATGATTAGAGACTTCCTTTGACATGATAAAATATCTCTAAGAAGGAAACACTAGGCCTTCCACAGAAATTAAGAATGAGAAAAAGATGCCTGCTGTCTCTACTGCTCTGTAACATTGGTTAGAGGCAGTGATCAATATGATTAGACAAGAGAAAGTACTTGGTATAAGAATTGGAAAGAAAGTGGGAAAAATCTGTCTTTCTGGAAATTCCAGAAGGAACAATGTAAAAACTATACAACAAACAATAGGATGATTTAGTGAAGCAGCACGTTATAAAATAACATCAAAAAGCAATGCTGAGGCTGGGCATGGGGGCAAACGCCTGTAATCCAAGCACATTGTGAGGCCAAGGCAGAAGGATCACTTGAGCCTGGGAGGTTGAGGCTGCAGTGAGCCATGATTCTACAACTGCACTCCAGCCTGGGTGACAGATCAAGACCCTGTCTCTAAAAGAAAAATAAATAAATAAATAAATAAATAAATGCTGCTGGGCATGGTGGTACAAACCTGTAGTCCCAGGTATTCAAGAGGGTGAGGCAGGGGGATTGCTTGAGCCCAGGAGTTCAAGACCAGCCTGGGCAACAAAGCAAGGGCCATCTCAAAACAAACAACAAACAATGCTGTTTATATATAAACAAAAAAGATATAAGAGATGAGAAAATCTCATTTATGATAGCATAAGATGAATTACCTCTAAACTTCAGAAATGTCCAAAATCTATATTAGACAATAATCAAATCTATCTGAAACACACAAAATAGTCTTGAACAAATGGAAAGAAACACCATGCACTCAAATAGACTCAATAGCATAAAGATGTCTCTTCTCCCTAAGTTAATGTATCAATTTAATGCAATCCTAATTTTTAAAATTCCATCTTTTTTTTTCTAGAGTTAGATGAGTTGGTTTTAAATTCCCTTTGTAAGAACAGAAAGGCAAGAATAGCCAGGAAAGGAAAACTAAGAAAAAGTGGAGGGGAGGAGGCTGGGGAGAGGACCAGCAGCCCCACCAGACATTAACATATTATAAAGTCTCTGTAATTAAAATAGTTTAGCATTGGCACAAAAAAGATGAGACAACCATGGAACAGAATAGAACATTCTATAGTAAGCTCTACTGTGTTTGGAAATTGAGTATTGATGAAGGCAGCATTTGAAACCAATAGAAGGAAGGGTGGACTTTTTAATAAGTGATACTCAGACAACTAGTCATAAGGAAAATAATAAAATTGGATCCATTTCTTGCTGTACCCTACGGTCGGTTCTAAATGTATCCTAGATATAAAATCAAAAATGAAACCATGCAAGTAGAAAACATAGGTGAATTCCTTTATAACCTGGATGTGGGAAAAATTTTTCTTGTTACAATTCAAAATCCAAAAGCAACAAAGGAAAATATTGATAAATTTGATTAAGAAAAAATTAAAAATGTTACATTTCAAAATATCACCATAAGCAAAATTAAAAGATAACTGAAAACTAGAAAAAAAATGCAATGTAGGATACAAAAGGTTAAAATAGCCCTATTTTATACACAGCATTAAAATTTGAGGTTAAAAAAAGCCGATAGCACTCTTTTATTTTTAAATGTTAGCGATATGAACAGACAGTTGACACAAAAAATAGATGAAAATGGCTCCTAATGTCTCAACTGCACTCATAATAAGAGAAATTTTTAAAATCTACCTGAAATACCACTTTTACCTATCCGATTAGCAAAACTCTAAAAGTATGTCAAACTATTTGTTGGTGAAGCTCTAGGGAAATAGGCAAGTTTATACAGTGTTGATGTGAATAGAAGATGTTACAACGCCTATGGAGAAGAATTTGGCAACATCTAGACAAATTATATAGGCATTTATGTATACATAATTTGACCCAGCAGTCCTGTTTCTAGGACACACTCCCAATGACACACTGGCAAAAATATGAACAAGAAGTATGTACAAAGCTGTTCACCGCAATCCTATCTGTAATACCAAAATACTGGAAACAATCCAAAGACCTCGCAGGAGGGGACAAGTTGAATAAACCATGATGCATCTGCAAAGGAACAAGAAATAGCTCTATAGCTACTATGGAGTGATGATCTCCAGGATATGTTATTGAGCTAAAAGGCAAAATGGAAAGAGTGTGTATTTCATTCTACCATCTAGCTAAGAAAAGGGAAGGATATGAATATATACATACATATTTGTTTACATTGAAAAAATGGAATAAAACAAACCATAAGTGTTTTTAAATGTTACTTATAGGAGGGTGGAAGGGAAAAAGTAGCAGGGAAAGGTAGGACACTAGAGTTCTTTTAATTTATCTTGTTATGTGGAGATGACTTTGGAACCATGAAAATATTTTACAGAATTGTATGACAAAAATAGATTTCAGAAAGCCAATTCTAAGAATCAAAAATAAAAAGAAACAAATGAATCCAACTATGTACCAAGTTGATAGCATAGTCACATGAAGAAGAACTATCCCAAGTGGCTTTTTAAACCACAGGAATTTAATTGTACATTCCTAGTGGAGAATGCAAAAGACAACAGAAAACAAAATCAACAATTTTTCAGTAATCACATTGGTGGTGGCAGCACTGGCACTGTTATTCTGACACTGGTGTGTGCGTGCATGTGTGTGTGTGTGTGTGTGTGTGTGTGTGCGCTGTGGGATAGAGTAAGAGAGTAACTGTATTTGTGTTATTGAAAACTGAGACTTGAGTGTGAGTGAAAGGAGATACAGTTGTAAGATGCATGACGTTTAGTGACAATTCTTTAGTCTTGAATTTAAATCGGAATTATCAGTATAAAGTCATGATATATGTGATCATAAAAATAAATATATGCCTGATTCCAAGTGTGACCACTGAAAAGATCTAGAAGCAATGGCCAACTTAGCGACAATGACCATTTTTAGCCTCAGATTTGGGTCTCTAACAACCATCTTTCACTAAAAGAATGGGGGGCTCCTTGTAGAAATGGCTGAATCCAGGTCTGAGGATAGGAAATATCAAGATGAGTCTGAAACATCTTGTCATACCAGAAAGCAAGGACGCTATGAGAAACTACAGTCATGTCAGAAGACTTAGGAGTCAATTCAAAGAAGCTCCCACTAACCAAAGATGGTTGGGAATCAATAAGAATATTATCAGGGCTTCCAGTAAGGTGAACAAGATGACATCAATGTGCTGGGAGGGTGGCTACCCCAACCCCATGGGGACAGAACTCCTGTGCTCAGGACTCTTCTACACCTCATGCTGTGGAATCTAAAGCAACAGCAAAGCTGAGGTCCAACTGCCATAAGGACGGACACCAAGGAGGCTGCACTGGGGAGAAAAAGAAGTCAAGATAAGCAACATGAACCACAAAGCCCGGACCGTGCGGCGCATGAAAGAACAGGAAAGGCGGGATCAGGAAATTCAACAGGACGAAGTTGCCTTCCCACCTAGCTCTCTTCTCTTTGCTGAGCCATACAAAGCTACTAGCAAGGAAGATAAGTTATCGAGTTGTATCCAGAGTAGCTTGAAAACTATGGTGAAATGAAGGATTTTATAGGAGACAAATCTATACCAAGGCTTATTGCAGTTTCCAAGCCTACAGTACCACTTATAACAGATGAAAATGGACCCCCGTAGGACCTCTGCACCCAGCATTTCTGTCTCAGAAACAGTGCTCAGGCTTACAGAGTGGACATGGTAGCCAGTAGACAGTGGCAGCAGTAGCACTAACAGCCGTGGCCAGAGACATGACTGTGACTCACATAGCAGTAGTGGGAGCAGAAGACCAGAGAAAAATGCCAGCATGGATCACAGCACTCCAAGCCGCGCTCTTCCAGCCCTGGGAAACCCCAGGCTGTCTCTTCGTTAAGCTCCAGTCGTTCCAGGCCTCATGGGAATGATCAGCATAGCAAGGAATATCAGTGCTCCAAATCACCTGGGGACCCTAATGCAAACGGGGATTCTCCCTCTCATGTATCTTTTCCAAGTGGGCAGCACTCAAATCAGTCTTTCCCACCTTCGTTGATGTCAAAGTTCAGTTCAATGTTACAGAAACCTATTGCCTGTGTGCAGCCCGTGGGCGGACAGGAGTCCGTGGAACCAGAGCTGTCCTCTGAGCGCTACAGTAGCCAATCCCATGGTGACAGCGCAAATGAGCTGCAGCCCAGCAGCAAAGCACATCTCGCCAGGCTGAAAATACCTTTCTAACCGCTGGACCTAAGTCACACATTCAGAGCTTTTAATATTGTGACTATGTGAAGCAATTGAACACGAAATTCTGATTGAACTTGAACTGCCTTTTTGTCTTAATAGTAAAGAATGTAAAAGTTTAGAGATGTTTTAAAGTTTAAAGAAAGACTCGTGAGCGACTTCCAAGTGCATCCATAGAGACCTGTTAGCTCGCCTCTTGGGAAATAGAGAAAATGTCATTTACAGTTTTCAAATATTAAAATAAGTCAGTTACAGAATAAAAGCATGATCCATCAATTTTTAAAAGAATATTATTAAGAACGTTAACTGCAATAGATTGAAATCCATCAAATATATCAGTATAACACCAAAAAAAAAAAAAACAACTAATCATCTTTGGAGCCCACTGAGGAACCAACTCATTATTTTTAAAACTGGTAAATAATGAGAGAAAATAAAGCATTTTCCTGCCTTTCTTATAAGACCTATAGGTATATCCGGTAAGAAAAATAAATAATTAAAGAGAGGAATTATCTTTTTACAGATGTATTCCAGCTAATAAAGAAAAATAATAGAATTATTATTAATTTTATTTATATCTATAATAAAACAATGGCTCTAGGCAATAACAATAATCAAATGGCTATGCCACAAAATGCGACCAGCAGCCGTTCTGTATCTCCTGGTGGAGTACACATCACCACCTATGAAGTAGTCTTGCAAACAAACAAAAAACCTGAATATGATTAAGCCTCAAGATAAAACTACTAATTTACAGAAAATACAAGGGTCGGATGAACAGGTTAATTCTATAGTAAGCTCTATTGTGTTCGGAAATTTAGTTTTAATAAAGGCAGCACTTGAAGCCAATAGAGGGAAGGGTGGACTTTTTAATAAGTGATATTTAGACAACTAGATAGTCATAAGGAAAATAATAAAAGTATTGTTATAGAGATGAAGCCAGCAAAATCCAAACCCTGGGAAACTATAAGACAAAAGACCCAATTTTTTAACAAATAAAAATTGCAAGGGAAAGAAGCAAGATGGTAAGAGAAATCTATACATTAAAAGAGACTAAATTAACATATCAGCCCATCAAAATGGGCTTTATTTGGATCACTATTCAAACTATTAAAAAATATATTAGACACGAGAAAAGCCAAACACTGACTAGATATTTGATAATTGAGAAAGTATTACGAAAGGATTATTAATTTTTAGACATGATCATGGTTGTGAAGTCCTGCGTTCTTTTTAAAGCATTCTTAGAATTTGCCAGTACAGGCTGAAATATTTGAAGAAGAAATAATATGCTGTCTGGGATTTGTTGAAAATAATCTCAGGCAGAGTGGCAAGATGTGGATACAAGTAAAACAAAATAGGTCACGTGCTTATAATCAAGGAAGCTGGGTGATGCATATATGGGGGTCCATTATAACAGATTTCTTTTGACTTACGTTTGAAATTTTCGTAAAAATGCAGCTAGAAGACCTACCTCATCGGGTTGGTGCAGGAATGTAAACGAAATGATGTGTGTAAATCGCCTGGCACATAATCAATGCTTTATTTAAGTTTGTGGAATTGAATAAACTTGAAGACATACATTAAATGAGCAGTAACACAAACAGCTGCTTCCATGAGCGCGTTGATCAACCGACATATGCTGTAGGAGTTTCCAGAAAGCGCAGGGTATCGATTAGTTCTCAGCGAGGGTGCCCCAGGAAGTGGGGACTGAATGTGGGTCCCAAGGAAGATGCCGGAAGATGGCCCTTCAGGGCGGGGCCCAGCGTGGACCAAGGTGGGAGCCGGGCATGGCGTCCTCAGGGCAGTCTGGGTGCCGGGCAGGCCTCCCACCAAGCGCCAGCTCTGCCGGGGCCACTGCTCTGTCTGCCTCCCTCTCCACTTCCAGAGCCTGGCACAGAGAGGCACATCTCGACACACAGCGAGTGTTCAAGAAACGGCTGGTGGTGAAAGTTGAATATGGAACCAGACAGGCTCCAGGTTTCAATTCAGAGCTCCAGCTCGGGGGTTCTCTAAAATTCCAGACCAGCAGTGAGACAGAAAGCGGCTGCAATGTCTGACACAGAGAAACAACGCAGCAGAATCCTCTGCCGCTGTGAGAAGAGAACCAGGATGCTGGTTAGATACTGACATGGAGCTGGCGCCAGGATGTATCGCTGAGTAACCACGTCTGTGCTCTGCTACTATTTGTTTCTTAGAAAGTGGAGGGCAGACCCTCTCTGGAAGCACACATAGGGGCTGCGGACAGTGGGGGCTTCTGGTGAGAGGGCTGGAGCTGGAGACAGGGCAGGAGCAGGCTTACTTTGGGGTGTATACTCTTTGGCACTGTTTGGAGGTTTTACCTTAAATAAAATATGCAGTAATAAATAAAAGTCCTGTCAGTGGCTTTTGTGGTGGGGGAAGCAGTAATTCCTATGAGGTCTTGGGGCAGGGGAAGCCTTCAGAACTCCACGCAAGCAAGAGAACCCTTCTACTGACGTGTCCCGGTGGGAGAGAAGACCCATCTCCATAGCGCCTCTCAAAACAAACCCAACCAAATTAAACATCCGTACAGAAGAGCAATAGGAAAGATATTCTAAAGGGCTACACTCTCCAGAAGAGCTAAATTAAAACTAATCCAGGCAACTGGCACAAGTGCTGAGGACAAATGTGGTGGCTTTTTACGGGGAATTAGTGAAAGAATGGCTGAACCAAGCAGAATGTTACGCAGGGTCCCCAGCGCTCTCCCAGAGGGTTTATGCTGATCCGCCGAATTTGAGGACTCAATTTAGGCAAATAAACCTAGTTTATTGTCGTCTGGCTGGGGAAAAGCACATAAAGACTCATTTATCTGGTTGTAAACGAGCTAGTAGAGCTGGCTGTCACAAATGCATTATTCAGCAGAAACGAGAAGTGATTTCAGCAGTCCTCGGGAGGCAGTGAACGCAGGGCACAGGAGTGGAAATCTCCACCACCAAACTGACCACCACTGGAAAACAACTTGTCTTTTTTAGTTACATGTTTATTTCAGGACCAATGAATAACCATCTAAATAAACGCTAACGAAATAACACTACAGTGTGGAAGTTAGAAAGTCCCCCCATTTCAGCAGGCTCTGGGCAAAATTATGCAGAAGACAAAGTCCCCTGCTGAACGTAACTGCCCACGCCTGCCTGGCCCCTCTACTCACGCCCTACTCATCCCTGTCCGCTCCTGTCTACTCACCCCGTTCTCTCCCCTCTACTGCCCCCTCTACTCACCCCGAGCTCTTGCCTCTACTCAACCCTGTCCTCTCCCCTCTACTCACCCCTCTACTCGCCCCTGCCCTCTCCCCTCTACTCACCCCTGTCCTTTCTCCCCTACTCACCCCTCTACTCACCCCTGCCCTCTCCCCTCCACAAAACCCAATACTCACCCCGTCCTATCCCCTCTACTCGCTCCGTCCTCTCACCTTACTCACCCCTGCCCTTTCCCCTCTACTCACACCTGCCCTCTCTCCCC